>NW_020837963.1:28599653-29066244 GCF_003676395.1 Aethalodelphis obliquidens | reverse complement strand
GGTGGATGGATGGGTGGATGGATGGTGGATGGATGGGTGGATGGGTGGGTGGATGGATGGATGGGTGGATGGATGGATGGGTGGATGGATGGAAGGGTGGATGGATGGGTGGATGTGTGGATGGATGTCAGTTCTCTCTCCTCAAAGCACGAGCACAGGGAGAAAGCCACAAGTTAGCAGAGACAATTTCCTCCCCCGAGGCCTCAGTAACTTCACCTGTCGACTGGGGGTTTCATTTGTCTCACCTCCCTCACGGGATGGCTTTGAGTATCAAATGACGTAGAGCGCATTTGAAAATAACTTTGGAAAGTGTCATTGAATCGTGTACATGAGCCATGTACCGTTTCTTTTTATTTAAAATTTTAAGTATTTATTTATTTAGGCTGCGCCGTGCAGCTTGTGGGATCTTAATTCCCCAACCTGGGATCGAACCCGTGCCCCCTGAAGTGGAAGCCCGGAGTCCTAACCACTGGACCGCCAGGGAATTCACCTTGTACTGTTATTATCTAGATTAAGTGGAGTGAGTAGAAATTAGTGAGAGGTTTGGATTAGAGGGTATACTTTTAAAAATTTTACTTTATGCCTTTCAAGTATATGTAGTTACAGGAACTAATTACTAATGGTATATTTTCAAGTCAAAGTCCTGCTGGGCCTACTACAATGAATAGGAAAAAAATCATAATTAGCAGCCTTATCTGTATGCAAACAATGAATGTTCCCAACGACCTTAACGCCACTTACATTCTTTTTTTAAGTGATTAAATTGCTCGCAAACCCCTTTCTCACTAGAAAGTCTAAAAGTGAACTTGAACCAGCCAAATACCATTAACGTCTAATTGTTCCAAATTCCAAACGAACGTAGTCTCAGCTGACATTGTTTTCCAGGCACAGTACATGAAAACACAAAAGGTAGCTGCGCCCATGAAGTTCACAGACCCTCATTTCTGGGTGTGAAGCTTAGATGCGCCGACAGCCCACTGTGTTAGTCTTGGGTCCGTGTCGTCCGGGATGAGCCTGATAGCGGCTTTGACCTGGGAGAGGCCGCGGCTGTGAGCTTCCTGTCTTCCTGTCACAGGGACAGCAGGACACCAGGGCCGTGTGAGAAGGGTCTCACGCCACCTGAACACAGATACGTGTTTTTCTTCTCTGTTGCGTTTTGAAAAGCCATGACCAGGACTCTTTTGTTCTTCCTCCAAGTAAAAAGCATACTTGGCAGCTAAGGCCGTTTTTCAGCCTCTGTTTGACGCTTCCCTTCCGGTTAAAATTATACGAGGCCCCGAGGCACGTCTGGTGATCACGGGCCACTCTCTTGGCTAGACGTGTAGTTTTTATGTGAATAGCATTATTGTTATATGATATAAAACGCAGGGAAAATGGAAGACTGACTACTTCTCTGATTAAAATTTGGCCTACCGAAGAAGCTTTGAGAAGTCAAGCGTCAGAACGTCTGCTTTCAGTCAAGGTGGACTAACAGGGCCCAGATTTACCCTCCCACCCAAAACAGTGAAAACTGGAAAACATACATGAAACATGTGTTAGACGTTAGCCATCAGGCAACGAAGAACAGTGATGCCTGAGAGGGGCACCCGGCGGCGGCCCAGGCTGCGGCCTGCAGAGGGTGTTCCAGCCCCCGGTGTGGGGAGATGGACCCCAGCAGAGCCTTCCACAGTTGAGGAGACGAGAGGGCGGGGCAGGGCTGTCGAGGCTGCTCCAAGCTTAGGGGCGTTACCGCAGAGGAGCGGGTTGCCCAGAACGGGGCTTGGAGACCTGCAGAGGGTTCGTCTTCGGGCTGTGGGTGAGTCCTGACCCACACAGGCATGGGAGGGAGTCCCCTCAAGTTCTAGTAAAGAGCGGTGGTCCTAAAGGATTAAAGGGAGAGATGCTCGGTCCCCACACGAGCCTGACACACGTGGTACATACTTCACAGGGCGTCGGGGAGTGTCCTCGGAAGGGTTTTGCCCTGTGAGTGGGAAAAATTAGCCTCGGCCTAAGTGTTCCCATCACACAAACTCTAAAAGCTAAAAAGACCCAAAAGGATCAAAACTTTCCAAGTGACTTACACTGCATCCCAGAACGAGCATTCATTAAGAACACAGAACATACCCAGCCCTCAGGCAGGCAAAATTCACAATGTCTGACCTCTGATCATGCAAAGAGGCAGGAAATTACAATCCAAATGAGACGAAAAATCAGTCCATGAAAATCAACTAAATACCACACCCATCATGGAGTTAGCAAACGAGGATATTAAAACAGGTATTATAATTACCTCCTACGTGTTCAGGAAGTCAGAGGAGTGAGTTAACACGGTAACAAACAAGCTTCTCGCATTAAAGGCTGCAGTGTCGGGACTGAAACACTCCAGAGCCACAGGAGATTGGATGCCGTGGAAGAGGACACAGCACGAGAAACTAAGGAAAGCAAAACAGAAGAAGTCTGCAGAACTGAGCGTCGGTGGACTGTGGACGGACTTCACGCAGCCTCGTGTGCGTGATTACAGCTGCGGAAGGAGGGGTAGAAACACTGGACGGGATCGTGGCTGCCGTGTTCCACTTTTGCTGAAAACCATAAAGCCACGGATCCTTGAAGCTCAACAAACCCCGAACACAAACGACACGCATGTGAGGGCAGAGGCAGCTGAGGATGGGGGCTCACACGCCCCAGCTCCCACCTCCCGCATGTGACTTAGCCTTCCCCCCCACCCCAACAGATGCTCGTTAGTGTTCTTCCTCCTCCTCTTTGGAAAAAACGAGGAGTGGCCGCTGAGGACCGATGTGCCCTGGTAATTAAGGTCATGACCACGAGCTGCAGCCCTGCAGCCCTGCGGAGGCCACGACGCTTGAAGACCTGTGGTCACAGCCTCCAAAACACAGCAGCTGCTGGAGGATGGGAGATTCTATGGGCGTGTGTGTGTGTGAGGCGGGTGTCTGCAGCTCTGTTTGCAGAAGGGCCCTGTGGCAGATCCCACCGTCAGCAGGGAGGTCGTGTGAGATGCCTGCAGCAGCTCCGTTCTTCAAGAAACGGGCTGAGGCGCCGGTGGCCCCCGTGAGGCGCTTTTCTCCGCTCTTGGAATTTGGACGTGTGAAGCAAAAGACACACGTGTAATCTGGGGCCTGGTTGGTACCACCTGAACAACTCAGGCTCCCAGGCAGAGGCCCCAGTTTCCTGGCAGGAACCAGGACAGGTTGATTCCACCCAAGAGGCTGTGGAGGGCACGGGTGAGAGCTGCATGGGCATCAACGAACACGTAGTCATCTTATCGTTAGTGTAATTTTTTTGGCACAAAGAATTATAAATACAACGTGCTTCACATATGTGATCCCAGGTTAGGTTAGTGATCCAGAGACTGTCTGAGGGACGGATAATCTAAAAATTGAACACGGGAAAGCAGTTCTTCAAGAAGGAAAACACACAATTACAATATTACCAGGAATTCCACTCCCAGGTGTGTACCCCAGAGAACTGCAAACAGGGGCTGGAACAAAAACTCATACGAATGTTCAGAGCAGCGTTACTCACAGTAGCCAAAAGGTGGAAACAGCCCAGATGTCCATCGGCTGATGATGGACACAAAGTGTGGTCCATCCGCACAGTGGGTAGTATCTGGCCACAAGGAACGAAGCTGTGATAAGTGCCGTGATGTGGACGAAACTTGAAATCACTCTGCCCCGCGAAAGAGGCCACGAAGCATCCAGCCCGTAGGAACCCACGCGCAGAATTAACGTGGTTCCCGGGGGCTGGAGACGGGGTGGGGAGGGACGGCTCACAGGCACAGGGTTTCCTTCTGGGGACACAGGTGGTGGCCACACAACACTGTGAAGGTACCCAATGCCCCGAACTGTGCACTTTAAATCGGCTCATTTCACCTTCTGTGAATTTTACCTTAATTGAAAAAACACAGTGGAGCAAGGACTTCTCCCACATCTGGCCCTTTTCTCTCCGCTTCAGCCGCTCCGGTCTTTCTTCTTTCAATTTCTTCTCCGCAAACACATCAACTCAAATGCAGTTTATATATTGCAACGTGGAACGTATTTCTGAAGGAATATGTAATGAGAGTGGCGCAGAGACCCCCTCCTTGCAGTATTGTTGGCTGGGGCCAACAGCAGGGATCCACCGGACCGAAGCAGCTGGGCCCGCGGGTCCCTCCTCGAAGCCAGGGCGGGGCCCACGCATCCCAGGTGGGGGGAGGGAGCAGCCTGTCTGGGTGACAGGATCGGGGGCTGCAGGAAGTCTTCCAACCAGCCGGGGACCCGCCTCCTCAGGTCAGGGGCGCCCTCGGACAGACAGGGGTGCTCCCACGGCGAGCTCTGCTCGGGCTGCACTTGGTCTGACGTTTAGCAGATTTTCTTCACACTGTCCCGTCCTGGGCTGGGGCCGGGCTGGAACCGCAGGCAGCGCGGGAGGGGGAGAGAGGGGAGGTCAGCAGGGCAGCCCCTCGAGGCTGCCCCGCTTGTCCCGTGTCAGCGGCTCTGGGGCCGCACCTGCCCGGTTCCTGCAGGGCCGAGGTCACCCCGGACGTCGCGGGCGGGAAGTGACCCGACGCTCCGGGTCTATACGCTTGAGCGAAACGCAGTAGCTGCCCGCAGGAAACAAGCTGCTGGGCATCTTTCCTTATTATTCAAGAGCAACAGAGAAGAAACAACACTAAGTAAATGTGTATTCGCAGAAGCCCAGCCTCCTCTGCAGAAAGCATCGTTTTATAAATGTGCATTTTTATTTCTGGAATATAAAATGCTGTTGTTGGGAATGGGGGTGGGCTTGTAAAAACTCACGTTGAAACTAACAGCCTCCAGCACACTCTTCAGCGAGGCGGGCGGAGCTCTGCCCTCCTCTGCGCCCCCCAGCCTCCAGGACTCCCTTTGGGGCCCGGCTCTCCAGCCGGACCTGGGGGCTCGAGGGTACCTTGTCCACAACCCCACCAGGCCCTCTGCGTGTGTCCCCGATTCCCCAAGCTCCTGTGGACATTAGCGTTGGGTTCCCTTCAAATGCGTCGACACAGAAACGGCTGGGAGAGTCTGTTGCTAACTGCGTTGATGAGATTCTTCTAGGATTTTACCTCAAGCTGTAAACCTTCTGGCCAGAGAAACAGGAATTCTTGCGGTTTGAAAGTCCTGAATGCAAGATATTGTTTGCATAATTCAGGGCACTCATCCCTAGAGAAGCTCCAGGGGTCACGCTTGCTTTACCAACAACTAGCTGCTATTCTCCCACCCAAGCCTGAGGCAGGGGCTGGGGGTAGGGGCAGGGAGGGTGCTGCAAGAAGTAGAAGGAGACGGCAAAGCCAGGCGGCCACTCGCCTCGTCCCGTACGGCGATGGCGGGTCTCCTGTGAGCGTGGGAGGCCTCGCCAGGCTCCGTCTCTGGGCAGAGATGCTGACGGCCTCCCCGACGTGGAAGGAGGAAAGACACACCCCTCACACTGCTCAGCGGGAAGCCCCTCTTACAGACACAGAAGTACACGGACCTACAGCAGAGAACGCGCTTAAGAACAGAGAAGGATTTTCCACACGTGGGAAGAATCACTCTCAAACTAAGATTGTCCAGCAAAAAAATATTGCTTTATTGAATCGATTTTCTAACTACAAAGAGAGCTAACACAGTATCAAACACTTCCTTTCCATAGGACAGTCTCCCGAGAAATGTCTCATGCAACTCCTAGGAGGCTAAATGCAGGGCAGGGCTTCAGGCGGGAAGGCAGGGTCATATGTACACGAAGCCATATATCTTCAGCTCTTCACAGTAATGTGCAAATGTTACAAATATGGCTTTCAGATTTTCGGTTCTGTGACTTAAAAAAAAGTAAGACATGATCGTACAGAAGAACATTTTTAAAATAATTCTTTCTGTGGGAGAGCGCTTTCCCCACCAAAACGCCGAGTCTGGTGACAGGACTTGTCACCTCCCCCGAGGGTGCCGATTGGGCGGAGTTCCAGGAGGGGCCGTGAGTTCCTAAGGCACAGTCATCAGGTTAAACATGTTTTCGTTAAAACCATGCTTTTTGGTTACATGAAACGACAGGTCACTGCTAGCAATAACGCGTACTAAGCTGTTAAGGGTACAAAATGCAGTAGTAAAGCTCACACTAACCTATCTGGTAACAGTAACTAGTCTGGAAACACACTACAGTCACCACATATTAAACGCTGTTTTTGGTTATCGTTTCCTTAGATGAAGCAGAGTTATAAGGCTTCTGTGAAATAATAATCTTACAGCTGAACAAATATATTACACTCCTTCTGTAACGTTATTTATAGTTTCTTTCCAATTTTGCTGTTTGGTAACAGACGGTATTGTGGACGCACCTCTCCCGGCTTTTAAAGTGCTTGGTTAACTGCAGGAGAGGGAAACACACAGACCTCCCGGGGGGTGGGTGACGCCCCCTCGGAAGTGGCTGGGAAGCTGGGTTTGGAGCCTCAGGTGAATTTTCCAGAATGGATACTGGTTATTGCTGACATGGACGCCCTTGCTGGGCGAAGAGTGAGTATCACCACCTCCGTTATGCTTATACATAAATACACGGCTATAGATGTACACGCATGCAAATTCAAGATCCATCCCGAGACAGATAGATTTCTTTTTTTGTCCAGTAACCTACCTTGTGCTATTCAACTTACCTGTGCTATGTTCGAAGCCAGATTAAAAACAAAATCCTAACATGCTACAATGAACAGCCCTAAGGCTTGAGTAACACAGGGTAGGGAAGGCAGTCATGAAAGAGCTGAGATGACACCTTGGAAGAGTTCTGAAATGCACCAAGTAAGGCAACAGAATTGTATATTACAGCCCAGGAAAAGGTGAAGAAAGTAGGAAACGTGTTAGGTTTTCCTCACCATGCCCGGCTAGCCAGTATTCTCTTAATTTATACATAGGATGAAGCCTCATGACGAAATGTCTTTACAGCTTTTGCTCTTACAGATACTCTCCTGGTAGCCAGTTCAATGCTCAATCCCATGATGCCCGGCTGCTGCGGTCTGCTTAAATAAGGCACTTCCAGTATGAAATGCAGGGGTGCCTGAAGGGTACGCTTGGGGTCAGGCTGCCACGTCGGGTTGCGGTCACGAGGGGCGCATCACACGGTCTGTCTTCTGTGCTTCCCCTACCCACCCACCTTCGTCTCCTTCTTGAGATGACTTTCCTTCAGAAGATGGAGTGGTCTTTTCTTCCTTCCTTGAGCTACTTCTTTGTACGAATGATCTAAGCCTTCACTAAGGTGGAAGTTCCGAGTGGTACCAGGTGTGAGTTCAGTCTGTTGACTCAGTTGTCACCGTCGAATCAACACCACGCAGCTTCTGAGAGTCCCAATTGCCGACTACGAGTGGAGGTTGGTACTGGAGAGGTCGTTTCGTATTATCTCGTTTACTGCAAGAAAACAAAAATAGAGAGCATTAGAGAGACAGGACTCTGCACACGAGCTTACATAAATCACCAGAAATTCCATCAGTCAGTTATGTTCAGCCTGTGAAAAGGTGTCCCCAGAGGATGAGGTGTCCTGAGCCGGCAGGACACAGCTGCCCGGGAGCCGGCACTGTGATTCCAGACACCAGTTAGGCCTCGGCCTCAGGTCCCGACAACTGACCCAGGCGCCGGTGCGCAGCCTGTGCTCCCGCAGGTTTGCGAAAACAAAAGATAAACCCTGCAGCGGAAGCACCCCGGTGAAGTCCTCGCCCCGTGGGCCCCTCTCCGTGGCCTCGTGGTCAGACGGGCCAGGGCAGCTCGGGGAGGAGCGCTGGCCTCCCGGGCCTGGGCCTCCCTTTGTTCGGGGCTCTTCCTTCACGTCTGTCCCGTTGTTCGTGTCCACGATCGGCCTGTGATTTTTGGCAGCCGGAGGGGAAGTGAGAGGAGCTGGCAAAGGCCACGGGAGTGACCTGCACGGCATCTGCCCCCCATCACGGCACCAGATGGGGAAATGCTGCCCAGAGGCTGTCACCACCACTCGCAGGGCTCAGAGGTGGGGACGTGCCTGCGTCATGGAACTGCCTGGGCTCCCTCTACTGCCAGATAAACGTGTGTTTCTGCAGGGCCCCCGCCCAGCCCAGGGCGGCTTCCTGGAGCAATTAGTGGAGTGCGTTTCCCGAGCCCACTCCCTTCCCCAAACTGCCTTTCAACACCCCCCCCCCCAACTATTTTTAAGAATAACAATAATAAGGCCCAGCGGGGGAACCAGGAATTGTGTCACGGGAACTGATAACAGAACGCGCTGGCCCTGGTTCAGTCAGGAGCCCGCCCTGCGGACCCCAGACCCGGGCTCCTCCCGAGGGGCCGCCAGCACGCGGGAAGGGGGCGCCAGGCAGCGGCCTGCAGGGGACACGCCTGACCAACACGGCCGCCTGATGTGCACCACACGTCCTCTGCAGCCGGCCCTGCCTCGCACGGTAAACAGCGGAGGGACTGTGCTCACCCGGCCACCAAGGAGGCCAGGACGAGGCCCAGGGCGCGGGCAGCTCCTGGGTGGTGGGCCGTCTCTGTGCCACTCGGCCGCCCGGGGCATGGGGTGGCGGGACTCGGGCCACCAGGGCCAGAGCTCCTCTCCGTCCACACCTCGAAGAACGTCACCATGAAAGAACATTCTGACAAGAACACTCACAACGTCCCGGTCTCTTGGGGGTTTGGTCTGGGTCAGGACAGGCCGCACCTGCAGGCAGGGTGTCTCTGTCTCAGGCCAAGCGTGTGGAACGTACTAGAAAGATACAGTGTGTGTGTGGGGGGGACCCACACACGAGGTGTGACAGCACTGGCACCACAGAGCCCTGCGCCCTGTATTCACTCAGCAAGCGACAGTTTACAAGGTGCTTTCGTGGCCACCATCGCATTTGTCCTAAAGCAGCCTAGGCCGTGGGCCCAGCTGGGCTTCCTAACCGGTTCTGAGAAAAGCGAAAGGTTTGGGGCCACACATGGGCCAGAGTCCCTCCCACAGGGTGGCAGGTGCTACTGGGAGGGGGGAAGGGAGGCGGCGGGGCCACCTCCACCCAGAAGAGAAATTAGAGTCAAAACCTCAAAGCAGGCCCTGCACGGTGGGAACAGTGGTAAACAAGGTCCCACATGAAGAGGAGGCGTGAAAGTTCAATCGTACCACACAGAACTGGGGAATGCCTTCCCACTAAGGGTTTAGGACGATGAAAGTCCCAGAGCAGAAATCTGATTCTAGTAAGACCAGCAAGAGGGGTAGAAAAATGTCTGAGGGGTAATAATGACAGGAATTGGGCGGGAGGCCTGAGGGGTAATAATGAAGGGGATTAGGAGGGAGGCCTGAGGAGTAATAATGAGGGGGATTGGGAAGGAGGCCTGAGGGGTAATAATGACAGGAATTGGGAGGGAGACCTGAGGAGTAATAATGAGGGGGATTGGGAGGGAGGCCTGAGGGGTAATAATGAAGGGGATTGGGAGGGATGCCTGAGGAGTAATAATGACAGGTATTGGGAGGGAGGCCTGAGGGGTAATAATGAAGGGGATTGGGAGGGATGCCTGAGGAGTAATAATGAGGGGGATTGGGAGGGAGGCCTGAGGGGTAATAATGAAGGGGATTAGGAGGGAGGCCTGAGGGGTAATAATGAGAGGAATTGGGAGGGAGGCCTGAGGGGTAATAATGAAGGGAATTGGGAAGGAGGCCTGAGGGGTAATAATGAAGGGGATTGGGATGGAGGCCTGAGGGGTAATAACGAAGGGGACTGGGAGGAAACCTGAGGGGTAATGATGAAGGGGAGTGGGAGGGAGGCCTGAGGGGTAATAATGACAGGAATTGGGAGGGAGGCCTGAGGGGTAATAATTAAGGGGATTGGAAGGAGGCCTGAGGAGTAATAATGACAGGATTTGGAGGAAGGCCTGAGGGGTAATAATGACAGGAATTGGGAGGGAGACCTGAGGGGTAATAATGAAGGGGAGTGGGAGGGAGGCCTGAGGGGTAATAATGAAGGGGATTGGGAGGGAGGCCTGAGGGGTAATAATGAAGGGAATTGGGAGGAAGGCCTGAGGAGTAATAATGAAAGGGATTAGGAAAGAGGCCTGATGCGTAATAATAACAGGAATTGGGCGGGAGGCCTGAGGGTTAATAATGACAGGAATTGGTGGAAGGCCTGAGGGGTAATGACAGGAATTGGGAGGGAGGCCGTAGGGGTAATGATGAAGGGAATTGGGAAGGAGGCCTGAGGGGTAATAATGAATGGAATTGGGAGGAAGACCTGAGGAGTAATAATGAAGGGAATTGGGAGGGAGGCCTGAGGGGTAATAATGAAGGGATCTGAGAGGGAGGCCTGAGGGGTAATAATGACAGGAATTGGGAATGAGGCCTGAGGGGTAATGATGAAGGGAATTGGGATGGAGGCCTGAGGGGTAATAATGAAGGGATCTGAGAGGGAGGCCTGAGGGGTAATAATGACAGGAATTGGGAACGAGGCCTGAGGGGTAATGATGAAGGGAATTGGGAAGGAGTCCTGAGGAGTAATAATGAAGGGAATTGGGAGGGAGTCCTGAGGGGTAATAATGACAGGTATTGGGAGGGAGGCCTGAGGGGTAATGATGAAGGGGATTGGGCGGGAGGCCTGAGGAGTAATAATGAGGGGAATTGGGAGGGAGGCCTGAGGGGTAGTAAGGCAGCAGCAGAGTAGCTGAGAATCTTTTAGTTACTCAGGGTTATGCAGACCACAGGAAAAATAACATCTGTCTGACAAGAGAAAAGGGGAAGGAGCCTCAGAAGTGGGCTTCCCCCTACTACCCACTGGGGCACCTGAACCTCAGAGGGGGCGCCATTGCTCGATGTGTGCTGGACATTCTGGGCCCAGACGCAGGCCATGGCGTGGCTACTCTCTGAGTGAGGCTCGGCCCTGTCCTCCTTTGGCCCCGTCGGGAGCCCTCAGGACAGCGGCACGGGATGCGCCAGGGCAGCCGAAGCTCTTGCCCATCACGGCGGGTCAGTGGTATCTGACGAGCCTCCCTGAGGACAACCTGTCAGCTGGACCCACTGCTGTCCACACCTGGCAAGGTCAGGCTGGAGTCACAGGGTTTCATTCCTTTTAGGAACAGACTCAAGAACCACCCCACACGCACAAACATCCTCCAGCATCTTCCCTGAGCGCCGCGGGGCCTGAGCCGGGCAGCTGCCCAAAGTGAAGCTGGACGGCCAGGAGCCCCACGGCAGATGACGCTTCACACAGCGTCCACACGGCTGAGGGTGGACGCCCAGACCTCACTCTCTTCCAGAGACACAATCTGGACAGGAATCCTGTAGGGAAGCCATGACGGTCCCATTTCACAGATGGATAAAGAAAGACCACATCAGGGAAGGGCTGCTGAGGTGGAGGGGCCTTTGACGGTGGGCGAGGGCGCGAAGCACAGGGTCCTGGGGCCCCGCCGCCTCCCAGCCACATCCTATCTTCCCTCCGTGAGGTCATGGGTCCGAGCCCGTATCAGTCCCGGCCGCGGGGCTCTGTGTGGGTTATTTTGGGGGTGGCTTTCTCTCTTTGATATGGTTGTGCCGATGACACCTACGATTTCCCACGATGTCTTCTCTCTACTGATAATTTCCATCTTCTTATTCAGCTTTTCCACCGACACAGAGGTTTTTTTATCTTTACAGAAGTATTTTGAACTGCAGGTAACATGTGACCCTCACGGATCGTCAGGAACCTGAAAGAGGAACCTTTGCTCCGCTTCACGTCAGATGTCCTTGCAACAGGATGTGGTGAGCTGTTATACCACAATTTAATAAGAAGGGTTTTTTCCCTTATATTTAATTTTTCTCTAAAATGCTCCTAAGGTGGAAACTCTTGTTTTTTTTCTAAAACTCATGTGGCAGTTTGAATTGTTGTTTCAATCTGGGGTATGTACGCAGGGTGTTCTGTGTGTATCTGATACACACACACAAATCCACCTCTCTATATAAATCTGGAATTGAGAGAAAAGGAAGTCAGCATTTTTTAAAATACCAAAACTAACATGTACAAAGTACAGGCATAGCTTTTCACCTGTACTTGCATGACATTTGTAAATATCCTTCCTGACACTATAGAAAGATGTCTCTGCTATTCGTAAATGAGCATGTAAATTAACTAATAAGGTGAAACGTCCTTTTTAAAGTAAAATATTTGTACTTTCATATCTGAGTTTCTTCTTTTGAGCCCCCCTTTGAGAACAGTTGGCGTCAGAGCTTCACGTTGTAGTGAAACATCCACGGTTCATCTCTCAGGTTTCACGTGTGGGTTTTGTGTGACTGTCTTGAGAACAGTGCAAACCTAAAAGGAACTGTGAGTCCAAACAGTTTTTATGTATTTCTCCCCTCTCGACGCCTAACCTTTAAGCAAAGTGCTCCCACGTTTCTGAGTGCTTGGTTTCTGAATGCTAAACTAAGGATCTCAAGACATATCTTAAGGAACGAACAAACCACGGATTTACCCAACACCTACGCAGCCTTCAGCGTTCATTTCTAAGCCCTCGCACGTACATCATTCTTCATTCTGCAGCAACCCCTCGAGAAAGACAAGGCAGGCAGTGTGACGATGGAGGCCTGGCCAGTGGGAACGGGGCCGCTGCCCTTGAGTGACAGGGGAGAAGCTGAGATCGGGACTTGGGGCCGCACGCCCCGCGGCTCTGGGAGCTTCCAGGCTGCTCCCTCCCGGCTCCACGGGCAGATCCACAGGGCCGGCGTGAACTGCTCTCCTCTCAGTGCTCACCGGGAAAGTCGGGAAGGCGCAGGGGAAAGGTGGACGGGCACAGCCCAGCCCTCGGGACCCCTGCCTGTTCGTCCCCTCCTCCCGGGCCTGCCCCCACCCCCAGGTCCCTTCTGTCCCTGGTCCTCACGTCCTCCGCGGCGAAGCCGGTCAGAACACAGAGGCGAGGGGAGGCGAGGGCACAGCCACTGCTTTCCTTTCCTGTGCACATTTCTCTTTCAACAGAACAAAACATCAACACACCCACCAGCCACCACACACACACGGTGCTGTGTCTGAGCTAAAAAGACCTTTTCTTTCAGTCATTTTTCCTGTATAGCTTTTACGTGCTTCAGAAACTTTTTTTCAAAAAGGAGGACAAGTTGCAGGTGACCGAGGACTATTTCCCCTGCCCTGGGGAGCCACACGCCAGCAGCACGGCCCCGGCTCTAGAACTGACGGCAGATGAGCTGGTCAGTACCAACCTGCTGGCGCAGGTACCGGCGCCAGGAGGGGGCGTGCTGGCCGCTGTCGCAGGAACGTCACCCCAACGCCGCAGCCGCGCCAGCCTGTCACACGAGCAGCCCGGGGAGGCTCTGAGCGAGAGCTGCCCCGCGCCGAGGCACCTGGCGGGCTTCTCACGCTTCTCTTCTCACTGTTCTACCCGACTTGACTTGGTTTTCAGATTTGACATCCGAGCAGCAGCGGCCGGCCGTCGAAGCGCGGGGGCCGTGGCCTGCGGGGGGCCTCTCGCCCTCCCAGCCCCGAGGCGGGTCCTCACAGCCAGCGTCACGGCCTTATCGGTCCCAGGACTTTATCAGCAGCAGCCCCGCTTCCCTGACTCTAAGTGAAGAAGCGATATGTATGCTTCTGTGTTCGACTCTGAATAATCGGGACTTGGACCACAGTGATAATAACATCACTTTGCTCTGCGAGAGGAAAGAATGACTACGACGGAAAGCCCAGGGTCCTGACACCCAGCAGGTCCCCGACACCCCAGGAAACACAGGACAGCACGTGGTCAGAGTCAAAATATAAAGCAACCCCTACGGCGCGACAGAAGCCACAGAGGGCTTCAAGGTGGAGCTGTTTCTAAAGACGGCCCGGCCCGGGTTCCCTGGGCAGCACCGGGGCCCCGGCTCCTCCGACGCCAGTGGGCAACCTCGAAGCCAAGCATCCTTTACTTTTTCAACTTCTCTCAGACCTAAGTTCTTGCCATGTCCACGTTGTAGCATTCAAACCATCACTCAGAGACGTGTGAGCAGCCTGTGACCTTCCTTTAGAAAACCTGATACAAGGCCTTCGCCCTGAACACGCTGTGGGGAAAGTGCTGGACAAAGGCCACCCGTCCTTTCCTCATTCTGCCTCCAAAGCCCCCCTGAGACTGTCCTGCCCCTGTGGGGCCTGCAGGTTTTCTCTGTGACAACAGGAGGCTTGACTAAGGCCTCTTTCTGCCCCAAGAATCGGGGAACTCCTCAGTCATGTCAGAGGGAGAAACAGATTCCTCCTGGGTTAGAGTTCTGTGTGCTGGGAAAGGCATGCCCCCGCATCTTCCCAGCTCTGGGGGGCAGCTACTGCTCTGATTCTTACTTTGGATGGGACCAGAGAGGGCAGGAGACGCACCAGTGCTCACACAGCGGGGACGGCAGGGGCCTCCCTGGGGGAGGCAGCCCGGGCAGAGGGGCTGGCGACAGGGCAGCCCCTCGGTCTGTCGCAATGTGGCAGGATGGCCGCTGAGAAGCCTCCATCAGCGGGCTCGCCATCCTGCATGGGTAAAGGGAAGAGAAGTGCTCTAGCACCTTCTGGTGAACTTTCAATTTACCGACTGTCGGAAAAAGAGAAAACGACTGGGCGTGTGAGTGGCAGCCGCCCTGGTCTGCAGTTAATGCAAAGTCTGGGTTCAACCACAAGACACAAAGCGGGATGAGGGACAGGGCCACCTCAACTCTTTCAGTTTCCTTATTTCTGACAACGTGTGTGTGGATCCCTTTATTATCAGAACCAGTATCTGTGTAGGGTTTTCAGGTTAATGAGAACATCAGCCACGTCCTTTCGTTGGTCAGAGAACCGGCAGTGTCGCTAGTCTCTCATCGGACACAGCTGTGAGTGACGACCGGAAAAAGCAACGGGAAAGCTGCCTGTGCCTGGCCCCAGGCTGGGAGCGGGCGGTGGGCTCTGTCCCTTTCCCTTGTCGGGACCCCAGCAGAGACGTGGCCCTGCCTGCGGGGCTTGGGGAAGGAAGGGCCAGGAGAAGCAGGTGCTAGAACCTTCCGGCTGGCCTTCACACAGACACCATCCTAGTTTCTCAGGCCTGGGCTTGAGGTTAGAGAATAAGAAATCTAGTTCAGCAGTGTTAACCTAGCCACACTGTTTAATCCTCGCTTAGAAAAAAAAAGCTTAATTAACTCGGATAAGGACCATACTTTACAAATAATACCTTTGTGTGAATTAAAAAAAAAACATATTTGTTGATATAGCTTATCACACTAGCCAAATTCCATGATTACATACTTAACTACATACAACACACTTTAAAGCGTCTTTCTCTTTTCCAATAGTTATGTCAGTTCCAATAAGGAAATGAACTGTACTACGAATTTTTAAAAACTAACAGTATTTATCTGCTGCTACTTAGTAAACCAGCCAGCCCAGCAGGGATACTGTCATTCTTTCCATCTCTGGCTTTACAACGTTCTGCGATGCTGCTTTCACGGAGAGAACGATTTCTTTAAAGCATCGATGTCCTTTAAACAAGAGCAATCCAGGGAACAAAGAAGGTCTTGGCGATTCCACTGCGGGCCCCATAGAGCTCTGTCCCCATCCCCGTTCCAACACACCACCACACGCTGCATGAGGTACCACGATTCTTTCCGTCAAAGCTCACCATCAAATTAAACACTCTACAGAAATAAACGCATGGCACAAAAGCTGCGGTTACTTGCCCACTCCATTTTCCTCCGAGGGACAGAAAAATGCGTATTCTTCCAGAGGACAAGTCATCAAAAACATTTTTATTTTTAAGGGAAAGCCAGAATAGCTTTTTGAAGAGCAAAACAAAACAGGAAGGACATTCTTTCCCATTCTTATAACTAAAAGATAATTAAAAAAACTATTTGCTAACTTTCCCAGAAAATACACCTTTGGCTGAAGTTAGTATTGTAACCTGAGAGGATGATAATTTGGGTGGACAGAAGTAAAGATGTCTCAGGCCAAACCTCTTCTTAAAGAGCTAACTTCTAGGAAGTCTCCAGATGCCATGTGCTGCGCTAAGCCTGCAGATCTAACGATTCGTGGATAAGGAAGCCCCTTGGTGGTGGCTGGGAATCCTAATAGACGTACGGACTGTCACTGCGGCGACTCTGTTACCGCTGGGACACACGTGGCCCAGGTGATGGACACACGCCGTCCCCGTTTGCACTGCGAATTTACACTCAGTTCTCACTTCGGGGAGCAAAGTGGACGTGAGCTAAGCCGAGGTTCAACACGATTAAAGCCGCAATTCAGAGATCGGGGCACAGCCAGGGAAGCACGTGCTCCGGTGCCACTGGGAGGGGGCGCCAGCTCAGGTGCAGGAAACGTGAGGTGGTGGCTCCCGTGTGGGTGTTTAGTGTCTTGGGAAGAGGCGGCCTCCTGGCAAGTCCGCCTCCCCACAGGTGGGCCCGGGTCAGTCGTCTCCCTGGTCCGGTGGCCTCTGTGTCCACAGTGTGGCCGTACCTGGTCCACCAGCCGCCCCTGTCCACCCACCTCGGGAGGCGCTGCCTCCATGAGACTCTGGGCTGCAAATGGTGATTTTTTCACGAGCGCATCACAACTGCTGTAATTCTGAAAATGCAGAGTTGCAACATCACTAAAATCCTTTTCTGCTTTTCTTTTTTTTTTTCCAGAGATGCTTTGTGAAGCAGTGGAAAATAAAACAGTTTCTCAAGTTTCATTAAAAAGTAAGTTCTCGTGTTACCTCGGGTGTCCTGGACCTATTTCAGCCTTCACTTATTTTTATCTTTTTAATCATAATAAGCCACTGCCACGGGGCCTGCTATTTTTGGAAGGAGAGAATGGGACAGCGGAGGGACTGGATGACGACAAGTCACGGTTTTAATAAAATATGACCCTCCCAGCTGGATGCAGGCTTGGCTCTGATGGACACCATTGTTAGGTGGAGCTGCCAGCCATTAAAACAGAATAATTGTCCTACCTCCGTGGCTGCTTCCTTATTTAGCCTGAATACGCCAAATAGCGCAAACGCCCCGCGTGGAAACTCCAGGGCCCGTGGGGAGGGGGCGGCCACCTGACCGGGAGGGTCCCCTGGCTCGTCCCCCCTCCCACTGGTGTGTGCCAGTGAATGCTTTCCATGTGACCGGCGCCATTATTTCATCTGTGCCAAACTCACTCTGCTTTACTCGCTGGGGTCATTAAATCACCAACAAGCATTTTTCCAGGGCCTGCTCTGTGCCGCTAGAAAACACGCTGCCCCAGTGATGAAATTCCTATTCCAACAATTAACAGAGTTGGATAAATAACAACTTTAAAAGCACTTTAATTAAAAAATAAAATAGAATAAATGCACGCGGACGAGGAGCCACCGTGGGCTGGCAGGTTTGCCCCCGTCACCCGGCTGCGGGAGCACAGGCCCTGCTCTGGTGGCGGGCACGTGACGTCAGGGCGCCCTAAGGCCCAAGACACACACCACGTGGCTGGTCTTACTTTGTGGGGCGTCAGAAGGGACAGTGAGGTCAGACACGCCCACTCCGAGTCTGGGGCACTTGGGCCCCCATGGGACCCGACCCCCCACCTGGTGCCAGTTTTGGTCAGAAGATGCTGCTCGTGAAGGAAGCACAGGAAGACGCTGGGTTCGCAGGAAAAGAAACCACACCTCAAAGCTAACTGTGACCTTGAACTAAACCCTCACCTCACCCGAGCATCATCGGTAGTTCTGTTAGGTGTGATCGTGTCAAAAAATGGCCACTTAAAAGGACGCCTGTCGGACTTCCCTGGCGGCGCAGTGGCTAAGAATCCGCCTGCCAATGCAATGGACACGGGTTCGAGCCCTGGTCTGGGAAGACCCCACATGCCACGGAGTAACTAAGCCCGTGCAACACAACTACTGAGCCTGCACGCCACAACTACTGAGGCTGCGAGCCACAACTACTGAAGCCCGCACACCTAGAGCCCGTGCTCCGCAACAAGAGAAGCCACCGCAATGAGAAGCCCGCGCACCACAACGAAGACCCAGCGCAGCCAAAACAAATGGAAAAAACAAAAAGGATGCCCGTGTCTGAGGGACACAGGGTGAAAGATGCGAGTCCGGGACTGATTTTTAAACATCTCGGCACGAGGTGGCAGATGCAGTGACAGTGCCCTACTACCCCCCCCGCACCCGGCCTTGAATCAGGGTGAGGGGCTGCGCGACCCTTTACGCTGTCCATTCTGCCCCAGCAGACATCTGGAATTTTCATAATTCAGCAACAGCACCACGATCAGAGAGAAGCTGGGGACGGGCTGGCTCAGCACCCACGGTCCTGCAGCGACAGGGACACGAGGGCCCCGCGCTCTGCCCGGCCATCACCCCCACTCCCCACCCCCGGCCATGCCCGCTGCCCAGGCCGGGTCCTCGTGCCGCCTGAGCTGGGAGGATGCCAATGCTTAGGCCCACCCAGACCCACTGAATGTTCTAAGTAGATCCCCGAAGACTGCATTTGAGCCCACGAGAGTCTGGGGGTCCCTGGGCTAGTTGGGGGATGGACAGGGGGCAGACAGGAAGCCTTCGGTACCACACAAGAGATTTACCTTAAAGACGATTTTCCAGAGCTGCTGCCGTAAAGGCCACGCCTACACCCCTGTGGACAGAAAAGCACACTCTTCTCACCTTCAAAATATTCTAAGCTATCGTTCAAACCGTTGAGAAGAGGTGCTGCACCACAGGCCCTGGGCAGCCCAGGGAGGGCACAGCTGCGCTCGGCCACTGGGCGCAGCCCGGCTCCTCCGGGGCGCTGAGAAAAGAACTGAAGTAACGCGCAGAGATTGTCACTTGTATCGGTATAGTTTGCAGGCGATACTGCTTTTAAAGCAGTATTTTAAATTATTATTGGTGCAACTCCCCGTTTCCTAGACTGAATTCCTGCGAGACCACCTCCACTTAGGGTGCACAGGCCGCGGGGGGAGGGGAGAGGGCCGCGAGCCGACGACCGGGCCTCACTGTTCCCTGCGGGGTCGCGCGAGCGCACCATCCTCCGCCGTCCTCCCCGCATGCGCGGGGCCTCAGGCCCACTAGGGCCGTGCGTCCGTCAGGGCTCCAGCTCTGAGAGCGCTGGGACCGCAAGGCCTCGGCTGTGGGAGCAGACGCCGCCCTGGGCCCTTCCCACGTCCCTGCCCAGAGCAGCGCTCGCCCTCCGCGGCTAAGGAGGACAGTCCGGGCGTGGGTGTCGTCCGGGCCCGGCATCGTCGGGGCGGCTCTGGAAGGACAACTAGTAATTTCGGGGCCCGGTGGCTCGGGGCAAGGCCGGCAGCGGGGGCGCGGCGTGGACACCTTGGCTGTTCACAGGACAGCGCCTCCAGTTCAATTTCAGCAAAAGGTCCAAACCATGGCCTCGGGAGCCCTGCGCACCCCCGCGCGCCATCAGGGGTGCGGGTGCACGCTCCCGGCTCCCACGCCGTCCCTACGGACTCAGACATGGCCGCCACGCGGTAGCAGGGCCCCAGCCTTCTCCTGGGCTCCACCGTCCGGGTCCTGAACATGGCGGCCGCCCCGTCCGCCTGCTCGCACGGGTCACCTGCGCACCAAGCGCCAGTGCCGGCCAAGCGCCCAGCGCCCCACCCGCGGCCGGCGCGAGTAGGCGCAGGACGGACGTCACGGAGGGTGCGCAGGGCCCGTGCCTGCAGCCCACCTGCCCCCCGGGCAGCCCCCAGCCCGTGCCGACCGCTCCCCCGAGACCAGACGCCAGCCCACTTCCGCCGCCGCCTCCGTGCGGCCAGTCTGCCCCTCCTCACGGCTCCGAGGCCGCCTTGAGGGTCACGCTGTACCTCTGAATGCTGACAAAAGCAACCGACAGCAGATCCTGTTTGCTCACTCGGTAAAGATCTGAACAGAAAAACCACAGACGGCGTGAAGAAAGTGTGCAACACCAAGCCGGCAAATGACTCAAAATTAGCAAATTTGGAAAAAACAGGCCGATAGACAGGGAGGCGAGGAGTCAGAAAATTCGGGCAACTGAGACAGGCCCCACAATCCTCAGGACACACTGACCTGGGGGTAGGAAAAAGGCAAAAACCAAGACTGCATTTTTGTATTGATTACCCAATTATGAATCTTTACAGAAGCTATTCCAACACTGCACGTAATGAGCAATTCATCAAAGTATATTAAGTGCCATGGAAGCTGCCTTCAGTATAAAGGGCCATTAAGTTTCCTGTAATTGCACATCACTGGAGCTTTCCTTAGCTCTACATCAAATCAGCAGGACCGGCATGCACGCACTCTAGTCGACTTCACGTAATGACGCCGCGCCCCCGGTGCTCACCCAAACGAGCAGCCCTGCAGAGCCGCCCTGCCCCAAGCCCACTTCTCAGCCTGAGGAACGGCCCAGCCGCTTCTAACGACACTTGCAAGAACCCGGAAAGGACGCACAGGCCTGTGGACCGGGGACCCCCGGGGGGTGGGGGGCACCAGGGGCACATCCCCGTGGGAAGGGTCTTACAGGCCGGTTTCTGGAGGAAGTTCTATAATTGACCGCTCCCGAACTCGACAGACGTGGAACCCAGGGCTGGAAATGTGTCCTGCAGAGGCCTCAGGCCCAGTGACACTGAATTTCCCAAGTGAAACAGAGACGCCAGTTGAGGTAGAGAAGACAGCCTCTGAGGCTTAGCTCCCATCTCTGAAAAGTCCTTCCTGAAATGATCTCTAAGTCCCTCAAACCTAAAAGCAAGAGCGCTGGAATCACTGGCCTCCGTAATTTACTGGGCAGCCAATCGGGTGCTGTCTGGAGCCCTGCTTTGTCATCCTGAATTGTTGTTTATATTGTAAATACTATTTAGCTGTTTAACCTGCTCTCCCAGACCCCACTCTAACTTCGCAGGGGTCAGGAGTCTGATGCAATCACGTGTCTCGACAGCCCTGCGATGCCGGAGCAGAGCAAGCAATCTGCAAATACTGGTTGGGTTCTGTCGTCTTTGAAGGTTGAATTAATCCCTTGCAGGAGCCTCACCGAGGTTGAGTCTGGGCAAGGTCTGCCCCGCAGGCCTCAGAGCACTGGTTGCCCAGCTGTGAAGTTACAACCACAGTAACCTGCACATCATCTTCCTGTCCCTGGGGCGGAGCTGTGTGTTTGGAAATTTAAATTCCTTCTCTGTTTATCTAAATTTGATTTCTGAAGAAGCCTTGAAATAACGTCCTTAAAAAAAAAAAAAAGAAAGGAAACAGTACGTAGAGAACAAACTATGTAGAACATTAGTTCACAGTAAGTGTCAACTCAGACTGAAGATAAACGAGGCCTTATGGCAGCACCTTGAGGGGTCATCGCTGTGCCTGAGCTGTGCTGGACTTTCACGTGGGATTCAGAGTGAGCTTAAGGATAAATCAGGGGCCCATTTCCGTCACAGGGCATGAAGAGATCCGAGATGAAGTGGCAGGAGTCTCAGGCCAGGAGCTGGGGCTCTGAGCTCCGCGCCTTCCCTGCTGGCCACCGTCCGCTGCTCCATGAGCTGCCGGACAAGCTTCCTGCGCAAGAGCACAGGCAAGACGTTTCATCAAAACACTGTGTATTTAGCAAGCCCTGGTCCAGCGGAGATCACTGATGCAAGCAAAGGGATGAAAACTCCTTAAAAAATCCCACAAGTGTCTGTAAAATTCCCCGTGGTGAGCAGGACGTGTTCCTAAATCCAGGGGGTCCTCTAACCAGCCAGTGACAGTGAAGGAGCCGTGAAGGAATGTCATCCTGCATTTTTAAGTCTCCTCCTCACCCTCCTACCACTTAGTTAAGTGCTCGCCGCCTGCGGAGCGAGGCTCGCGCCCCATGGCCCGGTTCCTGCCCTCTGTGTCGCCGTGTCCTGGCGGGGCAGGTAGGAGCCAGGGGGTCTGGGTGACCCCAAGGCCGGCTCTGAAGACTTAGCAACGGTGGTGATCGGACAGCTCCAGCCGACTGTGGTGGCCGGTGGATGTCGGCCTGTTTATGAGTCAGAGGTCGTGAGCCGACCTGGCCTTGAAAGCAGAGAGAAACAGGACGCCATGCGGAAGAGGGCACGGCAGGTGAGGGCAGGGGTGCGATGCTGGGGAGAGGTTGCCCGCGAGCCCAGGTCAAAGCCCATCCACAGGGAGCCCACCCAGCTTGTCACATTCACCCATCGCGGAGTTTCTATCCGCATGTCTCCCTGCAGCTCTGTGATTCCGCAGCGTCACGGCAGGAAACTGCTCGCAGGATGGAAAGCTGGCATGTGATCCAGTGGAAATCACCGTTTCCAGCGAGGGAAGGACGGAGTCACAAGAACATCGCAGGCTACAGCTGGGGGCGGCAGCTGCTCTGCGTTTCGCGGCCTGATCAGTGGACGAGCTCTGAAGGACGACGACCTGTGCTCCCAACTGCGGCTTTCTGTCCAGCACGAAGGCCGAGTTAACAGACAGACTCTGACAACAGGATTTGAGCTCTTTCCTCAAACTAAAGCGCATTAAAACCGCCTGCGCAGCACCCCGCCTCCAACGCGGGCCAGCCGCCCGGCCGCGGCTTTTCCAGGGCGGCTGCAAGCGCCCCTGCCGACGCCAGAGCAAACACCCAGGTGGCGCCCCGCGCGGCCACCGCGCTCCAGCCACGTCCACCGCCTCTTCTGCTCCGACCGTCTGCCAAGAGGAAATCACTCCGCTGCGCTGGGAGCCTGCGAATCCCAGAAAACAATCTTAAATCCACAAAAATAACTGACTTCGCTTCTCCTGAGCTGCCCGGTTCCATTCTGATTTTTATTACAATGTCAACAAGAGTTTAATTTGCTTTAAAGTTTAGGTTCTTAAATCTGAGTGATATAGGGTAGTTTACAGCTTGCTGGCAACAGCTACTATGGAAAAAGAAGGAACGCACGTATAAAGGCGATTCTAAGTTTGACGCTGTGAAATCAAGGAGCCGTGCCAACAGCAGCACACGGCAGGCCTTCCCCTCCGGACAGCGGCCCCGACACGTGGCCACGCTCCGTGTCCCTCCCTGACCAATCTCGCCCAGGGACAGTAATTAAGAGGAAATGCCCTTAAGTCTCATTTCTCTCCCTAAACACTAGAGGATGCCAGCTGTCTTACCTGGGCTCCTCCCTAAAAACCGATTCCAGAGAAAACCCTTGAGGGGGAAGGAGGGTGCTCTCCCCGCCCCTCACTAGGTGACCTTCTCATTCCCTAGACTTTGGTCCCCGAGCTGAGCAGACGCCGCACGTGTCTGCACAGGACGCTCCGACCTCAAACGCAGTCAGAGGCGAGATGTCAGCTCCTGAGGCCTCTGCTGGGGCCCAGCTCTCATCTCTGCTGAAACTCTCTGCAGAGACTCGAGACTAGCCGGCCAGCCAAGCCGCCTTATGGAGAAAGGACGGGGCAGGCCTTGAAACAGGGCTGTCCCTGGAGCCCCTACCCCCGGCAGGGCAGCAGAGGGAGCCGTCGGGCCAGCGGTTCACAGCCGAGGCCCCTGTCTGCTGCAGACGCCCCGGCGGCATCTCCCCCTCTTCCCTCCTGCCAGGCCTCTTTCTAGCTGTCGCCCAGGGCTCTTCCAGGCACCCTTCCTGCGTATTTGAAATAACAGGCTGTGGGGCCTGATAGGGCAGAGATGGGGCAGCCTTCGTGGGGAGGGAGGGCAGGCTGGGCCGATAAAACCTCCCAGGCCCCGGCTAAGGACTGTGTCCAGCACTGTCTACCCGGCTTCGGGACAAAAGAAAGCTGGCCACCGGGCTCTGGGAGCGATAAGCGTCCGCGGCCGGGGGGGGGGTGCCTGGCCCGCCAGCTTGGCTCATTGTCCCAGGACCAGGCCGTGATTAGCCGGGTCCCCCGGGCCTGATAAGGGCGGATGTTTTAAAAGGGGGAATAGACTTTCTTTGTTCTTTACTGTGTGGAAGAGTCCACATTATAATCTGGAAGGAAGGAAGGACGTTGTGTCAAAATTCAAACTGAAAAAGGTAAAGGGACTCAAGATTTTGTGTGCCCAGCCTACGTGAAGAACCCACGTCACCACGGTCGGCAAACGTCTGGGGCTGGTCCTGCATGCGGCCCACGTTTTGATGAAGAGAATCCTTAATTTAACTAAACAGGTAAGTAACGAGAAGCACACACATTTTTATTCCACAAGAGAAGCTCTCCCATCAGCATTATGTTCGTGTCATGTAAACACAGAATTAGAATTTTCTCCCAACACTCCTGAAAGAGGGCTGCGCGTGTTCCACGGACAGAGGGAAACGTGCACGGCACACACAAGCCTTCGCTTCAAAAGCACTTTTCTCCTTCTGCGTTTTAACAAAACTGTACTTAATGAACCTGCATAAGAGATCAGACCAGAAACATCCCCAAGCCAGGCTGCTGGCTGCTTCTGGAGAGTTGCCTTTCTGGACATCTTCATACAAATGGAACCGGAATACATGGTCTTCTGTGTCTGGCCTTTCGATTCAGTGTGATGTTTTCAAGGTTCATCCATGTCCTAGCATGACTCGTACTTCCTTCCTCCTTCTGGCTGAGTAATACTCCATTGTATGGGTATGCCACATGTTTTCTATCTATTCCCTAGTTGCTGGACGTTTAGGTTGTTTCAAATGTTTGGATGTTATACATAATGCTGCTAAGAACATTTGTGCACAAGCCCTTGTGTGCACATACATATGTGTTCATTTCTCTTGGGCAGACGCCTAAGCACAGACTTGTTGGGCCTTAGGGCAAACATATGTTCAACTTTAGAGACACTGCCGAAGTGGCTGCACTGTTCTGTGTCCCCACCAGCAACGTGTGAGGGTTCCAGTTTCTCCACATCCTCTCCAAAAGTTGCTATTGTCTCTGTTATTTTTTACAGGTATGCAATGGTATCTCATTGGCATTCCCTGTGACTGATGATGTTGAGTGTATTTCCATGTATTTATTAGCCGTTCATATACCTTCCTTGGAGAAATGTCTATTTAAATCTTTTACCCAGTTTTTGACTAGGTTTTTTGTCTTATTACTGAGATATGTGTTCTTTGCATTTTCTAAATATAAGCCCTTTATCATACGTTCGTCTCGTACGTTGCTTGTCTTTTTCTGGACATGCTGCATGGCTTGTGGGATCTTAGTTCCCTGCCCAGGGTAGAACCCAGGCCCTGGCGGTGAAAGCGCTGAATCCTAACCACTGGACTGCCAGGGAATTCCCTTGTCTTTCTTTTTCTTAATGGTATCTCTTGAAGCACAAACATTTTGAATTTTGAGGAGGTCTAATTTATCAATTTTTAAATGTTATGGACTGTGTTCTTCGTGTCATATCTAAAACAATCTTCGCCTAATCCAAGGTCTCAAAGATTTTCTCATATGTTATCTCCTAAAAGTTTTGTTTTAGCTCTTACATTTAAGTCCATGATCAATTTTGAGTTAACTTTTTCGTGTAAGGTGAGAGGTAAGGGTCTAAGTTTACTTCTTCCAGTGTATCATTTAAATGCTTTTTTTGGTCTTGTTTTGTTTTGTTTACTACATATATTCTTAACATTTTCTTAGTGGCTTCTCTAGAGATTACAGTATACTTAATATCTATTTCAGATTAATACTTATTTCTAATAATATATAGAAACTGTTCCAATATAGCTTCCTTCCCTACTCCTTCCTTTCTACTATCATTGTCACAAAAATGACATTTCTATCTAAGCCCATCAGCACAGGTTTGTAATTATCGTCTTATGCTTTCTTAGAATGCTTATGTTGCTTTTTTAATTATGTAATTATTTTTACCAGTGTTTTACTTCTTCATGTGGACCTGAGTTACTGTCAACCTGAAGGACTCCCTTTGGTACTTTCTGTAGGCCAGGTCTGACGGCACTACATTCTCTTATGGCGTCTTTGCTTACTTCTCCTCTATTGTTAAGGCTAGTTTTGCTAGATAGAAACTTCTTGGCCACCAGTCGTTTTCTCTGAGCGCTTTCGAGGATGCTGTCCCACTGCTTTCCAGCTTCCATGATTGCTAACGAGAAGTCAGCTGTCGATCTTTTTGAAGATTCCACGTACTGTACCTGATGACTTGGTTTTTTCTTGTGGCTTTTAGAATTGTCTCTTTTTCTTTGACTTTTGACAGTTTGGCTATGATGTGAATCTCTGAATTTATCCTACTTGGAATTTGTTGACCTTTTGGGATGTCTACAATGTTTTTCTTCCAATCTGGGAAGATTTTGACCATTATTTCTTCAAATACTTTTTCTACCCCTTTCTTCTCTCTTTCTGGATTCTTATTATACGCACATTTGTATGCCTGATGGTGTTTCACTTCTTCAATTTTCTTTAATCTTCTTACTTTCTATCCCTCAGACTGGATAACCTATTGACTTTTCTTCAAGTCTGTTGATTCTTTTATGCTGTCAGCTCCAAAATGTTGTTCAGCCCTTCTAATGTTTTTTCATTTTAGTTATTGTATGTTTCAACTCTAGAATTTCTATTTGGCTCTTTTAGAAAATGTATCTCCATTTGGTCAGACACAGTTGTCCCACTTTCCTTTAATTCTCTAGACGCAGTTCCCTTTGGTTCCTTGAGCATCTCTGTGGTGGCTGATTTGCTTTGCTACGAAGTCCGATACCTGAGCCCGCTCAGGGACATTGCCCACTGCGTGCGGGTTGCTTCTTCCCCTGTGTGTGGGACATATTTTCATGTTTCTCTGCATGTCTCATAACTCTTTGGTTGAACACTGGACATTAGAGATAGTACACTGTAGCAGCTCTGCAATCAGCTCCCTCCCCCACCCCCCCATCCAGGATTTGTTGTTATTGCTGGATTCTTTTTTTTCCTTAGTTGTTGCTTATTTGATTAGTGACTTTCCTGGACTAATTCCATAGATTCTGTATCTCTGCAGTGTGTAGCTGCGAAGTTCTCTGTTCCACTTTTTTTTAAAAAGTCTTGCTTTTATTTTTGAGCCTGGCTTCCTAGGGGTCACCCTCAGGTTAGCATCCTTCAAGGATCAGTCTGGTTTCTCTGAATGTCTTGAACCATTAGGCCTCCCCGTTTTGTCGAGGAGATATGTGTGCAGAGGCCGCCTCTGACATGCCCTCAGTTCACAGTCAGCCTGGGCTTCACTCCTGTTCGTACAGTCGCGAGGTGAAGGAGCCACAGGTGAACGGCTGGGCCCTCTCCTTGCCCACGTCTTCTGAGTGTGCACACACCCACATGCATGCGTGCGGCCTTCCTGAGTGTGCACATATCCATGTGCACGTGTGCAGTCTTCCAGACCCCCAGGAGCATGTCAGGGGTTTTCAGAATCCCCTGTGGTCACCTAGTTTGGCCAGGCTCCTTTGCCCTAATTGAGATCACAGCCTTGGGCAGCTCCAATGAGGATGACCCCAGCCATCTGCTACTTTTTATGCTGCCCTGGGAACGAGGCTTTTCCAGGGAGCTTCACAACCAGTCAAAGGACTGACTGTGCTGTGGGGATGGGTTTTTTTAACAGAGCCCCAAAGAGGCCAATCTCCTTCACTGTCAGTGAAGCTGCTGGCTTTTCACAGCTACACTCCATGGAGCTGGGGAGGGGGCATGGGAGTAGCCCCAAATTACAGCACCACAGATCCCACGTTCGTCACCACGGTCCAGTTTCTCTTGAATAAGTGCTTTTCGGTTTTTTCTGCCTCTGGTTGATGTTCAGACTCTGGGATAATTGATTTGAAAGTTTCGTCACTGTTTTTACTGCTTTTTAGGGGGTGCTCTCTCAGTGAGGTCCTCTCTCCACCATTTTGGAAGTCCTGCCTGTCTTCCAGTCCTTCTTGGGTCATCAAAAGTGCCTCAGTTAATAACCAGAGATTCTCTGATGAAGAAAAAAATATACCAGCTTCTCTTTGGCTCGCAAGGCCATTCATACCTGGAAGCTGGACTTCTGCGCAGGAGTCTTTGCTCACTGCATCTCTAGTGGGCTAAAAAAAAGCTCAATAACACAGCTCAGCCTTGAGAGTAGAGAGACAGTGTTGAAGTCAGGACTGGCGGATCAAGGTGGTGTCCCTGGTCCCGTCACTCACCAGCTGTGTCCTGAGCAGGTCGAGTGGCATTTCTCTCTAAGCTGCGGCCTCCGTCTTTGTCCGCTGGGGCTGAATCGGCAGTCTTGCCCCCTCACAGGATTGCCGTGAGGCTGAATAGGTCAACAGAGACTGTATGGAAACGTCACTCTGGAAGGAGCCGAAGGCCACACACAGGTGCTGTTTCGCCGTTTGGGTTTTCTGTGTGCTGGCAATGATGTCAGGTTGGACTGGGAACCGCCTTCTCAGCTCGACGGGAAGACGGTTACTCCAATAGCAATTTTCCAGGTTCTTCTCTGCCTGGACGTGATGGACGGCTGCACCAGGTACTCTCTGTCCCTCGGGGCTCCACGTGAAGAGGGCACTCGTATCAGGGGTCACTTAGAAGTCCCACGGCGCTAGCCCTGTGCGTGGCGTCCAGGGCAGGGCCGCCACGCGCCTGGCGGCTCTCGTGGAAGCGCAGGCACCCCGCAGAGGGAGTCGTAGCCCTCTGTGGCCCTGGTCGCCACTCTCCCCAAAGAGACGCCAAGCCCTGATGGTCCGTCATCACCTGGGCTTTTGGACGTGGCTCCTGTGCTGCTGGACACCTTTCCTGCTGGCTTCACGCTCTGGTGAACACAATACAGCCGTGTGCTAGGTGTGGCTCGCGGATCTGAGAGGATCTGTCAGGTGTGCTTGTTCTTCAGCGAGAAAGCGCTTTGAAATGTATGGCATCAGAGAGAGAAAACGCAGAGACCAGGCCAAGGTTGTGCAACCTGGTCTGAAAGGGAGACGTAGCTGATTAAATCCCCCTGGAAAGATGCTCGCCTCTGCAGAAGTATCGCCACACTGGAAAACTGCGTCACGGTCCCGACGCGCTCACTTGCCAACACTCTCCCACCCTCACAGCCTGCCCGAGACTGGAGACAATGCACCACGAGGCGCCCAAGTGCCCCGCACGCAGCCAGGTCCGAGCGCCAGCTTCCGTCGCCGGTGTTTCCGGCACCAGGTAGACCTAAGTGGTTCTAGTTCCACAAGACCTTTCCAGCTCTTCCCTCGCTTTCTCCCCTGTTTCTTTCCCTCCAATTAAGAACGTCAAACAGCTCTCCCATCTACAGTAGGAAATCAGCTAAGACCTAGGATTAAGGGAGAAGGTGAATGTTAGCTGAAAGCAAACCACCAAATTCCCCTCCAAGTGCACAGAAAATAATTGGGCTGGAGAAGACCTGATTAGAAGTCAAAGCAGTCCACGCTTCTAGCTAGCGTCTACATCCTGCAACTGAGAGGCGCCCCGAACCTCGGACACCTAAGCTGCAGTGTCATACGAGCTGCAGGAGACTCTCAAACGTCCTAGCCTAGCAAGCTGTGTCCCCGGGGCCAAAGGCAGTGCCCTATTTATAGAGGCCCTGACTCAGCGGACACCTCAGAGCAGTCCCTGCCTTCCCTCCTCCTCCGCCAGAGGCAGATCCTAACGGCTGCTGCCCTGCAGCGCACCGCAGCGGCGAGCACACACCTCCCAGGGCGCAACAGACGCGCAGTGCTCGAGCGCTGCCCGTGGCGGGCTGACAGTGGTCGACCGCTCCCACCACTCACTGGTTGTCGCTCGGGTCCACCCGGTCGGGGACGAGGCAGAGACTTGCGCCCAAGCCTGCACACCGGTCTGACCCACTTGGAGGCACAGCGGCCCTGGAAGCTCAGCCCCGAGTCCCCGTGCATATCGACTCCGGCGCCCGGGAGGCACGCACTGCCGCCGGGTGGGCAAAGTGGAAGTGAGCGGGCGGGGGCTCCGCTCCTCCGGGTGGCGGCTTCAGCCCGGGCCCCGGTGGACTCCACCTCGGGAGATAAAGCCTGCGGGTCAGCACGCCACCAGCATCCGCCGCCTCTGGTGGTACCCCAGGGGCCCGGGCCTTAAGGACCGACCCTCAGGAACCGCGTGCACGGCTGAGTGCGTCCTCCCGCCCCCGGGTAGCAGCCCACGTCTGCAGTGTTAACAAGCCCGTGCGTTTGACCTGCAAGGCAGGCTCTTTCCATCATCACCAGGAGCGGGGAAGGCCTCAGAGCCGGGCCCTGGGCCAGGTTAGTAAGACTTTCCATGAGGAAAGCACCGTGTCCTCCCCCAGAGCAGCCCAGGCTCAGGAAAGAAGGGGGGACACGGGGGACACACAGCCAGACGCGGGGCAGACATGGTCCTGGCCGCCTGCTCCACCTGCTTGCTGTTCTAATGACATCTAGACTTGTGGAAACCCGAGAGCCCCTGCAGGGGACCGAAAGGGCCGACCGTGGCCGAGGCCACAGGGCGGGCGGGGCACGACGCGGAGGGGCTGCTACGGTGGCAGACAAACCGACACCCCGGGAGCCGTCGCTTGGGTCGCAAAGGGGGATCCTCACGTCAGCAAAACGGGGCCGCTTCACGTTAACGCTGGCTGGATAAACTCTGCGAGCTTCAGGGACGTTCACGATGGCTTTCCAGCAGATGTACGCAAGCGGCACACGGACTACTGTGCGCGTGTGTGTGAGCCGCCCACATTCTCACGTGTGTCGGTCAAGGACAACCCGTCACCCAGAGAGGGCTGCTGCTGTGCGGTCGCGTAGCGCAGCTCTGCGAGGGGCGGGTCCCAAAAGTCACACCACGGAAATGGCTCACGTGTGGCTTTTATGACACATTTCATCTACATTCAAAATAAATGAGGCCCATAAGCTAATTCTTAAAAGAAAAGCTGCGCTGTGGAACCGCCACGATCGAGAAGTCCGAGTGGAGAGCATGTTTCACGCATATTGTTGAACTAAAGAATAAATCATAGTGGGAACTATTTATGGTCCAGACACTTTTGAAACAAAACCGAAGAGTAGAAACAACTTAAAAAAAAAGCAACCCTATCGACAAGTTGGGGTTCATCTGAGGCGAGTCCTCGTGCACTCAAATTGTTCCTCGAGGTAAGTGGAGGCTTGGGACGTGCGTTAACCCGCCGCATCTGGGGAGCCACTCCACAGACTGAGCAGCAGCTCCCGTGTAAGGCACGGCTGCTTTGCGGTCTCTAAATGATTCGCTTACAGGCCCCAGATGCCCCAGGCTCTCTGGAGCTGGACATAATATCCTATTATTGCCTTTTTCATTCTACGTTCCCGGAAAGCAAAAAACCCAAATAAAAAACCAGAACACGTGTGAGATAAGCTCTCACCCCTCACAGACCTGGCGCCATTAGCATCACAAACAAGCCCGAGGAACCCCAATCGCCCCCTGACTCAGTGGTTGCACCCACGAAGCAAGCAAGGGCCAGAGTCACTGCAGCCTCGGCTCCCATCAGCCTCTGAGAGCCCTGAGGGCGGTGGTGGTGAGGGGCGGGGCCAGGCGGGATGTCACCTAACCTGTCACCTTGGGGTCGTGACGCGCAATGGCTCTGCGTGCCTGCAAGTGACACAGGGCTGAGTTCGCTGTGTGAGCCGTGGTGCACGGCTGGTCCCTCCTGCCCCGGGGGAACGGCGCCACGGCTCTCGGGGCAAAGCCCAGGCGACAAGCAGGTCGTACCCGCCAGCGGCCCCCGGCACCAGCTACCCCGTCCTGCTGAGACGAGGCCTGGGGAGGGGCCGCCGTGCACAGCCTGAATCGCCCCCTCCCTCCTCCCCCTGCGCCCCCTCCTGCTCCTTGTTCCCTGGTCCCTGTCGTCAGCCACCCCAACTACTCGCCTCTCCCTGGGTGTAAATGACAACGATGAAGTCTCTGCCTTTTAACGTCAAGGTCACTGGAAATCAGCGTCTAGTTTTCTGATTTAGTTTTCCGCCCTCGTCTCCATTTTCTCTTCTCTGCACCTTCCTGGGCTGGGCTGCCAATTAAAACCCAGACACACCAGGAAAGTCGCGTGTGCCTTAGAGTGAGGCGACGACCCCCTCCCCGGGCCCCCTTCCAAACCTTTCACAGGGGCCTCTTTTCTAAATCAGGGATCGGCCTGGCCGACCGGCTCCCTCTCCCACCCGGGCCTCGGGGGCCGCGCTCTGTACACGCGCCCTCGAGGCACGCCATCCTCCCCCCAGAACAAGCGGGAGTGTGGACCTCGTCCCTCTTAACAAACTAACTTTCAAACCCCTCAACCACAAACGTTTAATGGTGGGACCGGCCAAGGATCAGGTCACTGGTGCCAACTCAAGGCGTCCAAGCTGTACAGGAACCTCGGGGGCCCACACCCACCCCACGACACCGGCGTACCCCTCCCCCCATCCCCGTCAGGAGGGACCAGTAAGAACCCGCCCCGGAGCCCCTCAGCCCCTGGGCCGGGGAGGCTGGGGATTCAGGTCCCCACGCCACCATGTGGGCCTTTATTCTGCACTAGGCGGTCTTTCGAGGACTTACGAGGGACTGACCTGTGTCTACGTCACAGCTCCTGTAAGCAAGTGAGCAAGTGGGTTCCAGGCGGAGGAACCACGGCGAGCACGGAGATGTGGCCTCAAGGTCCCCCAAGAGCCCCCCCGGCACGCAGCTGACAGCTCCGGCCACCCGCTCACGAGGACAGACGTGCTTCCTGCTGCTTCCACTACAAGCCTTCTAGCAAGAGCCGGGCCCCTTCTCTATGCTCACTGCCTGTGGACGTGGGGAGTCTTGAGCCGCTCAGACCGAGCAACAAACACTTGAACTGCTTTCCTGAGCGGGGACAGACGCCTGACCGGAAGGCGTGTGGTTCCAACTCCAGGAGAGAAGCCCCGTAGCCTTAGTTTTCAGTGGCCACTTCCAGGGCCGTTCCTCCGGCCTGTGTGCTCAGACCGACCCCGCGGGCCCGAGAGCCCCCCGCAGGGAAGCCAGGCTCGTGCGGGGCCGCCTCCCGGCCACGCGGCGTGTGCACCCGAGGCCTCCCTCCACCTCGGGGGCCTCCCTCCACCTCGGGGGCCTCCCTCTGGGAAAGACCGCTCGGGGGGACGCTGGGCGCAGCGTCCACGCAGGGGATGTCCACCCACAGGGACGTGGCGGGGCCCCTCGGAACGGGGCCAGGGCAGCGTTTACTCTTTGCCGCTCAGGGCTCCACCCTGGCGTGGCTTTAACTGGGGACGAGCAGGGTGGCACCGAAACGTCACGCGTGGGGGTGGTGTGAAGATACACGCACGTTCACGGACACGCGTTCACCACTTTCTGGGGAAGCCGCACACCGTGACCCCAATCCTGACCAAGGAAACCGACGTCACTTCGCTCTCGTGGCCAAAACCGAAAGGCCGCGTTGACAGCTGGCCCGGGCGATGGCCGCTGAGTACAAAGCAGGGCCCACGAGGATCCTTTCGGGACCGAGTCCCTGAAGCTGCTGTCCCAGGAGTGGCCGCAGGTGCCCCCGGGGCCCCCGCTCGCCGCCCCGCCTGACGCTCAGGTGCAGGCGGGCCTGGAGCACGGGGGCCTTCCTGCTGGTGAAACGCCGGCTGCAGCCCCCAGCCCAGCAACAGGGCTGGACCCCGTCAGCTTGGCCGCCCCAGGCCTCAGGGTCTCACAGGTCCCTGTCTGCTCGGGGGGCAGTGAGGCCCCTCTCAGGGCCTCCCCTGCTCTTTCCTGAACCAAGGCCACATGCTTTCAAGTGTCCTTCTTCTGTAAACGCAGGCGGCCCCTCTGTAGGGTGTGCTGGTGGGACCCTCGAGAGGCCAGGTCCCTCCCTCCCACCCTCAGACGTGCTTTCAGAGGCACCGCCCCGAGTTCAGGGGCTCTTCCCTTGAGGACCACGTTCTGGGCCCTCAGCAACCTTAGGGGCTTGGTCACGGCCCAGGAGGTGCCAGGCTCACCTAACCAGACGCCTGCGCTCACGATGGGACCGGGACGGCGGTCAGGACGGGAGGAGGCCCTGCTCCGCACCCCCGCTCACCCCGGCGCCTTTGACCCCAGGGTCCGGCCGAGGCGGGCCCGTGTCTGAGGTTGGACGCTGGCCCTCAGGTCTGCTTTGCGCCAGCAAGCTCCGCCGTGGTCCCGCTGGAGTCAGGGCGGGGGTCGCAGAAGGCGCCCGTCTCCCTCCTCCAGGCCCTGCCCCGCCTCACAGCTTTCGGGCGAGAGCAGACGGCTGGGCTTGGGCCCCCGTCCCCCACGGGCTCTCCCGGCCCTGCACCCGCCGACGGCGCTCGTCTGCCCGCTGTTTTCGGGGCACACGTGTGGTCCCGGGGCCCCTCAGGCAGAGGTTCTGAGACCAGCCCGGTGCGGCTTCCTCTGGGGGACGGGTTCTCGCTGCCTTGTTCCAGGCTGGCTTTGTGCGCCCACACGAACGGACCGTCCACGCAGGGCCCACGAGAGCACCGGTGACCTCTCACCCACCAGATCACGGGGCCCCCGGCACCTTTTCCCAAATGAAAGAGAAAAACAATCCATCGACCAGGTGCCTTCTGCTCTCATTTTATAGGAAGACCTTGGGGCTCAGATTTTTACACGAATTAGCCTGACTGCAGGTGTCTCGAGGACGCCTGGTTTCCAAATCACCCTGAATGCGTCTCCATGGAGTCCGGTGCCGCGCTGGGACCCGAGCCCCGGTCCAGGGAGCCAGCGGCACCTCATCGCCTGATCACTGAGCTTCCGACAAGCCTGTCACGTGCTTACAGTGTTCTCACGAGCCAAACAGGGTGCCAGTCGCTCACTTTCAGCTGCGCGAATACATAAACGGTTCACGCGACTAGAGAAGCGGTTCGGACACTAGGAATCGAGAAGCTGGAGCCGCGGCCGAGGCCAGGCGGTCTTCCCTCCTAACAGGGCACGTCAGCTCCCGGGGGCGCTTGCTCCACGCGGCCAGGGCCGGCACACCCGGGCGCCCCGAGCTCTCCCCGTGTCGCCCCGTGGACAGTGTACCCGAGGGTCGACAGCCACAGGCCCCCACCGGGCAGAGCTGCGCGACCCCGCTGGCTGGCGGCAACACTGCCGGCCGCCAGGGGCCACTGAGGGCGGCAGGGGCGTCCCGCAGGACACACGCCAGGCGCGCCCCAGCTGGGCGGCTGGTGCACGCGCCCCTCCTGCCGCGGCGGGCCCACGGCGCCAGGCTGGCCGCACGCCTGCCCGCGAGCACTTACCGTCGTCCAGGTCCAGCGGGTCCAGCTCCTGAGGCTCTCGCTTGACCGTTACGGGAATGGGGGCCAGACTATGATTACTGTCCTCACGCACCTCGGGCGCTGGCAGGGGCCGGGCGGCTGCAGGCTCGCTGCTCGGAACCTCGGACGGCTGCTGCTGCTGGTGGCCCGTCCCGGGGGGGCGCGCGGGGCCGCAGGGCTGCAGGCGGGTCGGCTCTTGGGTCCCGGGCGGCAGCGGAGAGGAGGGACTGTGGGGACAGAGCGCTGGCCGGCACCCCGGGGAGCAGCTACCACTCGACGGCGGACTCACCTGTGGCTGCAGCGGGGCGGGGGGCGGCGGCTGGGGGGGCCCGGGAGGCACGCCCGCGGGTCTCGGCGCCTCCTGGCCGGCGAGGACCCCGCCGACTGGCCGCGGAAGTCCGAGGGGGCCGTGGCCCGGGCCGGCCGTGGCCGGGCCGTAGGGGGCGCAGGAGAGGTCGTGGAGCTCGGGGCTGGCGCTGCTCTGCGGACGGGGCGGGAAGCCGGGCGCGAGGCAGGAGCCCGGGTCAGGCGGCAGGGCGAGCGGCTGGCCGTAGCAGGGCTTGGGGAGCGGACTCAGGCCCTGGCTCATTGGTCCACAGGTGAGGGCAGGCTCGTAGTCGTCACTGGGCTCCGTCTTCACGATTGGAACTGCGAGAAAGAAAAGAAGTTAAAGAAACCCGCGCGGCAGATGGGAGCCGCGGGGCGGGCCCGGGGCTAGGGCGCCCTGCGAAAACAACCGCGTTGACCGAGTCCCTGGGCGCCTCCTGCCTGCTTCTCCCACCCGATTAGAAGGAGGTGTGAGTCATCGGCCCAGAAAGCTGCAGCTGGCTCTCATACGAGAGCACTGTTTTCCTTGGAATCTCCCCCAGCACTAATGGGCTAGAAGAATCCATTCGCAAACTGCAGTAGAAGCCTTGGGCCCAAGGGCCGCGGATTTGTAGTAATCAAAGGGACGTTTTTAACTTGGATGCACTGCTGCATTTCTGCTGCTACTGACGCCCTATCTGATAAATGTCTGACATTTGGTGAACCTGAACGGTAAGATGGCGTTTGGAAATCAGTAAAAATCTGACAGAAAGATGAGCGTCCATTTGCTGTAGGAGAGAAGCCTTCAGCCACTCGACAAGGAAACCAGTTCCACACGAGCAAATACACCACCCCTCCCTCCTGCTGCTTCGTTTCCACTGGAGACAACACACAACCAGTGATCGCGCGGCTCCTGGGGCAGAGCCGGAAGCCCCCGGACGGCTTCCAGACCACTGCCCTGTCCACCCCTCGCTAGGAAGCCGGCGGTGCAGAGAACCGGGCTGGGAGGAGGGCGTGATGGGCACTGGAGGGTCCCCTTCACTCCCCTCCAGGCCGTGGGCCCGACCAGGCGCCGAGAGGGCCAGGGAGAAGGTGAGCAGATGTGCCGTGGGGTCTGCACAGGGGCTGGGGCTCCACTCCCGCCCTTGCTTACTTCCTGTGTCCCGTTTTCTCGTTGGTTCCTGCCTCTTACACCAGTTTACAGGAGACATCCCGGTGGTCAGATTATCCTGCTAGTGACTGGTAAGAGCGCAGTTAAATTCGTAACAGATGCCCGGCGCTGCCGTAGCAAATGCAGGATGGGTAATGAGCTGTCATCAGATCCCCCCTAATCACATTTTCACCTCTTCGTGTGTGTGCTGCCGGATTCCCGGCGGCCGGGGCAGCCGCACGGAGGGAACGCCCCTCGCAATCCCAGCCTCCTCCTTAAGTAAATAAAGGTTCTCTCCCAAACAGAGCTTTGCTCTAACCAAGGTCTCGAGCCAGCAAGGATGCACATCTCTTCCGGAACAGCCGGCGCCTGCGAATCCACAGCAGCCGTGACGAGGAAGACGGCCTCTTGTGAAGCCTGTCCGCGGGGCGCCTGGGTAGCACGGTAGCCACACGGCTGGGACCCAGGGGACACTCCAGACCCACCGACGCAGGAGCACGTAACTCCGCTGAGCGTCTCCAGGCCCTGGGCTTTCGACTCAGGATTCCCAGAGAAGCTGTTTCCTTTAGTCTTGCCCTCGTTGTGCCAACTTCCCAGCCCCTGCTTCCCGTCATTCTTCCCGCGTCTGACGTGTCTGCATGCTGGGCGGGGAGGCGCCTGGTCCCCGGGCGGCGCTGACAGCTGGAGGGCAGGGAGGAAACACGCGGGTGATGGTCATTGCGGGGCCGCCACGGGAAGTATCCCTGCTGCCTGCAGGCTGAGCCACGGTCGGCCACTCGTCCCCGAAGTCACGTCGGGCCGAGAGCTGTAGGGCGCGGCGCCTCGGACGCCCCGACCCCAGTGTGCCCAGCGTTCTTGGACAGGACGCACCCAGCACGGCGGGGGCAGGCGAGCCTGCGGAGGGTGCACGGGGCGTCCTCACCCCGGGTGCTCCGCGGGGGTGTGCGTTTGCTTTCATCAGCCAGGCCGACGACCCACAGGGCCTGGCCCGCCCCGGTGCCCACACTCACGGGCCTTTGCTGGGGAAGGGACCTCTCTCCCTCTCTCTCTCACAGTCAGCTAGGGCTCTGCGTGAGGGGTCGGGTCCCTGCAGGACTGGATTCCAGGGAAAGTGTCACTGGCTGCCGGCAGGACACCGAGAAGGGCCGCTGCCCGCCGTCCTCGGGTGGCACTGATCTCCGTGTGGCTCACACGTGGGGGAAACGCCCGCAGGTCCCGGCAGCAGCCGCGTGTGTCTCCCGTGGCTCCGAGGGCTTCCTCCGCAGCGAGGGCGTGAAGATTCCCCACGTGAACGTGCCCTGACGCAGGGACCGCAGGCCCCAGGGGAGGGGCGGGCACTTGGTACAGGAGCTGTTCACAGCCCAGGCCGGGCCCCCAGACTCGGTGCGCCTGTGGCCCCGTGTCCCGGCGCGAATGCGGAAGCACTTGTGGCTTCGTTGGGTGGCCCCTCAGGACCAAGGGTCTCTCCGCTCCCGATCCGCACGCCCGTGGCGGCAGTTTCTGCAGCCCAGGGGTTCTTTCTTTTAAATTAATTTATTTATTAATTTTTGGCTGTGTTGGGTCTTCACTGCTGCGTGTGGGCTTTCTCTAGTTGCAGTGAGCAGGGACCACTCTTCCTTGCAGTGTGCGGGCTTCTCATTGCGGTGGCTTCTCTTGTGGTGGAGCACCGGCTCTAGGCACGTGGGCTTCAGTAGTTGTGGCACGTGGGCTCAGTAGTTGTGGCTCACGGGCTCTAGAACGCAGGCTCAGTAGTTGTAGCGCACAGGCTTAGGTGCTCCGCAGCGTGTGGGATCCCAGACCAGGGCTCGAACCCGTGTCCCCTGCATTGGCAGGCCGATTCTTAACCACTGCACCACCAGGGAAGTCCCAACCTGGGGTTTCTGCCGTGAGCACCTACCGGCTGGGGTCCCCGCGTGGAAGCCCACCTCAAGGAGGGGCCTCTGCTGGGTCCAAGCTCTGTGTGCAGCCCGACACGGGCTCCTGCTCCGAGCTGGGCATCCCAGGGAGGCAGGCTGGGGGTAGCGGAGCGGCCTGGGGCAACCTTGACACAGACGCACGTCCTCGCCTGTAAGAGAACATGTGATGTGCCGCACACGCTTCCCGCTACAATGCCCAGGGTGTGAAGGTGGCCGTCAGCTCCAGCACAGGCAAGACGGCCTCTCCCAGGAACAAGCGGCCCTGCCTCTGGTCCTACAGCCTCAGGCTCCAGGACGTGGCTCTGCAGACGGCACTGCGGAGCTGGGGGCAGCCTCCAACCAGAATCATCCAGAAACGGCCAGTGGACACAGCTGTCACTAAAAACAGCCCCGACAAACCCATATGACCCGGGGCGGGGGGAGGATTCGAAAGCTGCCCGTGTGGCCTGTGGCGTCCAGAATGGCAAGGGTTGAGCTCTGCATCAGCGCGCTGAGGCTCAGAGCTCTCGACCTTAAGGAAATACGTGTCTAGCAGGTTAAGTTAAAGCCCTGCTGGGTGCCTCTCTCCTGCGCCGGATTTTCAGCCAGCACGAGGGCCAGCTCGCCCCTTTCGTCCAGGGTCCCCCGAGCTCTCTAAAAACCCTCACCCTGTCTGCTCTGCCGGCTGTGGAGGTGCAGCCGGGGGACGGCCGGGGGCCTGATTCACATGCCACGCGGCCAGCCTGGGCCCTGCGATCCCGGGGGCTGGGGAGGGCAGGAGCGATCGGGCATCTGTGCTGCTGGCCGCTTCAATGTCCGTGGTTTATGACCTGTTTAAAGCTGCCCTGGGGCACCCGCGTTCACTCCCTCTTCGCCCTGGGGGTCTTTCTGGGAAAGTCTCAGCAAGACGATCTTGGGGGGCCTCTGTGGGCCAGACCCGGCCGAGGGCGTGAGGCGAGGGCTCAGGAAATGCATCACCTTCCCATGGCGTCGGGACCCACTGGATTCTTCCCACGGTCGGGTGGAGACTCGACCCGGGCGGGACCCCTCCCCACCGCAGCCTCCGGGCCTTCGCGGGCGCACGAGTCCTGGGTGACCCAGCCGAGCTGGGCCTCCTTGCTCGGCTCAGACGCCCTCCCCTGCATTTGCAGCCTCTCCGCACCCGCGCAGTGGGCCGATCCCGCCTCTGGAGGCCCCAGCACGAGGCCACCACGACGAACTCCCTTTGGGCACAGGCTCCTGTGCACTTAACGGAGATAATCCCCCCCCCTGCCTGCCCTGAGGGCTCCGCACAGCCCAGGGACAGTGACCAGGACAGAGACCCCAGCGCCTCAGCGCCAGGTGGGGGCAGTTCCCGGCAGACGTGGAGCAGACGCGGGGCCCGGGGCACATGCGCCCGCTACCCCCAGGGCACCTACAGAGTCTAAACGCACCGAAAGCAGAGGGTGCCTCCCGCCTCCTCTGGGGACGAAGGGGACCTGCCCGGCCGTGGGCCCGCCTGCTGGCCACCCAGTGGGATCAGGGAGGCCCAGGCAGGTCCGGCCGCGTTTCCGGATCCGCTGCCAGACCCGCACCTCCTCGGGTGGACGCTCTCCAGTTCCTCGCGGTTCACAGACGCGGCCGCACTGCTGTGTCACTCACGTGGCCAAGCAGTGTGAGCCTTGCTCTGTCCGCAGGGCACGGGGTGGACACGTGGCCCCCCAGGCACAGCTGCCCCATCCCATTCGCACGCCCTCCCGACGCCTCTCAGATCGCATCCACCCATGGGAATCGGTGCCCACGTCCACACCCTGCCCGTCACCCCGGGGTTCAGTGGATTTTGCAAACGGCTGATTTAATGGAAGATCAGACAAGGGCAGCAGAGGCCCTCGGCTCACGGCCACTCGGCCCTGGGCCGCTACCAGGACCCGGGGCAGAACTGAGGCCTGGGGTCCTCAACTCAGCCTGACCCCCAGGATCCCACGTGGACGGAGAAGCCAGGGGGCAGCGTGACACGACCCCTGCCGGGGAGCGGGGCTCACACCCTGGCCTGCCGGCCGTTACACAGAAGGACGCCGTCTCTCGTGAATCACGCCATCACCTTCCCACCGTCCCCGGGCAGACAGGTGGAGCACAGCAGCCGTCCCGGGCTCCCCTCACACCTGTGCGCCTGGGGCTCGTGCCCAGACCAGGACCCGCACACGAAGCAGGAGGAGCTGGGCGCCCTCCACCACCTTAAGAGCACGGCCCAGGGGTCCGACCACGGGACGCCCGTCCTCTGACCCCCGGGAGGCCAAGGCCACGGCCCAGGGGTCCGACCACGGGACGCCCGTCCTCTGACCCCCGGGAGGCCAAGGCCGACTGCCTGGCAGCTACAGGGGAGACATTTGGGCCTCGGCCCTCTTGAGTATCAGAACCACGGGAACCCAACTGTTTTATTCAGAAGACTTTTCGCGCCTGTGACACGAGCTCCTCTGTGAGTCCCCGGAGCTCAGGGTTTTACAGACGTTCGCATCCCTGGCACTTTGCATGGCGTCCAGACGCAGGCGAGTGAAGAACAAAGGCAAAACGGACGCAGAAAAGCAGGCCAGCCCGAAACTGCACCAAGAGAAAAGCAGGCACTCCTCCTACACGCACAGCTAGTGTCCTGCACACACGGACGGACGCACAGACGTGGCCACACCTGGGACGAGGGCGAACGTCTGCGCTGCTCTCAGGTGGATGAACTCAGAGCCCCGGCAGGCACCCGCCGGCTGCGTGGCCCTGGGGCTGATCCTGTGACCCACAGGCCTCGCTTTTCCAGGTGTAACACAGACGTGACGGCCACCTAAGAGGTGGTGAGGGACCCAACGTGGCATGAGCCGTAAGGGCAGCGGCACCGAGCCTCCCCCGCACGGGGACAGCGGTGCAGGGCCCTCCCTCTTACCAACCTGCTGGCACAGGGAGCAGCGGGGCCAGGGCTCAGGCTTGGGGCCACAGCCCAGCTCTTTGGCCTCGGACAGGCCAGGGGTGCTGCTGCCGACTGAACTGTCCCCCAGACGCGGGGGCTGAAGCCCTAACTCCAGGGTGACTGTGTTTGGAAATGGGCCATTAGGAAAGGAGTCGGGTTCAACGAGGTTGGAGGGGCCCTGATGCCATAGGGCTGTGGTCTTAAGAGGGAGAGAGGGTCTCGCTGTGCATGGGGGACATGGCGAGAAGGGGGTGTACGGGCGCTGAGCATCCCCCGCAGGCGAGGACGCCCCCTGTGACCGCCCCCCGCCCCTCCCACCAAGGCCTCAGCGGTTCGGCTGCGGCCACCGCCCTGTGCAGAAGAGGTTGCCCCGAGCCCGGAGCACGGAGAACGAAGCGCAGACTGTCTTCTGTTTGTTACGCGTGAGCCGCTGACACAAACGCCAGCAGGGCAGCTTCAGGGCGCGACTTTTCTGAGGCAGGAGACGTGGTGGCAGGAGCCTTCTGCACCGCCGGCCCTCAGCAAGCGGGCGCCCACGTCTGCGTCCAGGGCCGAGAGGGGGCTGGGGCGGATGGACCGGAGGACGAGGAGGGGACTCACAGACCCCACCGCCGCGTGATGGCAGGCACAAGCTCCTACCCCACCTCCCCCAGCACAGCCAGCACTTGCGCCAGGTCCTCGGGTTCCCAGAGGACAAGGCTCTGGGCCGCATGGCAGGAACCTCCCGACCGAGACACCACAGACTCCGCTGAGACCCCAGCTCCGCGGTGGCGGCAGTGCCCGCCAAGCCCGACGGGGTGGCCTGTCCTCCTCGGGTCCTCCCCGCCTTTCTGGGGGTGCTGCCTGGCAGCCTCTGCGGGAGCGTCGAGTGGACACCGGGAGACAGCTCTGTCGCGGCAGGCGGGGTGTGAGCGGGTGTGGCGGCCTCGCCGTCTGTGGCACCAGCCCCGTGGCTCCAGGGCCCTTACCCGGGGCTCCGGCTCCCCGCAGCTGGGCTGGCCGTGGCCTTCGGGCAGAGCAGACCGCACGAGCCAGCAAACGCGCCGCTCGGACTTCACCCGCTGTTGCCAGCGCTGCGTCCGTAGGGAATGTGATCCACTCTCCTGTGGTTTGACCCGAGCAGCTGTGCACAGAGGGCTGTGACTTGGCGGGGGGCCGTGCTGGGGTAACCCCCGCGCCGCGCGCTGTCGTGGGCAGGCCCCGGTCCCCGGGGGAAGGGGTCACCAGGTCGTCCCTCCGCAAGGCTGTGCTCAGACTTCTTGGGGGTCCGGCCTCACTCCCGCATCGCGTTGCCTTTGCAGTCGGTGGCCGTGGCCCTCAGGGATCTGATCAAAACCACCCTCCCCCTCGCTGTTCCGCCACGGGTGACGGTCTCAGTGGGGGAGCCTTGGGTGTGGGCCCCCTACGGAAAGGGCACCCGCCTTCTTTCCCAGCAGCTCAGGCCCCACGATTCACCCCCTCGTCCTACTCTGTTCCAAGCTCAAACCCCTCCCTGCGGATTCAAGGCCACGTCGGGGGCCTCAGGCCGGTGTCTGTCAGGACGGTCGACAGAGTCGACCCCGTGGCGGCCTTTAGAGGGGAAGCCACCTCCCCTTCACACGCCTGGGCTCTCCTGCCACCGGGTCTGGACACCTCACGGGGAGGCCAGCAGCGTGCGAACCAGACACACTGTGAGGAGCTCAGGCCCGTGGAGAGCGCTGCGGGGAAGGGCGGCTTCCAAACCCTCCCCACGGGCCCCGGCCCGGCCCTGACTCGTCCCTCCCGGGGGGCCTGGTGGGGCAGCCAATTCCCTGCCTCTCTGCGGCGGCAGGTTTAACGTGGAAAGAAATGAAAACATCGGTCCCTCGTTCTCCTGCTGGAACAGCGAGAGCGCCCGAAAATTGGCAATTTACTAACAGCAGCCTCCGGGACGCGGGAGTTCCCAGGAGAAGGCGCATCACAGCGCCTGCATGAGCCCGACGTGCGTAGCTGTGCACCGTCCCCCTCCAATGCACGCTCACCGCCACGCGGTCGCCACGCCACTGAGCTGACTCAGGAAGGTTCCAAAAGGCCCATGGGCAGTGGCCGTGCCACCAGCCACAGCGGGCGCCCCGTCCCGGCTCCCGCCGGCCTGCACCGGGACCCACCCGGCTCCCCTCAGCCTTCAGGTGGGAATGTCGGGTGGGCTTGAGGCCCAGGATCAACACCCCCAGGGCCTCCCTGGCTGACTCTGGTGAAGCTCCAGGACCCTCACCCCGAGCAACAGGTGGGCAGGGGGCCTGGTGCCACTGCAGGCGCTCCTGGGGACCAGCTAGAAACATCTCAGGGGAACAGGCAGACCCTCCAGGCCCGAGGATCTGTCATGACTGACCTCCTCGTTCTAGGAACATGCTGACTTTGGCCCATGGCTCTGAAGTCATTGGCTGGGATTCCCCCCTAGTGTGTGAGCTGCCGTCCCTGCCTGCTCGTCCCGGGGTCACTGGGCAGCGTCGGAAACGGAAGCCCTGGGGACACAGCCAGTGTGGACGCCGTCGTCCCCCCGAACCCAGGGGCCGCTCCCCACAGAGTAGGCTGCTTTCCCTCTTCAACTGGGGCTGTTTCCCCGGGGTCTCGGCCTCGTGACAGGTACCAGGGCCCCGCAGCTCACAGCACTGGAGAGAGCGGACGCTTTCTTTCGGGAGACTGCGGTTAAACCCAGACAGCGACAAACAAGAAACTGAGGAAAACCTCCCTGGCTGCACATGGGTGGGTCCGTGGCCTCTCCTGCAACTGCCCTGCTGTCTTCCCTGCTCTGCCCTTGACCTTCCCGCCAGGAACCCCCGCTGTACACACTCTGCTCGCTCAGGGCGTCCTACCCGCACCTGGAGACTTTCCCCCAAACACGGCCCCCAGAGACGGGGAGCGGCCCTAGTCGCCCAGGCCCCGCGCAGACCCGCAGCCGGGCTTCCTTGCGGTTTGAACAACGACACTAACGATGTGTCAGACGGCGGGCGGCAGGGTGGGAGGCTTCTCTGCGGCGGAGGCTTCGGAGGGTAAGGACAGGCTGGGACCAGACGTGGGAAGGAGGTGCCCACCTGGCCCCTAACCAACACCACCTGCTGAGCCGCGTGAAGACTCAGCCCGAAGCTGCAGGGGGCAGAAGCGACCGCGAGAAAAAACACGAAGCCTAAAGCTGGGAGCTCGAGCTCCGCTCTCGCGCTGGTGCGTTTATTGTTCACAAAAGAAAAGCACAGGAGGACGGTCCCCACGATCTGGGCACGGAGTCAGGGCCGGCTGGGTCCCTGCTCCCAGGGAGCTCACAGCCCCACGGGGCACGGCCACCCAGGAAGGCAGGGCAGGACCGGGGCTCTCGGGCGTGGGTGGCACGGACCCCTCGACCCCCTGGGGATGGGGCAGATTTCCAGGAGAGAAGTGAAGGGAGACCAGGGCCTGATGAGAGCAGCACAGGCCACAGAGCCAGAAAACCATGCTCCGGAGGGACGGACGGACGGCTCTGTGGGCGGGGCTGGGTCACCAGCTCGAGGGACCGGGGGGTCCGGGTGACGGTCCACACAGCATGAGCGATGGTTGTGCTGGGCTGACACGGGGGTGAAGGGGTGCGGAGCGGGGGGCAGGTCAGCCCCTGGCGGGAGGGAGCCTGCAGGACTGAACGGCAGCTGTAGGGTTGGGGGGAGACGGTGGCCCCTCGACAGCCCTGCCCCAGGATCTCAGTGACGTGTCTCTGGGGGCCTCGGTACCCCCCCGAAAGGGGGACCCGGTTTGCACACAGACCCCTTCCCTCTGACTGGGGGCGTCTGTGTTAAGCGGGAGGTGAACTTCGAGCAGGAACTGCAGGAAATGACGTTCGAGCTGATTTCTAAACTGCTTTAGAAAGGAATTTTTCTTCATAAGCCTAGGTTTTCTTTAAAGCATTCAATTTTTAGTCAACCATGCTTGAATTTTAATTAGGACACGATCATTACATTTCCAAACAAAGACTGAGTATTTTCTGCTGTAAGGAGTGTAGTACCACATCCGAGAACAGGCAGGATTAGCGGAGTGCGCAGTACCCACCCCAGAAGTCCCAGAGGGGCCCCCAGACGGCCCCACGGCAACGCACACTCCTGCAGGTCTGTTCACGTACATGCTCGTGACGTGATGAGCACGAGACCACGTTATTCAAGCCTGGACAGGCGTGGCTAGCGTCTGCCCCAAAAGCAGTTGATTCTGCTTGCTATCCCCTCGGGTTTTCCAGGGCTTTCTATCACCTAGTCTATCGTACGTGACATTTCACACTAGGAGGAGCCCGAAGCCTTCAAAAACGTCTTGCTTTCACTAAGGTGATGACATGGCCGCTTTCGCAATCAGTCCTAGTGCGTGGTTTCCCTCCTAGGTTATGTGAATCTCAAGTTTTTAAAACAGCAGTCACAGTATAACAAGACCGTCGGCACAGCTGTGCTTACGTGACACAGGTGAATCAGGACGCGGCCCTCTCTGGACACACACCCTGCCGGCCTGGAGGAGGGCGGCATGGGCCCCAGGCGCCAGGCCTCGGGTCTGGGCAACACCGAGAAACAACTTTCTACTAGTTCAGAAGCGAAACAACACACGATGCTGTTCTCCTTCAGAAAACAGCCTAAAAAGTGAAGAAGGTAAACAGGTCTTTTTCAGGCCAAGAAACCATCCTCAGAGCGTGTGAGTGGACAACCTGAACGAGGTGCTTTCTGGTCGAGTGAAGGGTGTCTGGGAGCGCAAGCCCCCTGGTCACCGGAGACGCAATTATCCAACCAGGAGTTTTCTGTGGGACGTTAGCTCGAGGACAGAAATCATTACCGTCAGTTAATGATCACACCAACCACCAGCCTTCAGGCTTCATACAAGGGTTTATTTCTAAAGGCACCTGCAAAATCATGATAACCATTTGCTTCTCCGCCTTAAACATCTCTAGAATTTAAACTCACACCGAGGCCACCTCAGCTTCTGTGTACAGAAGAGCTGCACCTTTTCCCCCTTGGCGGTTGTATATCTGCAAGCAGCTAACAAAATGATCAGTAATTATCCCCAAATGCAGCCCCCAGCCGCAAGAGTAATAAAGGAAAATACACTGAAAGCTCCACTTTTCTCTGGAAGGAACCGACGACGTGATCTTGCTAACAGGACGGTAACAGCTCGGGCGTGCAGCGCGACCACACGGTCTGAAGCCACCACATGTCAGGGTTCCTGATTTTCTTTCAGGAAAAGCACCCCGTGGGTTGGTTCGCAGCGTTTAGGGTTAGAAAGAGAGCGTTACCATTGGCGGGCAGGTAGGTGAAGTGCTGGTACTGGCTCCTCTTCCGCTTCCCGTTGCAGACGTAGAAGTTGACTTGGACCGGGCTGGTTATCCTCTGGTTGCGAAAAGGCGGGATCTCCACCACCAGCGAATTCTAGAGAGAAAGCGGCAGAAGGAGGGGGCGGTGAGCATCTCGCAAACGCAGACACACCCAGGCCCTCCCGGAGTGTGAAACACACGGCAGGTTTCCCCTTCAGAGAGGCCACCCTGAGAGCCTGCAGGGACCCTGATTCCTCCCAGCAGAGCCGAAAGGTGGGCTGGGGTGTGTGCGAGGTAGGGAGGCGGGGGCTTCACCTACGATGCCACCGACTGGGCCCAGGAGAGAAGCCGTGAGCAGATGCTAAGAGCGGGCCCGCTATCGGGCAGGGGAGTCTCCACAAGACCCCACGCCCCTCTGCCCCCACGCCAGGGCATGACCTTCAGAAAACTAAGCCCACATTCACCGACTTGGTGCTCCTGGGGAAGCCGGGAGCAGCAGTTCAGGTAACTGGCAACAAAGACCCAGGGGAAGCGCTCGCCGCAGACGTTCTGTACCGACGGCCCAGAGCCCAAGCCATGACCCTCTCAAATCGAAGGGGACGGGAGAGTCGGACTCAGCGGACTTGGGGGGCGGACGGGACGGGAGAGTCGGACTCAGCGGACTGGGGGGGCGGACGGTCAGGCACGGGTGCATCAGGGTGGCTTGCGGAAGCTGCTGTTACCTTTCCATGTTTTCAATGAAAAGTCAGCGACACGTTTACAAAAGTGGCCCTTTCAAGTACAGGTATAAACACAGGTCGCCGTGGGGCAGCACGCGTGTGGGAGAAGGAAGCAGGCTGGGGTCCGTGTGCCGAGACCGGGCGTCCACGCGAGGGCCCGTCCTTGGCGCCAAGGAGGTGCCCTTGCTTTGGGGGCGGGGAGGAGAGTTCACATCCCGAAAGTTTCCTCAAGGTTTTTGTCATATGATTTCGGTTAACAAGTAGGAAAATGTATAAGAAAAATCCATGGCATCCCTTTTTTTTTTTAATTAGAGTAACTGTAGCCTGTTACCCAATTTAACAGCAAAATTGATTGAATCCTGTTAATAATGAAATCTGAAGAATGTTTAACCAAAACTGAGGAGAACTTCAGGACAACCTCTTCCCTTTCCAGGTGAAGAAATGGGGCTCAGAAGCCTGCTGCTGAGGGCACACGAGTGGCAGGGCCGGAGGGGCCGGGACCCGGGCTGCAGCCCCCTCTGGGCTCCGTCCCCTGGGGCCACACTTGCGTCAGGCAATGTCCCCTGTTGTTCTAACAGCCTCATTCCATTTGGAAGAAGCCACAAGCATGCAGGTCTCCTGCCTGAGCAAAGGAACCCCAAGGGGACGGACCCAGTGGGGCTGAGGGTGTGCGCCCAGCCAGACCCCTGCAGAGAGTCTGCACCCCAGCTACGCGGCCCGTGTTCGGGAGCCTGGCTGGGGCCCGACGGGTCTGGGTTTCTGCCCTGGCTCTGCCATCTCTGAGTCTTAGCTCCACCACCTGCGCAGGGAACCGGAAGAGAAAGACACTCCTTGGGGGCTGTTTTCTGAGAATGCAATGATATGAGGCGACCCTGCAGGTGATGCTGGCCCCCGGCACAGAGCTGGTGCGCCATGATGGCAGACACGGCGGCCCACGGCGACCAGAGCCCGATCTCTACAGGAGGAACCAGGACAAGAGACAGAAAGGAGGAGGGTTTGCCTGAGCTGAGGCCAGAAGCAAAGCGGGGAGGCGTCAACAGGAGCGGCTGCAGGAAGCACCGGGGTGCGTCCGGCAGGGCAAGGAGCCCTGAGCAGGTTCCACGTCGCGGGTCGGCTTCTGTGGGTTCTAAGAGGCTGGAGGGCTGTGTTTTGATGTGGTCACAGACTGAGATGCTAGACAAACTATGAAAGTTTGTGACGAAGTTCTGTCCTCGTGGGAGCACTAATGCTCGATACGCAGTAAGGCAGGGGCGGGAAGGAAAGCGCAGTGACAGGGACACCTGTCACGACGGGAGCAGAGTAGGGTTACCAACGGCACTCAGTACATCCATGTCACCTGCTTTAAGAACACCCACTGTCTGGGGGCTCCCCTGGGGGCGCAGTGGTTAAGGATCCACCTGCCAATGCAGGGTACACGGGTTCGATCCCTGGTCCGGGAGGATCCCACAGGCCGCGGAGCAACTAAGCCCGCGAGCCACAGTTACTGAAGCCCACGCGCCTAGAGCCCGTGAGCCACAACAAGAGAAGCCGCCGCAACGAGAAGCAGCCTGCTCACCGCAACTAGAGAAAAGCCCGTGTGCAGCAACGAAGACCCAATGCAGCCAAAGATAAATAAATAAGACAAATAAATTGATTTAAAAAAAGAAAACCCATCGTCTAAATTGCTCACGACAGTACATAAACTATAAATACAGCACAATCCGACCCTGTTTTAAACATGCCCACGACACGAGGCGCGTGTATATATGTGTGTGCACATGGAGACAGACACCCGTGACAGGAAAAGGATGGAAGGAAATACGCCCCAATGTGAATGGTGGCTACATCCAAGTGGGGAAATTACACTAGGCGTTTTCTTTGGTTATACTTTGCTATATCTTCCAATTTTCCACAGTGAATATGACACTCTTTTATAATTAGAAAAAAATATATAAAAGTAAACTTCATTTAAGAGATAAGAAAGATGAAATGGTGAACGTAAAGCACACCATTATTCACATATCCTACGTTTCTTTTAGAACACATGACTGATAACCGTTAAGCTTTCTTTAATATACGTGCTGTTCACAGTGGAAAAGGAAACTCAACAACGGAAAATCTGAACATGCAAACTTGGCAGAATTATTTCGATGCCAACAGATGCATAGCTTCTGCAGGCCTCTCCTTCCTGCCCAGGGAGAAGGGGTGGGCGGCACTGGGGCCTGGGGGCAGAGGACTCAGGCCTGCGGTGGGGCTGGAACTGGGAGCCGAGGGCCCCCGTTTCGGGGTGACGGCTGGTGGCCAGTGTCTGTCACAGCAAACCTGAGGGCTGGCTCTGCGACTGCTGGGCCTGCGGGACCCAGAGTCCCCGTCAGAAAGTGGAGCTGCCTGAGACGGGGCACTTTCTCGGGGGGGCCAGGAGGAGCCCAAGAGGATGTGTGAGGTTAGAGGCCTGGACACCCTGGGCGGAGCGAGGTCGTGGACGCAGGTGTCGCCCCTGGGCCAAGGAGGAAGCATCTCCTTCTGATACCATTTGAAAAGCCTTCTGGTAAATGGGTCGGTGCTTGGAAAAGAAAGCTTAAGTCGCAGGTGAAAGATGCTTCTTCCTGACAGCGCCGCCTGTGCGGAGGAAGTGCAGGCCCCAGGCCTCCTTCCCAGCACGTGTCCTCCCGGCCACCGCGCAGAGGGCGCCTAGATCCCTTCGGCAAAGCCCACAGCCCGAGGTCCCCTGTTCACACGGGGGAGCCTGAGGAAAAAATTCAGTCCTTGACCTGGACGAGATTCTGAACCGTGACCCCCATTCCCTGCATCCACACACCTGCGTCAGGAGTGGCTGGTGGGCCGAGGCAGAGAGCCTGGAAGGTCTGTGAACGTCTCCAGAGAGTCACCTGCTAGCCTGTACGTTATGTTACCTGAAGGTTTCTACTGCTCTTCTGGGACCAAGTAGGACACACACGCACTCGGTGGTGCACAGTTAACCCAACCCCGGCAATAATCGCTTCACACACAATGGTCTCAACGCCCCAACGAGAAGACAGAGGCTGTGGGGCAGGTAAGAACACAAGGCCCGAAGAGCCCGCTTAAACCACAAGGACACAGACTGAAAGGCGGGTCAGAGAACGCTGCGGCAGCTACGACTTCACACAGAAAACATCCTCCACCCACAACTCGAGGAACAGTCATTCTGCCTCAGGTCCCTCCGTGCGTGAACCACGAGGGCCACGGGAGGCCGCGCGTAAGGACGGGCTCAGGCAGGCCCTGGGCCAGCGCGGCGACCCCTCAGAGGTCAGGCGTGTGCGGCAGGCGCCCGTCCCCGCAGGGGCCCCGGCTGCCGGCCAACGGACAAGCCGGCTGAGCACACTGAGGTCTGACCTCGCGTCTGTGTCCTGGCTCTTCCCTGGGAGGACAGCAGTGAGGGGTCACTGTCAAGGATGCTGGCGGAACCCCGAGGCCCACCTGCCCAGGAGCGGGGAAGGTGTGCTCAGGTTCTGGACAGCAGGTCCTCCCGGCGGAGGGGGGTTGGGCAGTGGGCCCCCTGGGGCCCTGGTGACAATGGCAGCCAGCGGGGACAGCAGGCCCCGGGGGTATGAGTGCATCCTGGGCTTCCTGGTGGGGGGCCTGCAGCACACGAGGCGCCCTGTCCTCCCTGGTGGCCCCACGTCCGAGTCGTCCCCGTGCTGCAAGTCCCGAGCGCGCTCACGTCGGGAGGCATTTCCCAACCATTTCCGTTCCTCGCTCTGTCTGTTACGTTCATCAGTGGTTCGTTTTAACAAAGTAGAAGCCACGTGCCTTGGGCCAGGAGCCGCCGCCGATAAAAAGCCCCGCCCAGAGAGCGCCGCCCATGGCCGCCCGCCGCACTTACCGGCTTGCACAGCGCTCCGTCGATTTTCGCCTCCATCTCCCAGATGTGGTGGCCGTCTGCAAGAAAGGGCGCGAGAAGTCCGTTACTCTGTCCTGACCGGGCACCGCCCCGAAATCACACCCGGATGCAGGCAGACGGGACTCGGGGCGGGAACCCTCTGATGAGAGGGTCCACCCTGGCCCGGCCGGCCCACTAGCAGCTGGTGAGACTGGGAGGCCGCACCTGACTGACCGGCTGGAGAGAGGCCACGAGGCTCTGGGGAGAAGCTCAAACCCAAACCCTAGAGCATGGACCTGGTGGGGCCTGGAGACCCCGCTCTGCAGGAAGGAGCCACGTGCCAGTGAGCACCCCCAGCGCCAGCCCCGGGTGGGGTCCATGCTCAGGTCTCCAAGGGAAGCGAGCCCGGGAGGCGCGCGGATGACCCGGGTAGGAAGGGCGCTGTCTGGGGACTCGGACCTGGTTTGCGTCTGGCCTGCGGCATATGGGGGGCTGCGGGGCCTCGCGGCTGGGGCCACAGAGCCCTCGGTGTCTCGGGAACAGGGTTATTCTAATGAGCAGGGGCCTGGGAGCCTCGGTCCTGCCCCAGCTCAGGGGAACCGCCGGGTGAACAAGAAAATCCGCTCTGTGACTGCTTTGGCGCATCAGGATACAGAAATGCAAAACACAAGGTATTTTTAACCTCACCCTGTGGCGTTTGCATGTTTGAAAAAACTGAAAAGGCTCCAGTGCCGTGAAAGAAAGGGTTTATTGTCCCCGGACCAGGCCCTCGAGGGAGCCGAAGGCTGGAAGCCCGCCCTCTGGGGTGACGGAGCGGAGCCTGCTCTGGGAGCTGGGAAGCACTTCTGGCAGGCACGCTGTTTGTGGACCTCGTCTGGCCGCTACTTTGAATTAATAGACGTCAGTCTCCTACAGGGGCCTCCTTCCTCTGCATCTTGTATAAAGTCGGCTCCCCAAACAAACCATTACAGCTGGATGGGCTGAGCTGTTGCTTATTCTCTGTTTTCCAAGAAGAAATGTGTGTGTGTTCCAAATCCTAAATTATAAATAAATTAGACAAAATCTCCTTTTTCTCCCTGGCAGTGCTGGCCGGGCAGGGGCGGAGGGTGGAGCAGAGAGGAAATGTGACTCACAGAGCGGCTGGGCCATGCCAGGACCACACCAGCCCCTCGGGACGCGGAGGTGCCCAAGCTGAGTAGCCACCAGATGGACCCACTCGGTGATAAGACAGGGGCCGGGGCCCGAGGGACCCGCATCCAGCTCTCCTCGAGGAAAAAATAACAGGAAACGGAAAGAACACCCACCGCCCTAAAGGCATCGGGAGTCTGCAAAGCAGCGAACGCTCCAGAGTCCTGCGAGCACAGGACTCGGTGAACGAGGTGCCCTGGCTCCGGGCCGATAAACGAGGGGGATCCCAGCGCCTGCGCAAAGCGCTACGGGATGCAGGCTGCTGCGTGGCGCGGCCCAGACCTGCCGCGCACGCGGACGTACTGTCGGGCCCCCCACTGGTTTGAGGAGATCGAAGTTACTCTTCCTGTAACCAAGGCTCCCGTGTCCCTGGTGCCTTTTAAGATCAACAAGTTTTCTCATGACAAAGCCTATCTTCGTCCCTTTCCCCCAAAACAGCTTTAAGCGCTCAAACCTGAACTGTCGGCAGCCGCTCCGTCTTTTGTCGACAGAGGCTGACAGGCCTCCCGTCAGGAAAGGGGAGACTGAGGCCGCCCGGCATTACCTGGCGTCCACCTTACCACCACCGCCCTCCAGGAGGGGCCCAAGACCAGACCAGCCTCCCGGGAACGCTGTTGCAGGTTCACCCATGGAACAAAAATTAAGGGAAATACAGGCGTGGAGTGGAGTGGGCGGCGGGGTGTGCACGCTGAGGACATGCAGGGCGGGAGGGGTCTCTTCCCTCCAGGGCCTCCTGGGCCTTTGGGACACTGTCCTTGTCACAGCGCCCGCCTGGGGGCCGGCGGTCCCACTGCGCGCACCAGGGCTGCGAGCCAGCCGGGCCTGGCCACCGGCACGGTTTCTGAAAGTGCAGAGCCTTCAAACCACACCACTAAAGCCCGCCTCACAGGCCCAGGGCTCCCTGTGTCCCCGCCACCTGGCCCTGGGGGGCTCTGGCCCCGAGTCTCTATTCTGTGGTTGGGTCACAGCCGAGGCGCCGGCCTCGGGGATCCCAAGCGCAGCGTGAGCTCTCGGAGGCCAGGGTCTCCTTGGTCAGAAGTGCACACGCAGCCCTGCTCAGGGCCAAGACCGGAGGAGCCGCCCAGGGCTGGTGACTGCCTGCTCTGTCATCACACGGGGACCCTCCCCACCGGCACCCGGAGCCCCGCTGGCTGCTGACTCCCCAGAGCTGCCCTGGCCTCCCTCGGGTGGGAGGCCATGCGGCCTCTGGGCGGCCTCTTCTGCACAGGCCCGGCTGGGCGTCCTGCGCAAGTTCAGCCTCTACCGGGAAGGGAAGCGATCGGCCCTGAACGGCCCTTTGTGTTCCAGCCTTATCAGGAACTTGCTGGCTTTCTCAGTAGGAAACTGCGCGCAAGCCCAGAAGTAAAAATATTCCCAATCATTAGGGAATTCCCTGCGGCGTGAGTCATCAGAAAGGCTTCCCCACCCCACCCACGGCCAGGAGGCTTCCACAGCTGCCTCGGGAGGAGCTGCCTCCGTGGGACAGGGCTGAGCGGGGGCCACCGACAGAGGCCCGAAGGTCCCAGCAGCCTCCCTTGTTTCCGGCCCTCCGCAGGGCCGGGGGGAGGTGCTGCGTCTGACCCACACGTGGTGGCACACTCGGGCCGTCGGAGCCCCGCGGACCAGCAGATGTACCTCCAGAGTGACGGAAGGTCCAGCCGCTGCGGCACCTCTGAGGCCCAACACCCCCGCCAGGAGCGCCCAGGGGAGCAACACACGTGTGCTCTCGGGAGCCCGTGCACGGAGCCACTGCGTCACGCATGACACCGACGGCCGTGCACGGTGAACGATGACCAGGACATTCTCTCTCCGGCCCTCAGAGGGTGATGTCCTGATGCTCCCGCGGGATGGACCTCAAGGACCTCGCTGGGTGGAGGAGCTGAGCCCACAGGACGCCCTGAGCAGGCAAGTCCGTGGAGACAGAAAGCGGTCCTCAGCTGCCAGGCTGCGGGAGGACACGGCTGACGGCTAGCAGGTGAAGCTTCTCTGGGGTGAGGAGAATGCCCTGGGATATATGTGCTGGGCTCTGAATCAACCCAAGCCCTTGGACTTTAGCCGGGCGAGTTGTGCGGTCTGTGAGTTACAGCTCAACATGGCTGACACGGAAAATGAATCCTCCCACACGGCCGCACGCGGCGTCGCCACACGTGGTCCTGAAAGAGGCGGAAGAGGCCAGAGCCTGGAGCCGCTCCCCCCGCCGTGCCCACTCCACCCCGCTGCCCCTCCCCGGGAGGGACCCGGGCCCACTCTCTGGAGCCCTCCTGGGGAGGCGCCCAGAGGAAGGGACGAGCGAGCCTGGCTAAGCTGAGGGGCTCTCTGGTGACACCCACGCGAGCACAGGACCCCACTCTGACTACTGCAGCCCCCGCAAGGCTCACAGCCTCACACCCCCGCACCCTCCACTGCAGGCGGCCGTGCCCTGGAGGGAGAGGTGCAGCTTGGGCCGTGAAGGCCAGGGAGGGCAGAGGTCACGCTGAGCCCACCGCCCGGTCCAGCAGCTGCAGCCCACTCCCCTCCCCAGCCTGTCGCATGCGCACCCACGAGGAGAGCCCTGCAGGGAGGGGAGGTCCCCGGGGACAGGGGCGAGGGCGTGTCCCGGGACACCGACAGAGGGGAGAGCTCGGAGCCGGGAGGAGAAGGGCCCTCGGGCCCCTGACGCCAACAGAGCCTGCGCACCTGACGGGGCCCTGCCCGTCTGCCCACCTCTGCGGAGGGGTGCCGGGGTAGCGTGATCCCGCCCAAGCCGGTTCAAGATGTTGCGTAGTTTAGAAGTGTGGGAGGATCACTGAATTCCGGGGCCACAGAGTGAGAAAGAGCCTTCTGAGGACAGGAGGGGCCCAGCCGCTGCTCGTCTGCTGACTGGGGTCAGGGCCGTTTCCCGGACGGTCAGGCCCAGGCAGGTCGCAGGCTGGGGCTACCGGGGGCAGCAGCTCCCACGCCCCCGCCGCCCCACGAGCCCACACCCGGAGGCGTCTCGGCCCAGAGCTACCCTAAGACCCCACCCGCAGAGGTCAGCCACCCACGACCACAGCCATCCTCGTGGACGCGCAGCACCTTCCCCGCCCGCCTTCCTGGGTCAGCACCAGAAGCATCTGAACACAGCGTCTCCCCCGCACCAAGTCTTGGCTTCTGGGTGTGAGCGGCGCACCAGCCAGCGGGGGCCGTTCTGTGCAAGTTCCAGAACCCCTGGGACCAACACCTGGGTCAGCGGGGCCGCAGCCGGAGTGCCAGCTGGACAACCAGCGAGTGACACCCGACCTGCAAGGCCCTACCCGAGACGCCGCCCGGCAAAGGCCGACCACAGCGGCCAGACCCCAAGAGCCAAAGGGCTGCCGGGCACCACCCAGCCGGGGAGGCCCCATGACGGCCCGACTCCGATCCTCTTCCGTAAAACGGGCAACGTCTCCGTCTGGTTCAGTGTGGACTCCGGCTGCAGACGCTTCCCCGCAGGAAACAAGTCCTGCTTCCGCTTTAAGGTCTTAGGAGACCCTGGACGCAACCTTTTCTTCTGGGGTCTGTCTCTGTTGGCTCTGGGGCCTTACTAAGAGGTCTGACAAGGAGGTGGTCCAGTCGCGTGGCAGGCGGTCACGCTGTGCCCGGTGACCCTCCACGTCTACACCCTGGGTGTCCTACCTCCAAGTCTGGGCAGGCTGGGACCTGGTGAGCCCCAGTGCGGTGCGGCCCCTCTGAGTCTGGGCCTTGAGGAGGCCTGGCGCCCACAGAGAGTGCCCGGCGCCTTGTGTAGGAGACCCGGGGGCCACGGCTGCGTCCAGCCACACGCGAGGGCCGGCAAACTGTTGTCTGTTGAAGCCGCCAAGTTCTGGTGAGGTCTGTCGTGCAGCAGAAGAAGCCCAAACAGGCTTCACACGGTTTCCAGGAATTGCAGAGAACAGGCCGGGGCTGCACACAGCGGGGACTTTCAGCGTCGGCATCAAGAACATGACAACATTCACGGCAACGGACCCTCTGAAGCCTCCCTCTCTCCTGTCTCCAGAAGCGGCAGTTCCCCTCCACGTGGGCGCTCTCTCTGTGTTCTCATGTATGTCAGGCTGTTTCAAACACTCACGCATGCGTACAGATATGTCCCCCGCGCACAGGTCTGAAGAGAGACCCCCAGATCTTCAGTGGGAGACGGGCACAGCATCTCACTTCCTGCAGGTGGCCCTGCCGTGGCATCCCGCACCTGCCACGCCCCCTATGTGAGCCTGTGCCGGTGTCCACGCACACACACGGCCACCGTGGGAGGTGTCATCTGACGCGGAGGCCGCGGCTGTCAACCGTGAAGGCCAGGCCCTGCAGCCTCTTGCTGGACACAAAGACCTCAGAAGAATCTCAGGACAGTTCCGGAAAGTTGTCACCTGATGCAGCCAGAGCTGAGCGTGGCTGGTCCACGGCGCTTTGTGACGGGCCCCTCGTCCACAGACGGGGCTTTGCTCCTACATCCCGAGGGCCATCCTCCTGCGGGCACCCTGCTCGGTCACCACGATGAGGACACAGGTGACGGCGGGGCCTCAACCAGGAGGAAGCCTGAAACACTGAGGACACTCCGAGCGCGGCCCAGTGCAACCGAGGGGACGTGGTGATGCGGAGCTCGGCTCCCCCGGGCCTGACGTGGTGACGTTCGCGGCAGCTATGGACTATATGCTCCTACAGCGGCTGCCACGGGGCCCACTGCCCACGTCCAGCAGCTCCAGAGACCAGGCTCGCTGTGCGCGCCGGCCTTGCTGCCACCAAGCAGGGGGTGAAAGAACCTTCAAGCAGACCAGGCGGCCTCCTTGCAAGCCTAGAGGACGATTAGGCTTTGAATCTAAATTGACTTCAGTGGTTTCTCCCCCCGCAAATCAACCAAGAGAAGCCCAGCCGGGCAGCATCGGCGTGCACTGTGCTGAGAATGGAGGCAGAGGCAGAAAGCGTGTGGACACCTGCCCCTCCTGCAAACACAGAACTGGCCCGAGTACGCGCGCAGACATGCCAACAACCCCGCTGGGACACAAGCACGACGTGACAGGACGCACAGCCGCGTCTTTACATCTCCCTTGTCACACGGTGTTCACGGGACGTCTGGCCTCCACCCACTCGCTGGTTTCTCGCCTTCCACCTGCCAGACGCAGATGTGCTGCAGGAGCGAGCAGGCTGGGGACGGGCCCCGACGTGACAGCGAGCGACAGCGGTGCTCGGCCTGCATGGGGCCGGGGCGGCCCGGGAGGCCACGTGAGGGCGACGGTCGGACATCCGAGGACTCGGCTCCCGCCTGCAGGCGGGTAGCCGCTGTGAAGGCCCCGTGACCGGGCCACGGTAAGCCACGCCAACCTAGGAGCCCCACGGGCACCCACGACGAGCCGAGGGGATCAGGAGACGTCTCACAGTCGCATCCTGGCACCAAGGTCAAAGTCGGGGCTAACTGGTCGAGGAAACAGCGAGGGGCGCCAGCTGGTTCCCACCACAGACGTCTGTGCGCGGCGAGGACGCGGCGAGGACGCAGCACCAGGCCTGGGCTCCCCGCCCCCCACGCACTGCGCATGTGCACACGTCTAAAGCACAGAAGCTTACGCTATTTCCGAATTTACCTCGTCCAGAGGGGGGCCTTCCGGGGGCACAGATTCCTCCCCTACCACTGTACTTGGTCGGGTTTGCTCCATCCTCTAAAACAGTTTCCAATCACACGCGCGATCGTACAGGCAGAACACGTTAAACGTGAGAGACTTTTTAAGCCCATTTTGATTGAAGTACTAAGTTTCCTGCAAACTGTACAAAACCAACCCCATTACGGAGGCTGAGTGCCTCCGCGGTTTGCGGTACTCAGCACGAGCCCTGCCCCGGCGCTCGGGAGGGGGACCGTGACCAGGAAAGAGAAGGCGAGAGATAAGGCAGCAGGCCCGGACCCCACAGGAGCCCCTCCCCAGCCTGGGGGCCAGCTCCCTGCAAGGACCCGCCCCCAAAACAAACTCTGGAGTTTGAGAGAGACAGAAGGTCCACGTGGCCACGTGGTCGGGCCGGGCGTCCCAGGTCAGGAGCTGTGCTGCCCCTGCGTCTCCCCTGCAGCACAGCGAGAGGCTCATTGCCTGGTTCCCCAGACACCAGAGGGAGGAGACCCTTCCCCTTCAAACCCGCAGCCCCCTTTCCCGAGCACACGTGCAGAGGTCCACACAGGCGTGCGCACACGCACGGAGCGGCCCAGGGGCCGCCGTCACTGAAAGAACAGCGGCTGCCTGTGCACCTTGGGGTTCTGTGCTGACAAGGGCGAGGGCCTGAAGCGTGCCCCGGGGGTACAGCAAGGTCTCCGGGCCCCAGTGGGGCTCCGCTCAGCTACCGTGGCCGCTCCATGCCCAGGCGCCTGCCTTGGACGGTCTGTGGTTCTGAGAAACGAGAAGACGCCTCCACACGGGCAGGCCCGGCAGCAGGAGCTGGTCGGAGCCCACGAGGGAGGCGCCCGCTAGCCAGGCAGACGCGGGGCCATCCCTCTGCAGAGCACAGCCTCCTGCAGGCCCCGCACCTGCAGCCCCTCTACGGCCGGCACCGTGTGCAGTGGCCCAGGACTGTGCATGGCACCCGTGGCCGCCCGCGCCCACCTCCTGCCAGCCAACCTCCGCCGGCGCCCAAACAGCAAGGGCTCGATGTCGGTTTTTAAAGAAGATACCTGGCGCTTTCTCCACGAAAATGACCTTGGAGTCCTGCAGAAAGTTGTGGCCGGACAGGACCATCCTCTTCCCGCCGAGGACGGGGCCGCTGGCCGCGCTCTGCTTCTCCACGAGGGGCAGCTCCTGGGCCGAGCGCTGGGCTGTGTGGGGCAGGAGAGCAACGGGAGTGAGACGCCCAGGCCCCTCTGCTTGGCCCTCTCGGGGGCGGCCGCTACACCCTGCTTTCAAAGAGTTCCTGGGTGAGCAGTGCAACCCGTCCCTGGTACACGGAACAGAAGAGTAACCACGCGTGGTCTGGGTCTTCACAGTCTACTCCAGGTTAGAGTGACACGGGAAGGCAGCCACGCCTCTGACTTGTCCACGTGGAGACAGCTCACCTCTCAGTGACGAGCGTGCACACGCATGTGTGTAAGTGAGTGGGCGCGCTCTGCCAGGGTGACTGACTGCCAGTGGGAAGGGCCCGGGGAAGCCGTGGGGAGCCCTGCTGGTGATGGGGAGGCCATGGCCCGGAGAGCAGGTGTCCCCAGCTAGGAGGTGGGATGTGGGGACCCGTCTGAAGCGGGCTCTGGCTTAGGGGCTGGCGGGCCACAGGCGGCCGAGCTCAGGCTGTCGGGGAGGGCGGGATGGGCAAAGGACCAGACGCAGGAGGAGGCAGAAGTGTGGCTGGAGAGGTGGTGAGGCCAAGCCAGGGGTCCTGACACAGTCACCCAACAGCCAGGGGACCCAAGAGGGAGGGTCCCACTCCGCCTCACGGGGCGGGGGCCTCGGGGCAGGGGGGCAGAGCCATCCGTGGCAGACCCCACAGCCTGGAGATGGACTTCTAGAGACTGGACAGGAAGGTCCAGCAGCAGCAGGGGGGAGGGCTGGGACGGAGGTGAAGACCACACAGCAGAAAAGGAGAAGGGGCTGCGGGGGAGGACGCCCCGTCGCCGAGGTCTGGCCGACGCTCAGGTCAGAGGCCAAGGAACTGAACCAGGACGTTCCCGCCGAGACGGGTGGGCGGCTGAGCCGCGAGGTCGGGGGTGTCCTGAGACAGCCCACACCGGAGGGGTGGGGTGGTGCTTCAGAGATAAGAGAAGGAGGAGGGCGGGTGGAAAGGCTCTCGCTGGGGCCGTGGCCAGTGGAGACTCTGGTCCCCCCCCGGGTCCGGGTGCCGGGTCGGGGGCGGGCACTGCGGGGTTTCCATGCGGAGCTGAACCGGTCACCCGACTCGCTAACAAAAACGAACAGCATCACTGCAAGAGGAAGCTGACCCCAGGCCGCGGCGGTCCCGGCTCCTGGAGGAGCTGCGTGGGCACGGGCATCCGAGCCAGAAGCGTCTCAGCACCGGGGCCCGTCCACGCACACCGAGGGCCGTGAACCCAGGGCCACCAGGGGCAGAGGCCCGAGTTACATACGGGCAGGCTTGCAAATTCAGGTCCCTTCAGTCCAACAGATTTCAAGGCCAAAATGCCACTTTCTCAGGTTCCCTGAATCGTGGGGGGATTAAGTCAAATTCGGTCACGGCAAACATCTCGGTACTTCGGGACAAACCTCCTTCCCTCTTACGCCCTCCTGCAGGTGCCGGGAGTCGGCGGCAGCCCTCACACCACGCACGCACAGGAGCTGCGGGCGCCCTGGCCAGGGTGCAGGTGTTTCCGTGGCTGCACGGGAAGGTGCGGGTGCTGTGGGTGGGATGAGCACAGCTCAGGGACTGCGCACGAGAACCAAGGTGCTACTGGAAGGGAAACCTGTGGCAGGGGCTGGCCCCGCTCAGCCTGGAGACGGGGGTGGGGGGTGGGGGGGGGCAGCACTCACAGCACTCGATGGGGTTGGAGGCGACCTGCAGCGACAGCGTCCGGCCGTTGGGCTGCGGGACGTGGACGCGGAAGACCAGCCTCACGCGCGTGTTCTTCCTCCCGATGTCCGTCTCCCCCTTGCGGAGCTCGATGTCAGAGTTTCTGAGCTTCAGGATGCCGGCGCAGTCGATGCTGCCGGAAACAAGAGTCTATGCTCAGCCCCGGACCCCCGCCCCATCCCGGCGACCGCTCACCGAAGGCTCTTTGCGGCCCTGCCCAGGGGCCGGGGCGGCCAGACACCCACCCGTCGACTGAGCTGGGGCCGAGGCAGCAGGAGACGAGCCAGCCCCGGCCTCAGGAGCCCGGAACCCAGGCAGGCAGAGCTGCCACACGCTCAGGGCTCCAGAAGCCCCAGCCCCGCTGCCCTGGGCTCGGTGGGCGCCCTGGAGCAGGACGGGCGTCCGAAGCAAGGCCCCCCCGGCTGCTCCAGAAACCGCCTTCCACTTGGGATTCCGGCGGCGCCCCCTTAATCCAGGATCCTGAGTTTTCTAGGGCCTCATATGATTTCACTTAATTTCATTTAACTTAACAGTTCCATTCAACACCAGACTCCAGCAGAACAACCCAGGCGTCATTCATCAGATGGAAACCAGCCCTTTCCCTCTGTCGGAAGCTAAGGAAACGAGGCCACATGATGCCTCTGGGTCAGGACCACAGCCCAGCCCGGAGCAGCAGGGAAGCCCTGGCCCTGGAGCCCGGGGCCAGTCCCGCTCCCGTGGTGTCTACACCGTCTCTGGGTTGGATGGTATCGTGGTAAATGCAGCCACCGAAGGAACAGCTGCTGCTGAAGGAACCAGCAGTTCTCTCAAACCATCTGCCCTGGTCCGAGGGAACTGTGATAACAGCTCTTGAAGCAAACCCAAGGATTTAGAATGAATTCCCCCAAATCCGTGAAAAGCCAACATGGAGAGAAGGCCTTCCCTTTTTCCTTTTCTCTCTTTTTTTTTTTTTGTTGCAAGCACGGGCTCTAAGGCACGTGGGCTTCAGTAGTTGTGGCATGTGGGCTCAGCAGTTGTGGCTCACAGGCTCAGTAGTTGTGGCTCATGGGCTCTAGAGCGCAGGCTCAGTAGTTGTGGCGCATGGGCTTAGTTGCTCCGCCGCATGTGGGATCTTCCGGGACCAGGGCTTGAACCCGTGTCCCCTGCACTGGCAGGTGGATTCTCAACCGCTGCGCCACCAGGGAAGTCCCTCCCTTTGCTTTTGACTTAGAGGGTTTATGAGTTACAACTTATCCAAATCCCATGCAAAGCTCTACACGATGTGGCTTCCACACCCGCTCCCTCACCCGCCACAGCCCTGAGCTCCTCGCTGCCCCGTGGATGCCCCAGGCTCACTCCTGCCTTGGGGCCTCTGCACTTGCTGCCTTCCTGCAGGGTCAGCTCTCGGCTTCTGTGCTGCCTCCCCACAGACACTCGCCCCCGAAGTCTCCAACAGGCCCCCCGTGCTAATGAGTTCCTGCCTTATGTCCCCCGCCCCAGAGGCCCCCAGGAGAAGGCAAGTCCTGTGGGACAACCGTGTCCCCTTTCTCTGCTGCATTCACAGCTCAGGAGTGAAATGCATGTAGCAGTCACTCAGTTCAGGAAGCCACGAACACAAGCCCTACTTGGACAAGAGAAGATTGCCCTGTAGCTCGTTAACCAATTCACCTCTAAACTACTGAGTCAGATCTGACCTGCACATTCCAGCTGGTCACATCGGAGATGCAGAAACCCTCAGTGAAAATACGACCCAGACATACCGTCTCTCTAATGTTTCAATGTTTGCCTTTTGACCATTGCTCTAGCTTTCACAGTGCAGTCACAGAAATAAATGAGTGGCACGTTCACACGTGGAGGAAGTACTGACAGCTGTGAACTGAGATACTTAAAGTGGCAACATGCACAGGGGCCGAAACCCCAGGAAGAAACAAATCCATTGTCATGAATACTTGTAACGTTTACTGAGGTGTTAAGCCCAGGGCACCCAAGCCCCCTGAGCTGTGGAAACGTGGGGAGACATGCAGGCGTGCAAGCGCCCACCGAGCCCCCGCCCCCGCCCACCGAGCCCCCGAGGTGCAGCTTACATTGCTCGCATGTTGTTCTCCGGCAGCAGCGGGATTTCCAGGACCTTGGTGTTGGAGAGGATGGCCTCGTGGCTGGTGGTGGAGACGGTCTTGCCCGTGATCCGGTGCACCTGGTAGAAGGCGTGGGGCCTCAGCAGCCGGTCGTCCGCTGTCCCGATGAACAGCTGCAGGGTGAGCGGCTCGCTCTCCATGTAGCCGTGCAGCTGGGGAGAGAGAGGGACAGGCCTGTGAGCGCCGTGCCGACGCCCGGACCCACCGTGCTCCCCGTGCGGAGGCTGGTTCAGAGGGGAGCGTGCGCAGGCCAGGGCTGGTCCCCCCCGCCCCTCCTGCACCTCGGGCCCCAAAGTCTGGGGCCTCTGCTCCGCAGTCGGTTCTGAACACTTGGCTGCCCACGCTGGGACACACGCACACGGACATGCAGTGCACACCTGCACGCATGTACCTGCCTCCCAGGAGCACACGTGCCCCATGCCCGGGACCGTGACGGGGACCCGCAGGGGGAGGCAGATGAGAAGCAGAGCCAGTCTCTCCGGGCCACTGCCTCCTCCTCAGGCCACCCCTCTGCCCACACGCGGGCGACACAGCAGCTTGTGGGGCCCCACCCAAAGCTGGGCCAGTGCCAAGCCGTCCGCACAAGCCTCCCTTGATGAATTCAGACGCTCGCCCAAGAGGACGCCATCCACTTCCCCCTGCTCAGGCCAGTCCGAACCAGCACTTTCCCCTGCTCAGGCCAGTCCGAACCAGCAAACAGGATGCTTGCAAACAAGATACAAACAGCATCGGCCCTTTTCGGCCTGGCTCGGCAGGTGGTGGCTACGGGCTGCCCTGGTGCCCGCTGCAGGCACCCCTGGACCGGCTGCGGGGAGCCCCAGGTCGTGGCCCGTCTGCCACCAGCATCAGACCCAACACGGGCGGCCGCGCATGGCCGTTCCGACTGTGTGGGCCAGCCGGCTAGGCGCACGGTCTTGAAGACAAGATTGTGTGTGGGCACAAAACCCAGTGAGACTCGGGCCCCAGAACCGGAACGAGCCCATCGTGCACCAGGAGCCCATGGGAGAGCGCTGCTCCCGCATTTCAGGACCTACACTGGCCGCCCCCGGGCTGACCACCAGGGGCGCAGGTCAGAGCCCTCCTCGTGCCCCTGCACCTCCAGACGCTGCCTCCCTCAGGGTGAGTCCTTTTCAGAACTGAACTTGACTCGCCTTCTCCATCCAGGTCACAGCTGACCGTACTCAAGAGGCAAATCCTGAAGAAAGCAGGCAGCTCAGGGCGAGGCCCAGGCCCAGATTCCACAGGACCCCTGGGGCTCACCCCTCCTCCTGCAGAGGCAGGCGATGCGTCCAGCCAGAGCCCCCAAGGGTCCCGACGCAGGACCCCCGCAGAAGGGGCAGCCCCACGAGCAGACAGGCTCAGTCAGCACAGCTGTGCTGCTTCTCGCGTTGTGGTCACGTTCTCCCTGGACTAATTTTAGCCGCTTTGACAACAGGTAGCAACTGTAACACAGTCTGATGGGCCAAACTAGTGCCGTCCCCGAGAGCGCTGTCACTGCTTCCACAGCAGCAGAGACCCTGGTGCGGCAGTGCCAATGAGGCCACCTGCAGGCCCCAGACCCGCCTGCTCCCCTGCGGGATTCTCAGGGGGTCGCGAGCCCCTCCCAGCCCTGCGGCCGAGTGGAAGCCACGGAAGAACCAGCCCGCAGCGGGGTTGCGGTCGGGTCCACGCGCCCCGTGAGCCCCGTCCGGGCTCCGTCTCTGCCCTGTGGGAAGGCGCCCTGACAGTCACTGCACAGCCCACGGGGAAGAAGCTCAGGCTGGATGACCAAGACCTTCCAAGCCGCACTGGCTCAGGACACGGAGGGGGCCGGGGCACAGCGCAAAGGGCCAGGCTGCCAGGTGACCGAGGGAGCACAAGAGGGGCATGTGTCAGTGACCCGAAGAAACGGGAAACCTCCGGTCCAGCTGCAGCTGACCGCGGTGACCGAGATCCTGCTTCCGTCTCTACGGGTCGTTTTTCCAAGTTGGGACGTTAGAATGGAAGCTGAAGCTCCGTCCAGATGAGTGAGTCGGAATCCGCTGGGAGGTCCAGCGCTGGGAGCTGAGTGCTTGCTCTGCCCGGGTGTCTCGCTCGCTGTCTTCCTTGCAGAGAACTCACTATATGCTGCCCTGGCTGGTTTTCCATTTCTTTCTACGACATCCAGTTAGCAGCGCCCGCCTTGTTCCCCCCCCGCACTGTGGCCTCCCCGAGCTCTCCTCCATCCCTGCGTTTGGGAACAAATGTCTCTTCAACCCAGAGAAGCGAGCGCCTGCTGTTTCAAGTGTGGTTCAAATCAGCAGTGAAGCGTTCATCAAAGCCGCGCTGACAAAGACCAGCTACTGCGCTGACTTCACTTAATTACGAGATGAAGAAGCACTTATAAATTTTCAGAGCTCAGGAGACAGTCCCAACGACAGGCCGTTCACGGGAGCCTCACAGAGCTCAGGAGACAGTCCCAAACAACACAGGCCGTTCACGGGAGCCTCACGGGCACTCAGCAAGCAGAGGGCCAGGGCCCGCGCGCCACCCGCTTGGGGCCCCCGGAAAGGATGTGCCTGGGCGCCAGGCCGCTGGTGGGGCTGACAGCCGGGCCAGACGAGGGATCCGGGTGGCGCCTTATTAGGGCGGGGCCCCCGCAGGGTCAGCGGCTCCTCCGCCCCCCCCCCCCCCCCCCCCCTTCCGCCCAACAGGGTCTGCATGGTGTCACAACTATGGATAGGAGACAGCAGGCCACGAGCCAGGACTGACCGCTGCTGGACCGCAGCCCCCGGTGAATGAATTTACAGCTTCAGGTGAACGTCCAGCAGCTCTGAGGCTCCCACACGAGCTCACCACGGGTGTCCGGTGTCTGCGGACATTCCAGAGCATTCCGTAGCACCCGGTTAATATTTAACAGCCCGTGTTTGTCACAGGCTGTGGAGTGGCCCCCGGGGGCTCTGAACGTCACCCTTGAGATTTTCTGGAGACAAGCAGGAGCTCCACGTAGGACAGGTGTGCACGGACGCACACGCAGCACACACCGACACACGCGCACATTCACACTCAGACGCGCACACACGCACGCGCTCTCCAGACTGGTCTGGAATTCGGTAGTTGGTTGGGAAGATCTCATTTCCTGGCGGCGGCAGGAGTTTCACGCGTCAGGCTCCCAATTTTTATCGTTTTCGTCTGTGGCGTGTTTCCAAGCACCCGTGGATGTGCTCGTGGTCGAAGTGGTTCCTTCCTAGTAAAATACTCGAGCTTTCACACCGACCCACAGGTGTCCGGCCCACATGGACCGGATGAGTGTCTGACGGGCGTGCACAGAGGAGGGGAGGCGGTCTCAGGCCTGCGGCTGAATCCGAGCGGCCGTGGTGAGCAGAGAGCTAGAGGAAGCGTCACGTTTGCTGAGAGACCCACGCGTCCACTCGCGGCCCTACTGGCCTGCTGCGCCCCTCGCGAGGCCAGTGCAGAGCCTTTCCTGCCCTAAGGCCGCCACACAGAGAACCTGCCAGGAGCCCCCCAGCGCCTGACGCTCATTTCAAGGTGGGTCCTGCTCACGTGGCTTAATTCTGCAGAAACAAGATGCCTCTCCTGTTTGAACTGAAGAGCTTTCTTCCTGTGTGGACACGGGAGCATCTCTACACACAGAGCTCAGTTAGGGGGGAACCAAGACCAGCTTGCCGGGTCCACCCAACTTCTCCCTGCTGGGGAGCGGGAGTCCGGTCTTTTGCCAACTTAACGAACCTCCTAAGAAACCTGTACTCTGTGCTGGACTTGACCTACATTTTTAAAACAGGAAATGTAAAAATAAGATCAGAGACCGATGAAGAAACAAATTTTGCCTCTTAGCATTCCATTCTGTGACATTTAATATAAGAATACGTAAATGAGTCTCTGGCTAAGACTGTCTCTTGTGTGGCCAAGGCGTATTCCTCCCAGCCCCCAGGCCAGCACATGGCCTGGCCGGGGTCAGACGATTTGAAAATGACAATTTCAAATCCCACGGGACTCACACTGGGGCCCTGCTCTGACGGCACATAGGATGCAGCGGACTGTGGGAGTAACTTTGCCTTTTTAAAAACATGCCATTTCAGTGAAAATGAGAATAGTTAAGGTTTAACCTGGAAGATAAACATCTATTATTGAAAACATGAAGTTCATTTTAAAAGAAGTAATTTAAATACGTCACATATTCCACTGCATGGGTTTTCTGCCCCTGGCACGTTCTACTATCTGTCAAAATAATATTTATAAAATTACCTGTCATATTTTCTCCAAAGAAGATATACAGACTGCCAACAAACACATGAAAGAACGTTCAACATCATTAATCATTAGAGAAATGCAAATCAAAACTACAATGAGATATCACCTCACACCGGTCAGAATGGCCATCCTCAAAAAATCTAGAAACAATAAATGCTGGAGAGGGTGTGGAGAAAAGGGGACCCTCTTGCACTGCTGGTGGGAATGTGAATTGGTACAGCCACTATGGAGAACAGTATGGAGGTTCCTTAAAAAACTACAAATAGAACTACCATATGACCCAGCAATCCCACTACTGGGCATATACCCTGAGAAAACCATAATTCAAAAAGAGTCATGTACAACAATGGTCACTGCAGCTCTATTTACAATAGCCAGGAGAAGGAAACAACCTAAGTGTCCATCATCGGATGAATGGATAAAGAAGATGTGGCACATATATACAATGGAATATTACTCAGCCATAAAAAGAAATGAAATTGAGTTATTTGTAATGAGGCGGATGGACCTAGAGTCTGTCATACAGAGTGAAGTAAGTCAGAAAGAGAAAGACAAATACCGTATGCTAACACATATATATGGAATTTAAGAAAAAGAAAGTCATGAAGAACCTAGGGGTAAGACAGGAATAAAGACACAGACCTACTAGAGAACGGACTTGAGGATATGGGGAGGGGGAAGGGTGAGCTGTGACAGGGCGAGAGAGAGGCATGGACATATATACACTACCAAACGTAAGGTAGATAGCTAGTGGGAAGCAGCCACATAGCACAGGGAGATCAGCTTGGTGCTTTGTGACCACCTGGAGGGGTGGGATAGGGAGGGTGGGAGGGAGGGAGACGCAAGAGGGAGGGGATATGGGGACATATGTATATGTATAACTGATTCACTTTGTTATACAGCAGAAACTAACACACCACTGTAAAGCAATTATACTCCAATAAAGATGTAAAAAACAAAAGAAGTAGATAGACAAGCAAAAAAGAAACAATCACCCTTCATCCCATCACCTAAAATAAATCAGTATTTTGAACGCACACACACACACACACACACAAATAAAATAAAATAAAATAAAATAAAATTACCTGTCATAACAATGACCTCTCTTTGCTTCAACCTAAACTGAACAAAATGTGCTATTCCATTTTCAAGGTGTAAGACCTGGTGAGTTTCCTCCACATAAAAATGTTTTGTTTTTAGCTGCTCTGCTCACCTTCGCACTTGCACGGCAGGATGACGGGCAGAGGGAATGACTGACGCCAAATTTACTCGGTGCTGAAATTCCCACAGCGCAAGCCCACAGTGGCAGGAGCGTCACACAAAGGACAGTTAATTGAGGGAAATTACTTTCCAGTACGTTTTGAGATGGGACAAACGTACACCGAGCAAGAGATCCTCGTGCACAGCGCAGCAGGCGGTTTAAAGGGAAATCACGCGTTAACCCAGATGTCAACTCTGCATCTTCACACAACACCCAGAGGGACTCTGCAGGAAGGAGAGAATCCACGCAACACCCAGAGGGGCTCTGCAGGAAGGAGAGAATCAGCGCAACACCCAGAGGGACTCTGCAGGAAGGAGAGAATCCACGCACAAGCTGCTTCCACTTCTTTCAACCCCAACTTTCCCAGTACTGGATTGACTTAAGAGACTGCGTCGTGTGAGCTTTTGGTCTCCAAAACCACAGGAGAGCTTTCCCCACGGGGCGCCGCCTGCCCCCCCACCCCACGCCGGCCCGGGAGGGAGGACGGGCCCAGGGCATGCAGTCAGCTCACAGGAGACCAGACCTCAGGCGGGCAGGGCCAAGGCTGTGCTCCCGAACCCTCCTTCCCCGGGACGGCCTCTCTGAACTCACTGGAAACACTGCACGACGGACGGGGCAGTGGCCACCCCCAGGCATACAGGGCGGGCAGAGGGCCTGGCCCTTGGTGTTTTTTACCAGCGCCCAAAGGGCGGCCTCGGGCAGGGCCCGGACGAGGGCTGACGGAGGCGCTGTGTGGGCCGAGGGTGCTGCCTGCCAGACACCCACATGCCCACGCGACGGTCACTGGCCTGCCGTCGGGCCAGCCCTGCCCTGGCACCAGCTGCTGCTGAGGGGACGGCCACCACCGCCAGCCACGGCACGATCATGAGTCCCTCTGGGCGGGGCCCGGCCCACAGCAGGGCCGAGCTGGCTACCTGTGCTGACCAGAGCCCAGCGTCCCATGCGGGAGAAGGAGACTGGGGCCACGCCGCCCCACCCTCGAGTGTGCAGACGGGGTGCTCGCGGCTCCCCAGCTGCGTGCGGGGCAGGGGCAGCGCTCAGGGAGCCAGCACACCCCAAATCCAGAGCGCCCCCCGGAGACAGAGCCGTCTGCAAAGCACAGCAGGAAGGGGTGCCCAGGAGGACCTGGACACGGGGTCGCTGCCGGGAGCCACCCACCTGCGAGCCGGGCGTAGACACTGGGCCCCAGAGCTCGGGCCGGCGTGCCCTCCGTGGCTCTCGTCCTCCTTCTGCCCACGGAGGGCAGGCCGCGCAGCGGGCGCACCTCCCTACGTCCCTGTGCTGGGCGGTGCCCCAGGAGGACGACGCCCAGAAGACCCTCCCTGGGGAGAGCTTGGCCCGAAGGCGAAGGACAGGGTTCTGCACGGGGCAGCAGGCCGGGGGCTGCCAGCGGGAGGGAGACCCGGCCCCGAAGCAAACGAGGCGGGGATCTCCCACCGGGCTCCCCCCCCAAGCCGAGGGCACTGGGCATCTGTCTCAGCCGCCCGTGGTGCGGCCCCCAGGAGACCATGGAGCCCCCAGTGAGAGGGGAGGGCCGGCCAGGGCCATAGATTTTCCTATTTTGTCATTTTTATCAAAGACAGTGGTTTCTCACCATTATCTCCGTTACACCGTCTGGCAGCCCCCCCCCCCCACCTGCACCGCGTGTGAGTGTTCTGACAGCTGCGATGGGGCCGGAGTGCCGACGCATAGCTCTGAACTGAAACGGTCCGGCACATGGCTCCGCCCTCAAAAGACATCAGGAAAACATCCTGGGATAATGCAGAAAGCACAGCAGAATTATGGAAAGTCATCAGGGGTTCTGTGCCCGAGGCGACTTTTATTCTAGAATTCCCGCAGCCTGGAACACAGAAGCCAAAACTCTTGAATTAGAAGATTTTTGGAGGCTGACGATGTTGTTTATTGCTCTGAAAAGGTTTCCACTGCTGAGCTACTCGCGGACTTTATCCCCCAGTGACTGTATCGGCTGCAGGAAAACTTGAACTGTGCTGTCCTCAGTTCTGTTGCCCAATGAAACTCTAAAACAGGTGTTTAAAAACCAATGTGCTGTACCTGAGATCGAGTGTCTGTGCCATGTGTCAGCAGACCGCAGCAAGATCCCAGCTATGTTTCCTATTAATTATTATCACTGGCAACGACTCCACTGAACGCCTCACCGAGACCACGCAGGCACAGGCACCTCTCTGCTTTGGCAGGAACGTAAATGGCAAACCCCCCGCTCGGTGCCCTGAGCTTCCGCAGAGCCCACTGTGTCGTGGGAACAATGGCAGCGGCTCCCGCGACACAGGTGTGTCTACAAAGAGTGAGACCGTCCAGGCCTGTGTGCGCGGCCGGCCCAGAGGGAAACGGCCACCTGCCCGGACGCTGCTGGAAAAGCACAGGGCAGCTGTCCGCTGCCCAGCTGCCCCATAAAAGATTAATCCGCCCCACGGGCAGGTCAGCGGCGTTTGGCTGCCGGACGACCGGGGTCCGGGCTAGGGTCAGACCTGCGTCCGAGCGCTGTCTCAGCTCCTGGGGTAGGGGGTGGGGCCTGGGCTGGAGCAGGGCTGCTGCTATAGGGCAGTTCTGACCCTCAGCTCCTCACTGGGCCCAAGGAATTTCTTCCAGTAGCATCTATTTCTCTGGCTTTTGTGAAAACCTTGGCTTCCAGGTTAACGATCCTGTCTCAATCCGGTTTCCATAAGAAAGAATGGAGCAAAGCTTTGGGTAAAACAGAACATGCCGCGGACGCCAGATGAAAGAAAGCACTGCTGTGTGTCCGCAGTATTCAGACACCCCCAGGAAGCCTGCTTCTTGAAAGGCTGATGCTTCTGGACCCAGGGGTGCGGGGTGCTACAGGAAATGAAAAGTGATAACAGCCGACCGGCTGATTGTAACGATCTGGAAAGAATGGCTGGTTCCTGGCGTGTTCCTTCCTCGGTGTCAGCTCGAACGTCTTACATAGTAGAAAAATACCTGTCCTGGCCTACGGCGGCAAACGTGAGCCTCAAAGCCGACCCCCCTAAAGAGAGGCCCCTGCACCACGCAGGGCACCAGGCCGGGGCCGGGACCCCCCTCGGGCCAGCCCGGCCTCCCGGTCCCCACTGCCTGGGCCAGTCACCCGGCCTGATGGGGGTTACACTGGTCACTCATAACTGACAGGAACACAAATTACAAACCTAAAGTGCTGTTTAGGAATTGACAGGCCTCCGCCGAGTCTCACGTTTCTGCGACCTATTAATTATTCACACAGGCCTGGCCTCCTGTGTGACGGGCTAGATGCTATCGAGCAGGTTATTTTGGTAACTGGGTAAACAGAGCTTCATCCTTTGACCCCTGGGTCAGAGATCGTGACGACCCCCAGCTCACTCCCCCAGCCCCCATGGGGCGGCAGGAACCGGGGACCTTCCCGGAAGGGACCTCTGCTCTCGGGACAGGGGACCAGGGATGCAGCGCAGCGGGCAGGGAAGAGTGACGGCCAGGCCTGGTCAACAGCCCAGGAGGGTAGAAGGGAGCCGGGGACACAGCAGGAAAGAAAAGCAGAAAAACGAAGTGCACAGAAACGGCCTCCTGGAGCTGCAGTTTTCTCTGCGGAGGCAGAGGGGACACAGGGACCCCTTTGGGGACGCACACTCTGAGTTAGCAAAAACACACAGCCCGACGGCTCTCTGCTCTCCCTCCCCAGGGAGAAGGTGGGGGACTCTCCCTCCTCAGCCCAGACCCACTGACGGCAACGGCAGGGAACCAGCTGCGGCTGCTGTCCAGGCGCTGGGCGCGGACGCGGGGCGGGGTGCCAGCAGGATGGGCTGGGAGACTGGACGGAAGGGAGGCCCCAGACGCACCCAGAACACCTGGCCCCGGGGCGAAGGGGCCCTGCACTCATCCCACCGGAGAGCCGCTGTGAGCCCTGCAGCTCAGGAGACACAGAACAACGGTGTGAAGCCCCCACTCCGACGGCTCCGGGTCGGTCTGTCCTGCCGGCACCGCGGGGGAAGGCCTTTGCATCCCCGTCGGAAGCTCTCGGGGCTCCTGCATCTTAAACCAGAGAGCGGCCCATGGATTTACACACACACGCGGGGCGCTGGTGGCAGAAGGTCTGGACCGATGACAAGAGGGGCCCTGGGCGCTGGGAGCCAGGACACTCCACCCTGCCCCCAGCTGGACGCCTCCCGCCCGGGAGGATTCTGCGTGTGTCTGAATCCTTTGGCAGTAGGGGAAAAGGTACGATTTTAAAGTTCAGGGAAACCCACACTCCCTTCCTCCCTGGTCCCATCATTACAAAGTCAGCAGAGGCCAGCGCAGACCCGGGGCCCCTGGCGCTCGCTGTGGCCGCATCACACGCACACCCGCCGGTGGAGCCGGGGGCCTCGAGGAGGACGGCCCGCACCCACCCAGCTCCAGCCCGCCCAGCTCCAGCCCGCACCCGACAGGGCCGTCACAGCAGCCTCGGGGGCCCAGACGCGCCCGCCGGGCACACCCACCAGGGCCGTCAAGGACTCTGGAGAGTCTGGGTGGTGGACGGTCTGGAACGCTCACTCCCGGCACCAGCCCCCGAACGATGCTGGGCGAGCCCCGTACACATCTGTGTCCCCAAATGAAAACGGGGACAAGACCACGTGAATGCAAGGTCCTTTCCTAATCTGAAATTGCAGCCTGATTCTGCCTGGAAAGAAGGTTCTGCATTTCGTCGTGTCTCCTAGACTCAGAGGAGGGGCCGCGGAGGTGGAGGCAGCTCCCCCTGTGTCTTGGGTGCTCGGGAAATGCAGGAGTCCTCCCTGGGCCTGGCAGGGCCTGTCCTACACAAGGCCACTGCCCCTGACTTCACGACAAGCTTGGGGATGCAGAAGCAAGTCGATGAGCTGGCTGTCCTAGGAGGGCAGCAAAAGCCCCGGGTGCAGGCCTCCTCTGAGCGCCATGTGGCAGCGGCTCCGAGGGACGGCCTGGATGCCCGGAACCAAAACCCGCTTCCCTCTGACCAGCCGACCGCAGAACGGCCAGTGGGAGCGGCTGTCTCCCCAGCATGTGGACCAGCCTGCGGCCGAGCTCCGGGGAGCCGCGGTGCCGGAGGATATGCTAAAATACCTCGCAGCGCAGAATAAAGCCCTGCGGTTACTGGGCTTTCACGGCAACCGAGAGCTCTCTGTTTTCATCTGTCTTACAATTGTGTGCAAATTCTATTTTTATCCAGTTTGTGCTCCACTAACTGAAAAAGAAAACAAACCCCAAAGCCCCTCTTTTTACCTGCTCACGTCACCTTGCACACAGACTCCCTCTACCGCAGACAGATCAGAGAAGTCTCCAGTCCTAACCCTCTTGCAGGAGGAATGCTGATAGAGGCTGACATTTCTGTTGGGCCTGGTTTCCTCTCGCGGTTCAGCTGTGCAGCAGGGGGAGGGGCCTTCATTCTGCTTAAACCCAGAAGCAGCCTCTCCCATCCTGCCGTCACTGAACTCGAAATAATTTTGGAGGATTCACTCTTAAGGCATTTCCAATGCGGTTTCAAGTTTCAGAATTCCTCCGCAAGTCTCAGTCCTCTCCATCTCCTCGACACTGAGAGATCAACACCGCCCTGCGCCCAAGACACCTGCCCGGTGGGAATGGGAGCACGGCGCTGGGACCCTGCAGGGGGCGGGTTCCTTGGGCTCCCAGAAGAGGCGGGGCACACCCTCGTCCCCAGGGCCACAGCCACCAGGCGAAGGACAGGGACGGCCCTCGCTCAGGGCCTCAGCCCCGCGCTTTGCATCTCACGACAGGAGTGTCCACGTGGCACGGGGCTCCCTGCCCTCCAGGGCCAGCGCCCCTCGCCAATGTAATTGACAAGAAACGGGGGCTTTGGGCCATTACTTCTCTGCTGCTTTAATTTAATTTCTCCTTATTGAACAGCCTACTTCCTCACCTTTGTAATGTCTTTTCCATTCAGCAGCAACGTACTTTCTTCCAGTGGAAACCGCAGCAGGAAGGGACTTAAACACCGTTCATGGACTTGGCTAAGCGCAGGCGTTATCCGACCTGCCTCCGCCCGGGAGGGGACCTGAAAGGGCCGCCGGCCGCTGGGCGCTGCTGAGCCCGCTCTGCGTTTCCCAAGTCAAGCGGCCAACCAATACCAAGTGGGTATTAACCGGCGTCGAGCGCACAGCCTCCGATGTCGCCCTAACGTCACCCCGCAAACTCCAGGCCCTGCATGCCGCGTTGGCGGACCGGCACTTGTCCGCGCCCTCCTGCCCTCGCAAGCTTTATTTTTATTTATCTAAATGGAATCAAATACAAACACGGGGTGCCCTGCTGCTTCCCCTTCGGCTTGCACCATTCCCTAAATGACAGGGTTGGGGAGCGGACTGGACAGGCGGGGGCGTAGCTAGACGGGGGAGAACCGTCTCCATCAGCGCCATACGGCTGCAGTTCCGGGGCAAGAGGGCAAGCTCACGTCCAAGGGGACGGTCACAAGTCACATCACAGGGGTCTGGTGGGAGACGCTGGGCTGATGAGGTGACACGTGTGACCAAATGCCAACGCCTGCAGGACAGCCTGTCCGCGAGCTCACCTTTACCTCCTGGGCTGGAGGGGAGCGACAGGTTTGGGATGGCGGGCGCGGCCTGGACACCAGCTCTGAACATGTTGACTCTGACGCCACGTACGCCCATCTCCCCCGGGGTGTGTGAGGCTGGGGAGTGGCACCCGGAGCCACACCGACAGAGCCCCGCCAGCTCCCCATGAGGCCGGAGCAGCCCCTCCCCGATGCTGCCCCGGCCCCGACACCCCACGGCAGGTCCCCGCTCCTCCTGTCCCCAGCTGAGAAGCAAAGTGGCGGGTCCCAGCCGGCACTCCAGGGCCCAGTGGGGCGCGTGGGCCAGAAAATCGCATCTCTAAGGGACCCTGGGCAGGCTTACTTGGGGAACCACCGCCTCAAAGGGTCCACGGCTTCAGAGAGGAAAGGATGGAGTCTTTAAAAGTAGCCTCTGAAAACCCCAAACCAGAGGCAGCAGCCGTGCAGACGGACTTCGCTGCCTTGGACAAATCTTAACGTGGCCCAAGGAGACCTTGGTCGAGGCTCTGTTGACGGCCGTGGGGAGACGTGCTACAAGGATGGTGGCCACATTTGGGGAAGCAGCCCCAGGGGGTGGGCGGCCGCGGCCAACGCAGGAGGGGAACAGCGGCTGCGGGCGAGCAGGGCTGCACGCTCTTCCCATCTGTCCCCATCTGTGACCTGGGGGATGGGGTTAATTCTGAGCAGAGGGCTGGGCAGAGGTGGGCTCCATTCCCCTTGGGGCTGGAGAGGGCAGAGGGCCCCTGGATTCGATTCTCTGACTCTCCCCAGAGCAGGGGCGCCAGGAGGAGTCCTCTGCCCGTCCGTGTGTGGCGTGCACGGCACCCAGCGTGTGGTGTACACTGTGGAACGTCTGCAGCAGGAACGATGGACAAAATGCAGCTGGGTTAGAAATCGAGGGGGAGCTTCTCAGCAGAAGCTTCAGTCCTTGGTTCTAATAACCCTGAACACTTATTTCTACAGATTTGTTAAAGAAAAGGTCCTCAAAAATAAAGCCCTTTTACTTCAAAGGTATATTTCTTTTCTTTTAAATTTTCCTATTCCAGGACACCTTCAAACGAAATAGCACCAAGGTCAAGTCTACTGAGAGGTCTAGACAGCAGCCCCCAGGCCACACTGCCCACTGGCCACCATCCAGGCAGCGAGATGGACCCTCAAGGTGGCCCAGGGCATCTTCCTGGACACACTGTCTCCCCTTGGCTTCTCTCTTCCCTCTTTCCCATCTGTTCTGAGTGGAACATGACTGCTCAGGGACGCATGGGGATAAAGGGCATTGTCCACCGGGACAAAGCAGTAGCCGGGCTGTACCGAGGTCCCCTCAGTTACCCACCAGGAGACACAAGCAAAAGCTACAGCCATTCCGCCTCCTCGTTGAGTAAAGGCTTGCTGGCAACACCCTCCAGGGGAGTCCTCCCAACCCCGCCGGGCTGGTCACGCCCCCACGATCTTCAGGGTTTCGCCTGCTCCCCCAGAGCAGTCCCACCGAAGAGGAGCCTCAGGTGTCGCGAGTGCAGCTGGTCTGTGAGCTCCAGAGGCAAGCAGAGCTTGGCACCTCTGTGCCATTGCATATTGTACCACTGTACCACTCCATGTATCGAGGAGAAAACTGGGGCTTGACTGTGCATAAAATATTTAGCTAAACTGGTTGGGAGATGAGAATATTTTAAAAAAAAGACAGAAAATGCAAGGTGCTGTTAGCTGTTACCGCAAAGTGGCCTTTGGATTAAACCAGCCCCAGCTGCTGCCCCTGCAGCAGGGACAGGACTTGGGGTCAGAGCAGAGCAGATACCTGCACACTGGGGTGTCCTCCGGCCAACGCCTTCACGGCCCCCCGGCTCCCCTCCGTCTCGTAATGAGCTCTGTGGTGGGACTTGGGCTGCACCTCGATCCTCAGCTCGTATGGTCCTGAGTGTGACGGCAGCTGCCAGTCGAGGGCAGGGAGAGACGGGCTGAAATGGAACACAGAGCATTAAACATTCATGCCACGCTTCCCGCAGACCACAGACCCACCTAAGACCCTGGGGCCCTGGGAAGCAGCTCATCCTGCCGGGCTTGTATCTGAAATTCCCATCGATAAGGATAACGGCCTGACACAGCCAACGGCAACCCGATCGTGATGGACGCCCAGAGCCTTGTCAGGCCTTCATGACGAGCTTCTGAATAAGACGGAAACATTTTCCCACACGACCTTAAAATATTTTCCTTCGTTCACGATAGGCCTATAAATTATTTAACCTCCCTAATAAGATAGGTTCCAGAATTAAAGACCTTTTCAGAATCACAGTTCTATCAGCCTGGCCTCAGAACTGGGCGGCCTGGCTCCCCTCCCCTCTGTCCCACGCGCGCTGGCCGCGGGCAGGAGTGAACCGTCGGGGGTGCCGCCAGGCTCCTGATAAAATGGCGGGGTTGCGGCAATCTCGCCCAGCCCCCTACATCCCGTGCTCCGTGCACGACAACTGGGCAGCCGCCCACCCAGGGCACGAGTGAGCTGCAGACAAAGACCACAGAACCAAGGGAGCGGCCCTGGGGCCCAGGGCAGATTTGCAAGGCGGGTTTGTCACTTGGAGGCTGAAGAGGGAAGAGGGGAGTGAGCCGGGCCTTGCCCGAGGGGTCCACGAGGCCCACGACAAGCTCAGATCTCTGGGGCACTGACAGTCTCACTGTACAGACGGGAGATGGAGGCCATTTGCCACCTGAAACCAGGTCCACGTGAGGCCAAAGGTCCTGCTCTCCCTACAGAACGTGCTTCAGGGTCCTGCCCTGTAAAAAGACAAAAGGCTGACCCCCAAAGCCACAGTCCACAGGCAGAGGCCGCCAGGCCCTCACAGGAGCTGGGGTCTGGCCCACCCACTGCCTTCCTACAACAACAGCCCAGTGGGGGTGGGGTGGCTCTTGGTCCCCACAGTGACAGCCCCTCCCCCTCCCCTCTCGGATGCAGAACCTGACCCAACAGAGATGCTGCTCGTCAGACCTCAGAGGTGTCTGGAAGCCAAGCCCAGGCCGGCCAGGAGGGCTGCAGAGCGGGGGCAGTGTGAGGACCCCCTGCCCCGCAGAGGTGGACGGGAGGCGCCCAGGCCTCGCCCTCCACACACGGCACTGAAGGTGCCCTTGCTCCCAGAGTCTCCGCCGTCCGGGCGCCACTGTCCCCTCGCCCCGCTCCGCCTGTCGCTGATGTGTCCGTCTCCGCACATGCAGCAGACACCGTGCGTGCCGGCGGCTTGTTTGGGACAGGTGGCTGGGAAGCGTGGGTTTTGTTCAGAGGCCCAGACACACGGACGCAGCGCTCGTGGCGTCTCAGCCTGGAAGGAGTCGGTACACTACTTCCCCGAAACGTCCCCCAGCCTCTCCGCCTCATCTCAGACGATGAATCAGGGTGATTTTTAAAACACAAGACAATAGATAGAATAAAGGTACTTTTTGAAAGGAGAAAAACCCCAGAAGTCAGCTTGAATTGGAATCAAACATGTAATTTCTAAAAAACGTGCAAAATACTCCTGGAAAGGACAGTATATTTCCGGGCATTCGTGGTTTTCTAGTGACGGCAGAAACGGAATCATCTCGCCACGCACGTGCAGTTACTGCTGACTCAGCTTTGCGGGCACCCTGTCCACCCTCGGGTTCTGCAGCCCCGCCCGCTGGGCTCCTCTGAGAGCACACGGCGCTGCTGAGAGCCTGGCGGGACGCAGGCCGCGCACACCACACCCCACTATAAAGTGTTCACTGGGTCCCAGGGACACCGCCAGCCCCGATGCCACCCGGGCGGACGGGCCTCCCAGTGGGCCTGAGCTCGACCTTCGAGCAGCAAATCAAAGGCTCTAACGTGAGAAGAGGCTGCATCTGTGTCGACGCAGCGAGAAATTTAAAATCCTAACTGGAATCCGCCGCAGATACAGTGAAGTGGGCGTGTCCAACAGTCAGACGCCAGTGGAAGTGGGGAAGACCAGCGCCCCCGGGGGCCAGGACCTCCGTGCAGGCGCGGACGCTGCTTTGGAGTGTGTCCCTCAGCCCCCGTGTCCACCCTGCTGGGCCCTAAAATCACCGTCTGCATGGGAGGCCTTCCAACCCTGGGAAGCCCCTCCTCCAGACTACATGTCGGATTCCAGGACCAACTTGCACTTGAAAACCCTCTATTCAACGGCCAACCTAAACCCAGATTTCTTAGGAAGCGAGACCGCAGGCGGGTGGGATGCTCATCGCCCACCCGCCGGGCCCCCGTCTGCTGTCTACATTTTGATTCCACGTCAACAAGATGCCCCCCGCCCCCCGGTTCTCACTAAGTACAGCCTCGGAAAACTCAAGACGATGTGACCAAGAAGAATGGGACGGACACGTGTGTGCGCAGAGATTCCGAGATGCCCAGACAAGGGAAACGCCCAAGTCACGGGCTGAGCGCAGGAGCCCCCCGCCCCGCCCCCAGTGCCAGGTGGCTTCTGAGAAACGCTAAACGGAATCGAATGGGAGTTCTCCTGGTGGGCGGAGCTCCGCGGTGCGTTTGGCGGTCTCCCGGGCTGTGGTGCGCAGAAGCACTTTCTTGACGTGTTATCAGCGACACATGTGGCCACACCGCCAGGACGAAGGACCAGAGAGCCACGGGCTTCGAGCGCGAGGCCGGCCCTCGGTAACTAGCATCTTACGGGAGCTGCCCCGACCCCCAGACAAACTGCCCAGCTCAGCACACCCCGCCCGGAGGGAGCGGACCACGTCTCCGTTTAGAATATCCAACGTACTAATCTGTTCTGTTATCTTATACATACTGTTGGTCTAAGTGAAAACACTGTCCTCTGCTGTAAATAGAAAAGAAACAAATGAAAAACAAAATAAAAGTTAGGTTCATCTGACTCCCATGAAATTAAAAAACGAGAGTGTGCGACGGAAAGAGAAGCAAAGGAAGGATGGAAAGTGCAATCCCTTGCCGTCTGCGCAGGGCAAGCAACTTCTGAGCCGCTCCGCACTTGAACGCCATAGAGGAATAGATCTGGGGAAATGATTGGCTCCTGAATCACGGACAAAGCCAGCAACACAGCGTGAGCGCAGTTTCGAGTTAGAATGGTCCGCAAAATAAATACTGTAATACAGACAATTTAAAGTTAGAATGGTCCACAACATAAATATTGTAATACAGACAATTTAAATTATTGTTTGGGGTTGGACATTTTCAGCATGAGTTTGGCAACTCCACAAAAATTGTAAATGTATCTCTGATTCAGAGAAAAGGCCTAAGACTGGAAGGAATGTTCCAAGACGCAGCGGCCCCTGCCGCGAGGACGGTGATTCACGGCTGCGCTGTCCCAGCCCAACCCCCTCACGGGCCCTGCAGCCGAGCGTCATTCCTGGGGGTCACCAGCGACCCGGAGAGGAGCCGCCACGGGGACCACATCAGGAGAGTTCTCTCATGGCCTCAGCCCAGGGCTGCTGAATAACTTCAAACTCACCTCCAACTTAACTGGATTTTTTACAAAGCCACACTCAATGCAGCCAAGACAGCACGCGGTTCAATTCGAACCTAAGATCCCGCGGATCTGTACGAACAGAAGCTACCTTACATTCTCTCCACACACACACGTATACATCTCATAATCAACCAGAGAAACTACCTCCACAGCTGGGCGTGTATCTGCAAGTATTTTTACACAAAAGGGATAGATCTTAACAAAATAAAATACATAGTGTGATATCCTGGCTTTTTTAACGTAAAGATCACATGTTGAGCATTTTAGCATTGTTCAAAAATGGTTTGATCTCAGCGTCACGTCTTGTCCTACAGATGACTGATCAGTGCTCTGTGGATGGACTTGGGGGTTGCCCCCAATTTGTTGCTCTTATCAGTACCAGAGGTGTGAACATCCAGCGTGAGATCCTGGTGGCCTTTCTGGTCATTTCCTCAGCACAGATCCACAGCCTCCGTCAAAGAGCATGAACACTTGGGGCTCCTGACACCTCCCGGGGGTCAGGTCCCCTGCACGGCCTCGCCAACACAGGGCCCGATGGGTTTAATCTTTGCCAAACCCCACAGGGAAGGGCGCTCTGAGGCTGCATCTTCCTGTAACGCTGTAACACGCACCCATCACGTGGTAACAATAAACTGAAACACTCTGAACCCCCAGTGGTAACGTCTCTGAAAGTCTCCAGGCCTCTCAAACGTCCCCTGACCTCTTACACGCATTTGACTAATGGCAACGTGGGACTCCAGGCCCCCCACACCCCAACTCTGGCTCCTTCGGGGTCTCCAAAGGCCACTCCGGGATGACGGCCACTGTCCTTAATATCAACTTGTCATTGCTGGGGACACTGGCTGATGGGGACACAGATCTCTCTGCAACTCTCTGTGAGTCTGGAATTCTTGCAAATAGAAGGTTTTTCTAAATGGCTGTTGTGCACTTGGCACGTAAGGACCTGAATCACGTTCCTTTTGCTCCCGTTTAAAGAAGAAGAGGCTGGAGGCCGCATCTCACGCCCCACCCCCCCACCCCACCAAGGAGCGACGCTGGTGCCCGTCGGCGCTGAGTGCCTGCGGTTTCCACCCATTACCACTGGCACCATCACCCCGCCCCCAGGGCCGAGGGGTGGACCAGGCCCATGGCCTCCCCGAGCCACCAGGAGCCCCGCTGTGAGTAGGTGTTAAGCAGCCTGGCTTGGCCTGGCTGGCCCTGGCCTCCAGGCTGGGGACGCCGGCTCGTGTGACACAAGGAAGGGAGTCACGCGACCTCCATCGGGGAGCCCCCTGGGCCCCAATCTGAATCCCCTGCTCTTGGAGCTGCTGCCACCATCCACTTCCCACCGGAAAGCCTTTCGTGTCCTATCGAATCCCTGTGCTTCCTTCATGCGGGAAAAGGGTGAAGGATCTTTTCTGACGCTTAGTTCACGGCCTGGAGCCTGGAGCCCACCTCCCCACGGGCATGCAGAGCCCGAGACGAACCTGAACTTCTCTCAGCCCATGTCTCCCGCCCCCATCCAGGCCCTGCCCCAGCTGCCCGGGGCCCCTCCTCCCTGCCCGGCCACTGTGGTCACCTGCTCGGGGCTTCCCTGGGTGCCCGCGAGTCCGGGGCAGTCTTTCCAGCACACAAAGGATTTCACAGACAGCCTCCCGCGCTTCAGCAAAAGCTGTGCCGCCCCGGAGCAGGTGTTTATGAGACCGCAGCTCTGACCTCGGCACCGCCGGCCGCCTGCACACGCCTTGACACCAGCCAAACCCGCCCCTGAGCGGGACCCAGGGACACCCGCCGACCCGCCAGTCTCCGCGGGTGCAGCCTGCCAATGACGTGTTTCTCCAGCACAGGAGACCTGGCCTGGAGCGCGGCTGACCGCGGGGACACAGACGGACGGAGGCCATTCGCACTGATTCAGAACCAAGGTCACCGCAGGGCTCAGGGCTCCGGAGAGCCTCACTACGTCCCCACCACCCCTCTGTGCTCCCGACGGCCAGCGGGGCGGGGCTCGGGCTGGACCTGCTCACCCCGGGCCTCTCCATGTAAACCACTTCAACGGCCGCTGCTGCCACCACGGAGACGCCAGAACCCGCCTCTGAGGGAACGGCACGCACCACTCCGCCAAAACTCGGACCCAGATCCCAGCAGGGCCCCAATTCTGCACCAATTCGAGGAAAAACCGCGAACGCCAGGGACAGAGGAGTGTGCCAGGTGCCCCGGACTGGGGCCTGCCGAGCCCCCTACAGCTGAGCGCGGGGAAAACAGAGATTTCTGCGCCTGAGCCGATCGGGAGGCCTGGAGTTGGAATCCGACCACCTCGGAGAAAGTACGTCAGGGGAGTCCGGACACTTGCTCGGTGATACCAAGGGATTCCCTTAAATCACATATCAGTGTCGGGTACGGTATCTACCGGTGTCGCGATTCGTTTCTAAAACTGAGCCCCCATCTCTGAAAGACACGCTGAATATCGATGGGTAAGACTTCACGAGGTCTGGGAGTTACTGCCAAGGAACAGGTGTGGGTGACGAGGTGAGGCAAGAGGACCACAAGTCATCAGTCAGTCAGGTGTGGGCGTGGCGGCCCAGGACTAGTCTGACTCGTGTACAGTTTGGTTTTCTGTGATACAGAGCGAAAGAGCAACGCTGAGAAACAGGCACTCAAGTTACCACAGTGATGTTCTAGGGCCGGGAGCTGTCAGGGATTCACTGCCCTCTGTTTATCGCCATTAAAGTCTCCACAGTGAAGGACGTGAACTGTAAACCCCCCAAGTCGTCTACTTTCTCACCTTCCTGTTCTCGCCCTGGCGAGCTCGGTGACTGAGTCAGAGGCAGCGACTTCCCTAAACTGGCTGCACTCGAGCCTGGAGCCCTTCCGGAACCTTCTCCCGGAACAAAGGCCTTGTCCACTCAACGTCAGAGAACCCCCGTGCACTGGACATCCCACCGCAAGGTGCCAAGACGAGAGCCTCAGCAAAGCCCCTGTGCTGTGGAGTTCTCCCTCCGTGTAGACACCCGGGAAGGGGGCTGCTCTTTGGTTCAGATGGTTTGGGTGGAATCCTTTCAATTCTGAATTTTCTGAGACCTAAGGCTCACATGGACTTATCACTTAGAAGAAAACTGTAAAAGCTTTCAGGACTCTTCTGTTTCTGAAAGAGCTGAAGCTACAAACTCGGAACCTGGCAGGACTGAAGTCCACCCGAACCCGAATGAGAGCGAGAACCAGAGCAGAAGGGGAAGGACATCACCCCAACTTTAAAGCAACACGTTTTCCCAGGGTCGGGAGCCCATGGCCACCTCTTACTAGCCGTGTTTTGTCTTTTCCCCTCTAACTTTAAAAAAGGTCATCAGCTCAGTTCTCGCCTATTTAATCAAGCAGGGGCTCCCGCAGGCCAAGGCTTGGCCGGGACCACACACCTCGCCCCAAGGTCCACCCAGCTCCCCCCGGGGCCCCCAAGAGGCATGGGTGAGGAAGCGCCTCCCATGCCAGAAAGGCCGGCCTTCCTGGAGGGCGCCCTGGAGAAGCCGACCTCTCCGCTGATGACCCCCCAGAGGTTCGCGGGCCGTGGGTGGCGTCCTCACCCACCCACCCACCCTCCCAGGGAACAGCCCTCAGGGAGGGGCTGGCTGTGATCCACGAAAGGCCAAAGTCCTTCGGGGCTGGCCTTGCACGTCTGATGGGTCTGGAAGGGATGGGACTGGGGGGCGGGCCTCAGACAGGAACTCACGCCCGGGGGTCTCGGGTGGTCACCCCCAGCTGCTGGGACCGGCTTCCTCTGCACTGTCACTCAGATGGCGCTGAGGAGACTCGGGGACAGGACTGGCCATGAGGAGGACGGTGGCCTGGAGGAGATGCCCTGACCACTCCTGGAGGCTGGGAAAGTGCTTTTACGGAGACGTTGGTGGGTGAACAGGGGGCCGAGGGACAGAGCCGGGCAGTACAATGCAAGGAGGCGGGTGAGGCGAGAGGAGGGAGCCCCACGTCGGGTGCTGTAGGCAGGGCCCCCGCACCCCGAGATTCTGCGGCCAGCGACCTGTCCTGAGGCCCAGGATCCCCCCCCAAGAGGCCCTGTCTGGGTCACACCAGTGCCAGATGCCTCCCTGCTGCCACCTCGGCCCTGACTTGTTCCCGACCGGTCCCCAACTTGTCCCCATGCCCCGGGGACTTGGGGGGGGCACGGACGGGGTGCAGTGCCTGGGGCATGCTCGGGAGCTGGGCAGCCCAGGAAGGGCCACCTGCTCGTTCTCCACATTCTCGGAGGCTCTGCCAGGCCCAGGTCTGCTCAGAAATCCAATTCAAACACAGTCGTGGACCTGGAACTTTCAGAACAAGAACAGCGAGGCCACCGTGGAGAGATTCTTTTTTTTTCTTAATGATCAATTCAGGAATTTCGTTAAGAATTCGCTGCTTTTAGTGGCCCCACCGACCAGGGTGTGGAGAAACCCAAGGGGCTGAGCCTTCCTTCCAGCTTTCCGGAAAACTGCCGTCATCCTCACTCTGCACCACTCATCCCCCCGCCGCCCCCCCCAAAACAGGCCAGTTTCACGTAAGCCTCTCAGGCCCTGCCGTCCAGACTTGCATCCCGACAGTTCCCACCGCCCTGCACCTGTACGGGGGGAGCCAGGCAGCCTCCAGGACCCCCAGGCAGACTGGACCTGGCCCCTCTCCCGGGCGGACAGCCACCTGGGGTCTCCTCCTCGGCTCGCGAGAGGGCATCGCTGAGGGGCCCTCCTCTTACAGAGCCGGCCCTCTGTTCTCCAGGAAAACAAGCCCTCCAACTCCTAAAACCTCTCCCGAAAGAAGACACATCTAAGGACACCAGATGCTCCTACAACTCAGTGTGGGGGCAGCCCAGTGGGACACAAAGAGCTCTTGTCCAGAAATCCAGCTGAGGTGGAAAATAAGCTACTTTGGAGGAATTTCTCAAACTACTGGGGCTTCTCCTCCTGACCCAAGACTAGACAACTGCATTTGCACCCAGTTCCTCCGTCCCCGGGGACCAGAACTGTCTAGACAAGGGAGGACGCCGCCTTTCCCTCACGTCCACTATTGGAGTGGAACAAAGGGCACAGGGAGGGCCCATGCCTTGGGTGGGTGGATGGATGTCTGGGTGGATGGCTGTACAGATGGGTGGATGGAAAGAAGGGTGGGTGGATGGGTGGAGGCATGTTTACTTGGTGAGGACCCCCGCGGGACGCTGAGCTCTAGGTGGTCCCTCTGCTTCTCCACTGACCCTCTTGTTTGTTACAGGGGGCAGATGCCAGCGAGTTTGTGACTGTTACTGGGCCCCAAATGCCTTTTCAGATGCCACTAGAGCCTGCTGCTAACCAGTCATTACAGGGCTTGAGAAAGCTCAGATGATACCTGCCACACTGCTCATAAAAACCAAGAAACAGAATCGCCGAGCTAGTGTGGGATGGGGCGTAAACAAGCCGTGAAACTGACACTCGGATTTGATTTCTACCCAGAGATGCCAGGACCGTCAGGGGGCAGCTCCCAGAGTTCACCCTTAATCTGTTTTAATAGGGGACCCACAGAAAACCCTGGACAGTCATGAAATAGTAACCATTCCATTTCCAAACTCTAAGTTTAAAACAGACTTCAGGGGCTCAGGACGTAATAAATAAGCTTCTCAGATCATCTGCAGGAACGTACCTGCATCAGGCACGTTGCTCCCTGAGGACCAGAGAAGCTCACGGCCCCAGCGAGGGTCTCGCTGACACAGAGCTCAGCCTGTGGTCAGGCCAGAGGAGACCCCGTGCCCGACAGGCACAGCCTGCTGGGCGTTGCGCCCGTTGCCGTGCTCTCTGGACACCAAGGGCGAGTGACCGCAGCACCCCGGACTCCGCCTCCCCCCACCCCCCATAACATCCGACTTGAAATAAAACAGTGGGACGCCAGTACCACCTACAGGTGCATGTCCAGCCCCGAGACGTGCCCCCGCAGTGGGGGACTCACGGCCATCACTGGATCCTCCCAGCCTTGAGCCCTGCAGTGACCACCCTCGTCCCGCACCCCCAGACTCGGCAACTGGAGCCTTGTAGCCTTTTGTCTTTCGTTTTGTGTCTAGCAATTTCCAAGTGCCTCAGTTTCCCCATCTGTAAAGTGAGACCCATCCACGCCTCCCGTGAGCTCGCTGGCCCCGAGCCCAGGTCCCCGGGGAGGGATGCTGAGGCCACAGTGCACGCACATCCCGACAGCCCTGCAGAGCTCTGGGCTCAGGGGAAACAGGCATCATCACGGTGTGACTGCCCTGCAGGTGGCTACGCTCACCTGTGGGAAGTGACTCTCGGAAGAAAATCAGGCGTTCCCAGGGGCCCCGGGGCTTCCAAGGCTTGAGCAGAACGGTCAGATCCCGGAAACAGCCCGCTTAAATCTACATGAAGCCTGAGCGGGGAGAGGACAGAACCATCCACCTCAACAAGCCTGTAAAACAACATGGCCGGAGTGACAAAGGCACCGTCGCTGAGAGCACTGGACGCAGCGCGTAATTAATGCGCCGCTTCCGTGCTCCAGTCATGAGGGTTTTCGCAGCCAGTGCCTGTTGGGCGCTCAGAGCACAGACGAACCTGGACGGGAAACCTCAGAGGGAAAAACAACATGCGGGTCGCTTTCTTTACCAAAACCCAGCTAGCTCAATGCTGTGGGTCAAGCCCCAGCTTCCAGAAGGTATTTTATTTTATTATTTTATTTTTTTGCGGTACGCGGGCCTCTCGCTGCTGTGGCCTCTCCTGTTGCTCCGGACGCGCAGGCTCAGCGGCCACGGCTCACGGGCCCAGCCGCTCCGCGGCATGTGGGATCTTCCCGGACCGGGGCACGAACCCGCGTCCCCTGCATCGGCAGGCGGACTCTCAACCACTGCGCCACCAGGGAAGCCCCAGAAGGTATTTTAGAAGCATTTATTTAAAAAGCAAAGCCCATCATGACATACAAATACAATTTTGCTCATTAATTTTCACGGAAGGCCGAGTTTTAAAGCTGCCTCACGATTACGTTTCAGTCTCCGGCAGGACTGTTCCCTTGTTTCCCCGGAGGCCCAGCCCAGGTGTGCTGCAGGTGCGTGGGGTCCCCGACGAGCACCCCACACTCTCCTCGGAGGAAAATGTCTGAGCAGAAAGCAATTCTGTTGTGTCTGTGGTCACTCGTGCGTGTCGTCACTGGACACTTGCTCCTGGTCGAGTCTCCTCACGGTTTGGAAAATCTCAAGATTGGAGACCCGGGAAGGGGCCCCGGATAGGAGACCCCCGAGCACAGCAGCCCCGCCTTCACACGCAATGGGTGGACGGCCCGGCGGGAGCAGGACCAGGCCAGGAGCTGACGGTTCTATAGCCGAGACTCTGCGGGCGTTCGATTATCTACAAGATCAGCCAACATGGCAGAGCTCAAGGGCTAGACTTAAACATCTGTGTGTAAAGCCACAAAGATTCAAATTATTTTATCCTCTCCAGGAACGCAAAAGTACCTGAGATCCTCTTTCTCCTTTTCGTGGCTAAAAATAGACATTCACAGAACAACATCAAAAAGAGAAATCAGGGCGTCCCTGGTGGCGCAGTGGTCGAGAGTGTGCCTGCCGATGCAGGGGACACGGGTTCATGCCCCGGTCCGGGAGGATCCCACATGCCGCGGAGCGGCTGGGCCCGTGAGCCATGGCCGCTGAGCCTGTGCGTCCAGAACCTGTGCTCCACAGCGGGAGAGGCCACAAGAGTGAGAGGCCCGCGTACCGCAAAAAAAAAAAAAAGAGAAATCAGGGCCTACGTCCTCCACGTACACCTTGGGGGAAGGGTCCTAAAGGTGGAGCAGAAGCCTCTCCCTCTGCCACAAACCCACAGATCACAGCTGAATCTGCAAGGCTAACTTTTCCAGTTGGAAGTCAGTACACAGAGCACCTTTTCTGGCGTCAGCTGTGAACTCTGGGAAACCAGAAAGAGCCTGCCCCGCGGGGATGAGGGTTTGGGCCTCTGAGACCACACAGTCCTGCAGCAAGGAAGCACAACTGCAGAAACGCACAGCCCGGGTCTTGCACTCAGACTCCGAATTCACCTGCAGGAGCCTCTGCAGGCCTGTGGCCAAGGTCAGCCTCTGGCCTCGTGAGGACCTCTGTCTGCGGGGCTCCCACCCTCCCCGAGCGCCACCAGCATCCTGGGAGCAGGACGCGGACGTCAGAGAAAGGTCCCAGGCTCCCCGACGCCCCCCGATTAGAGGGAAAACTCGTCAGGGCTACGGGGAGCAGGGGCCCAGCCAGGGGCGCCTCTGGGGTGAGCTAATCACGGCGTGAGTCCAGCTCTACCTCTTACTAGTGGGGCCTGAACACGTGACCCTGGCGCTGGGTCTTGTAAGCAAGTGCTCAGGGGGACCGTGCAGAGACCTCCCCACAAACTGTCTTCTTTTTAAAGCTCGCTATCAGTGAGCTTCCTTTTTTTTTTTGGTAATCTTTTAAAAAATTTTTTTAACTTTCCGGCCGTGCCGCATATGGGATCTTAACTCCCCAACCAGGAATTGAACCTGAGCCCCCCGCAGTGGAGGCGCAGAGTCTTAACCGCTGGACCACCAGGGGAGTCCCCAGCGAGCTTCCTTTTGTGATCTTCAGATGATGTGGCTGAGGGTCCTTTGCCAGGTCAGAAGAGAGACAATAACCCAGAAGTGACTGACTGGTCCAGAAGCCCGCGTGGGCTGGCCCTATGGAGACCACCGAGTGCAGACGGGCGGGGCCGGGGGTGCCCCAGCGGAACGACGTGCAGTTGGATTTGTTACCACCTCCGGCTTCATTTAATCTTATTCCAAATTAGGACACACTCCGAAATATTCAAACAACTTACAAAATGCAGTCAGAGTCAGCAGTAGTTTCATCGGACTTTTGGAAACTAACAGTTAGACACAGCATAAAGGTTATGGATGTTATTAAAATCATCGATCGGACCCAACAACCTAAAAGAAACCGTGTCTGAAATACTGATTTGGACACGCAGCCCCTCGGGTCACTGAACCCAGTAGCCCCAAGTAACCCTGTTCATCGCGGGCCCTCGCCCCTGAAGAAAGTCCACTCTTTAAGTACTCAAATCACAACAGCAAAGTCTGTCTGCAGGAATTTAATTCAACACGTGTGCTGTTGATGTCACAAAAGGCTCACCTTAAAATGCTCCGCATTCCCAAAACTAGTTTCCTTTTAGGTATTACACATTCCTCGTGTAACTTTGCCCCTTTAAAGGCAAATCCAGAGGTTATGCCGGGCACAGACAGAGACATTAAGACCTCAGAAGTTGGGGCTTTCCCCGAGCCTATCCTAAAGGAAACACAAGTTCACTGGACACACACAGCGAGGACCCTGGGTACGGACCCTCGCCCAGGGCAGACGCTCAAGTACGTTCGCTTGAACCAACGGACATTTAAACTTTAGTTCCTTTGGGACAATACAACGTCCTCTGAAAGCCACCAAGGAGAAACAATCCACCGGGAGTGGGAATCGGCCGGTCGCCTCCACCCTCACGGCCGCAGCCGATCGTGGGAGCCGCGTGGCACCATCCTTGGCGGAATCGCTTTCTCGTCCACAGAAGGAAGCGAGGTGGGAAGACCGCCCCCTTCTGAAGAGGCTCGCGGCCTGTCGGACGTGAGCGCGGGGGGCACTTAAAACAAGCCGCCTGCGTTTCCCCAAAGCTTTAAGCGCAGAAGCGTCATTCTCTGAGGCGCTAAAATAAGTCTAAAGTCTTAGTTGAAAGCCATGAACTTCCATCCAACACTGCTGCTGGCTTCACAGACCTCCTGTGGGAAGAATTCAGCAGCATTCCGTGACCCCGCGGGCCCATCAGAAGGCTCTGCACACGGGCGAGCCACGCACGCTGTACAGACAGAAAGACCCCAAAGGGGCAGTGAGCCCACGGCCCCCAAATTCCTTGGGTAGAGAGTAACGCTGCACACTTCTCATTAAAAAGTTCCTTTCGCCGGCAAGACGGAAGCAGAAGTGCCCAGAGGCGCCGCACCACAGGCTGGGAGGTGGATCTGTCCCGATAAGCCGTCCACCCCACACGTCGCAGCCTGGCAGCACTGGGCACCCCGGCTGGGCAGCCCGAGACCCCGTGGGCAGGAAGTCTGGCCACCTTCCCGGCAGGTGAGTGCCTCGACCTCTCTCTTCTCCCGTGGCCTCCAGCCGCCCACCCCACCCCCACCCCCTGCACCTGCTGACGGGATCACACAGAAACACATCGCCAGGGACCAGGAAACACATTTTGATGTGGAACCAAAACAGAGGGAAAAGTGGACTTCAAACCCTCGGGGGGAAGTGTGGGGCCTTCACAGCGTTCGTTGGCGTGAACTCACAGGAACGCCGGGAGCGTCACACCTCGCCTGGAGCTCTGGGACCAAGAGATAAATGGAGCAGGGCACTCAACCAGGGAATCATCACCGAGACCCCAGAGCAGACAGCAGGCAGCAGCTCTGCGTCCTGACGCAGGACGACCCCCCAGAAACACCCGCGTTCCCGCAGGCTCCCCGTTGCTGAGGTCCTGAGGAAGCCACCCCATCTGCCACCGGGGGTCACAGGCTGAGCTGGTCCCTCCAAAAGTCCCAGGTTGGAGTCCTAACCCCAGGACCTCAGAAGGCCACCGCGCTTGGATGTGGGGTCTTTACAGGGGCCGTCAAGGTAGGGCAAGGCCCCTGGGTGGTCCTGGTCCAAGGACTTCAACGCCGGTGCCTGGATCGCAGACTCCAGGCCCCAGAACCCTGAGGGATAAACGCCTGCTGTTTAAGCCGCCCCGTCTGTGGGGTTTGGTCACAGCAGCTCCTGGAGACACGGTAGCTACCTTTGCACCTGCAGTGATGATGCGGGTTCACTGACGCCCCGTCACGGTCCATGAAAATGAGAAGGTCCTAAACTGTGTGTGGGCCTGTGTGCTTGAGCAGGTTAGCTTCAAAACCTTCTTCTTCTTAGGTAATAATTATAAAGAAAGGACAGCTTGCATAAACAGTTTTTATATTTTAAAATGCCTCCAAATGGGTTTTTAAAATTCCCACATTTATGAATTAAATCCAGGTCCTGATTCCCAGTCCACGGTAACCCTTGCTTCTCTACCTCTCGACTCCTAAATGTGCCACCAGAAAGGAAGTATTCACTGTCCGATGCTTTAGAAACTTTCATCTCTCACACTGTTTCTTTGCCACAAACTTCCAAAAAGGTTTAGCTGTGTTCATTCGGCGCCTGGAGCTACATTATCCACTGGCAGCTCTAACTCACTCATGTGTGCTTTAGTTGTGGAGAAAAAGAGGGTCTGAGCACAACAGAGAAAATTCTGGAACAAATGAAACCCTACCGATTTGCTCTCCTCATCTAACGGGCACGACGGCTGGAAGGCACTGGGCCCCACCATGCCGTCTTGCCACCAGAACAAAAAAGGGAGCAGGGACAAGAAAACCCTGAGCCTCGAATACCTGAATCTACAGGCAGACGCCTGCATGCCTGTCACACACGCCTCTTCCTGGAGAGGCCCCCGCAGCCCCCACGGCAAAGGCCGTGCACCTCCTGGGAAGGCCCGTGTGCACAGTCTACGCCTGACAAAATCCTGGAGCAGAAAGCACTCTGCCAGGGGTCATTAGCGGCCCACCTGTTGGGAAAGCTGTTTAGTTAAAAATAAAAACCCCGGGCTGAGTAAGTGGACCCAACAGAGCACCGGCAGCCCCAACGCTCGGAGGAGCGGAGGCTCCTGCCAGGCAGCCCGCCTCCTGGGAGGAGAAGGCTGCGCTGTTTCCAAACGCCGGCGGGTGGGGCTGGTGCGGGCGCGCTACTCTGGGGAATCGCGGAGCCGAGGCCCCATCTGCACCGACAGTGCAGTGACGGCAATTAAGTGCGAGCAGGGAAGCCAAAACACAGACACGAGCGTCACCTGGCTTTATAGGAAACAAACAAAAACTGAGCCCACGTGTCGGTAAACCCTTGTGACGGGCTGACTCCTATCCCCAAAGGTCTGACCCCGCTCCCCCCTCCAGCACCTCGGATATGACCTCACCTGGAGACAGGCCTTTAAAAAGGAGAGAATTCGTGAAGGTGAGGTCTTGGGGGTGGTCCCTCGACCAACACGACTGGGTTCCGACAGAGGGAGATTTAGACACAGACACAGGCCGGGAGAAGGCCGAGGGGTGTGAAGGCAGAGGGACGCCAGGACGGCAGCAGACCCGGCGCTGGAGAGCGGGAGATCCTCCCTGAGCCTTGGAAGGAAGCAGCCCTGCCGGCACTGGGCCTCGGGAACCCGCTGCCGCGGCCCACGCCCGCCTGGCCCCGCTTACCTGGTGTAGGACGTTGGGGACCTCGGCCGGGCCCACGGGTACAGGTGCTGCGGCACCGACAGGTACTGGTCGCAGAAGGCGCCCTTGCGGATGTGCTGGAAGGATGGGAACTCCTCGGGTGGGAAATCAGACGTGGGCGGCGTGGCCCCCAGGTCCTCCCCGGCTGGCTCCACCTTGAGCGCCACTGACGGCGAGTGGTCCAGGGCGGTCTTGCGGGCCTTGACGGGGACGCCGTCGCCCAGGTCCAGGCTGCCGTCGGTGCTCAGGGCGTTGATGGCGGCCACGATGGCCGAGCTGGTGTACTGCGTGGTGTTGCCCAGCCAGGTGTCGTCGGTGACGCTGACCCGTGGCGATCCTTGCGGGGACGGCGTGGGCGACGGGTGGGGGGAGCAGGACAGCTGCCGGCCGTTGAGGCCGTACTTCCGCTTGTTGCAGGGGGACGAGGGCCTGGACGTGCGGGCCCCCAGCCAGCTCTCCTCAGTGACGCTGGTGCGCGGCGACGTGGAGGGCGAGTGCCTCGGGGACCCGAGCAGGCCGCAGGCCCCCAGGCCACGGGGGAAGCCCTCCTCGGGGTCTGTGGTCTTGGGGGACACGCAGGGGGACTGCCACGGGGACGTCTGCGGGGACGCATACGGGTACGAGAAGCTGGACTCGTAGGACGAGGCCTCGGAGTTGCAGCTGCGGGACGACAGGCTGCTGGCCGGGCTCAGGCACGAGGGGTCGCGGTAGGCCTCCAGGCTGGGCAGGTTCAGGGTGGCCGTGGTCGGGGACCGCTTGGAGCTGGGAAGGACGTCTTCCGCGTCCGCGTCATGGAAGAACTGGCCGTTGCCGTGGTGCAGCCCCAGGTAGGAGGTGATCTCGATGCGAGGGCTCTCCAGGGCCGGGGCCCCGTTCGGCCTGACTCCGCCGGAGGAGAGGAAGTAGCTCGAGGGCCCGCCGTCCAGGGCGGCCCCGTAGCCTGCGGTGGAGACGCCCGGGGCCGAGGTCTGCAGGCCGTGGCACGGGGCCGGCAGCGAGGGGTGGGCGGAGGAGAGGGGCAGGCCAGAGCCGATGCCGGAGGTGACGTAACTGTAGTGCTCTGGAAGGGAGGGGGAGACGGGTGAGGCGCTGGCCATGGAACCGCCACCCACGTGCTCAGGGACCCCGCGATCCGGGACCGGCCTCACCCCTCACCCCGCAGGCCTGGCCTCCGAGATGGGCTCGCTACTGCTGCTCCAGCGGAGAAGCAGCCCGAGCCCCGGCCTGGCCAGCAGGGTCCCTGCGCCCCGCCCGGGCCCCTCCTCTCTCCACTCCAGCCACCGCCCTCTCACTTGGACACGCGCCCACCGGGGCTTCCCTCTGCACAAACATCCTTCCCGCAGAGCCGCAGCGCCGGTCCCCTTACTTTTTTCTGCTTTTTCTCAAAAATCACATCCCCCACCTGCCCTACCCCAGTCGCAGCCCCCAGCCCAACAGGCGTGTCACCCTCCCCCACTTTCTTTCTTCTCCTCACGTTCACCATCTCCCCCATCACGTCCTGCACCAGCAGAACCCATGCCTCTGAGGGCCGCGTCGGGCCCGCCCAGGTCTACCCTGGTCCACCCCTGCCTCCAGGGCCCAGGCCTGTGCCTGGTCCACGACGTGCGCCATCTGTCCAACCAAGAGACGGGTGGGCGGGTTTTCGACACGGGGGCCTGGACGCTCGAAGACGCCGTGAGAGACGCATCGCCAGCGACAGAGAGAACACCCCAAGGGTTCTGGACGCACACATTGGCTCCGGGATCGCTCGTGTACCTTCTGATGGTGGCTCATGGCCTAGGAATCCTTCTTTTACAGGAAACACGAAGCAGACGACATTGAGGTACGGCCGTATGTTAAATCATCACATACTGATTACAGCCTCAGTAAAATGTTCTAAAAAAGTCACACTAGTGTAATTAGTCATTTTTAGCAGCAAAGCCACACGTCTGGACTTCCAGTTTGAACAGACCCTTTGTAACACGTGGGTACCTCATTATCGTGTGCCTAGAGCTGAGGCTCCCAAGGTCTCTGAATAATGGAGCTGCTCGTGGAAACCCGACACCACCTCCCGGGCCAAGCGCACCAGCCCGGAGACGCTTCGTCCAATGACAGTGCCGCCCTTCCGCTGGGCTGCAGAAACCCACCCGGGCGGACCCCAGAGAATCAAGGGCCTCAAAGTACAGGCTCACATCCCATCCGATTTATTAACGGAAGTGGGTCCAGCTCCCCCAGTAGGGGGATATCTATTTCCATTATGGCTTATTTCAGAAGGAGCATACAACCTCCCTCTGGCAACCCAGACCCTTACATCTTTGCTATCAAGAAACTCTGGCTTTTACACTCTGAATCCCCTGCCCCATAAAACTGTTCTCTGCTGCTCCCCAAAAGAGCGGCCCAGAGGGAACACACAGGCCTTGCCCTCCCCGCCCCCCGCCCCGGGGGTCAAGGCCAGGCTGTCTTCTGGGGAGAAAGCGTCAGTGTTGTCCAGACGCTCAGATTCGGGCCGGATTGTAAACGGCCCCAGGGAGAGACTGAGCCGTGAGGAGGAGAGAAGCGAAACTGCAGCGGAGGGAACCAGAAGCTCTGAGTGGGAGGTGGCGCCTGGGCGTAGGGGGGCTAGGCGGGTCCGCGGATATGCCCCCCGCAAGCCTCGCCACCCCCTCGTCCCGAGAGGGAAGGACGGGCGGCGCGACCAGGGGCCGGACCCCGACGCCAGAGCCCGGCCCGCCTGGGGCTGCTGGGTGAAGCTCCCCTCAACTGCCGGGTCCCCCGCTCACACCAACACCCTCGCAGGCCCACGGACACATTTAACACAAAAACCGTACTAGAATGTTAAAAATCGGAGGACAGTCTTTGCAAAAACCACACAGGAGGTTAATAAGCCTGGAAAGGCATGTCCAGAGGAGACAGTCAAGACTGCTCAGAAGGAGGGGGCCGGGGGCTGCAGGCCAGGCCGCTGAGGCCCCGCCCGCCACGCGGTGACCCCTCGGGACAGGTGCGGACACCCCTGCCTCAGCCCCACCCTGTGCCTGGGTGAGCGGAGGCCCTGGACGCAGAGGAGGCCGGGCCAGTGCTGTCCAGAGGGACCCCGGCAGCGGGCGGGTGCGGATCCCACAGGAGGCCCCGGGGTCTCTGCGAGGGCAGGACCTATCAGGGGCGGCAGTGGTGTCAACACGGAATCAGTCTTCTCTCAGTTACCATGGGAGCCTAAATGCTGCTGTGTGTTTCTTCCCAGAGGCACCTGGCTGATGCGCCGGGCAGAACCAAGGTCCCCTTCAGGCCACAGCGTGGTGGTACCTTACACGGACATTACAGCCACATCCACAGACCTCCCACTAAGAGGGTCTCCCTTCACCGCTGGCCCAACACTGTCCAAACCATTCTAACCAGAACTGCCAGTTTGAGAAACAAAAAATCGTTCCCAGTAGCTGCGTGGCTTCAGGTAAGTCAGATGTCGACCAAAAGCAGGCTGGACGGGCTGGAGCGTCCAGCACCACCTGTTGTTGTGTGGTTGTGATGAGGGCTGCGTGGCCAGTAAGCAGAACATTAACAAATCGTATTCCATACGTCCAGGGCAGGAATTTCAGTAGCGACACTTCAGCAAGTGGCTGTATTACGTTTGACGCGTTCCAAGGTCAAGTGTGAGTTACACAGACCCTGGCTCCCTGCCCCCCCCCCCCCCCCCCACCATCCAGGCACCATGTGGGCTAAAGCATCGGAACCAGCATTTCTGGCATTTCTCAGGCGGCTTCTCATAACCGGCTCTCCAGCTCCACCTCAGCGAGTGGGGTCTTCACCCCGCCCGCCCTGGCTCCCCCGCAGGCCCGCAGCCCAACACATGGGCCCCGCCTCTGTCTGCACCCTGACACCAGAGGGTACTCGCCGGCCTGAACCAGCCTGGACGCGCGCCTTCCCTGGCCCACAGAGGAGGCCCATCCCAGCTCCTGCGGACAAAGAGCCCCGGGCAGCAGCTATGATGCGGCACGAGCCCCATGCCTCCCTGACGTTCTGTCCGCAAGGGGACAACACGCCAGCCCCCCCCCCCAGCTGAAAGAGGGCCCCAGACCCGGCCGCTCCTGGGAGCAGTGAAGGTGCCCCAGGCCTGCACCCTCACTTCTGTGGTCACCGTGTGCTTTGAGCCCTTTCCTCCACGTGAAGAGCACAGGCCATCCGGCCTTCGACGAAGAACGGACTTCATTGTAAAGACGAGTCACGACTCCAGGAGGGAAGCCCAGGCAGGACACGACGGCAAACATACAAACTGTGCACAGAGCCCAGGCCCGGGTCCGCACACACCCTCAACGGGCCTGCCGGGCCCCTTCCCCAGCACCCGGAGGCCTTGGGGGGCCTTGCAGGGGTTTAGTGGACAGAGCCCACACTTCCCGCCCAGCTAAGAATATTATGCAAATCTGTCATTTATTTTAAAAGATACAGCTGATCCCACCACTGAACTACCATTTGCTGGCAGGAAGGTAATTCCAAGAATTCAAAAAAATCCTAGCAATCAGCTTGGGGCCTCCCCACCACCTGCCCACGGGACGCAGCCACATTCGCGGTCCCGAGCCCGAGTCGTGGCGGGGATCTGAGAGCGTGCCCGCCCCTGCCCCCGGCCCCCAGAGGGAGATGGGAACAGGGGGTCCGCTGACTCCCAGGGCATTCCGAAGGGGGGGCCTTTATTTAACCAGAGTCTGTCAATAAGCGCGACGCAACGAGGGAGAGAAGAACACGAGCCTTTATGAGCCTTTATTAAACACAGAAAAGACCACCTCAGCGTGCGTTCGCCTTAATTAACTGAATTGCACAGCAAAAGCCTTAAGCGCCTCAACCTGATTCTGAGCTCAGCCACCGTCTGCTGATGGAAGTTCTCCCTTTGCGGACAAAACGTGTCCAGGTAGGTCCCGGCCTGCCCGGGGCCTGCCTTCCTGCCGGGGCTGGGGTGGGGGGCATCTCTCCCCTCCCCTCATCCCTCCCAGCTTCCACTCAATCTCCTACCTAAACCGTAATTCAAATCTGAATTCTTTAACTATTCAAAGGGATTACATTTACCTGGAATGAAAACATTTCCAGTGACTTTCCTGACAGCCCTGAGATGCTCAGGCTGACGCCTGCCACATCGGCGGCCACTGGGGAGCTCCGCACCCATTACTCCCAGTTTCTGCTGCTGCCTCCAGAGCCTGGCTGCCTGCCCAGGAGATTCATCAACTTACAGCGCAGGAGTCTAAGCAAATATTGGGGAGAGCTTATTCAAAACGGCTTAATATAGTGGACATTCATGAAAGCGTGGCTCATCTCTGAAGCCATGCCGCCTCCAGGTCCCCGGCGGGGGCAGGCGCAGAGATGGACGCCAGCGTGGGGAGTAGGGGTGCCTGGAGCCTGCGGACCGCGCATCAGCTCCCAGTGGGTCCAGCGCCCACTGCGAGCTCCATCCTCAGCTCGTTCAACAGGCCAGAGCTGGCGGAAGTATTTCCTCTCATTCTGAAAGCTCGTGTATTTCAGAACCACACAAACGCATCATCTCTGCACAACCACCAAAAAAGTCGATCCGTGTCCTTCCACCATGGCCGACTGCATCTCAAAAGGTTCCCGAGTGCTCAGACCCCTGCCCAGCACCATCCAGGGCCTCGAGGGGGACGCAGGGCGCACTGCTGGCTGCGCCCTCGCCCCGCACACGGCGGCCGTCTCACCAGAGACGGGGGAACCACCTTGCCCCTGCCCGCATCCCCCGTCCGTCACAGACCCTGAGAGGAAGCCCGTCATGGCGACTTTTGTTTTTCATTGTACGGAACACCCCCTTCAGCATTTGCTGGGGTTGAGCCGTAGGACACGAAGCTAGAAATAGAACTGGAAGCAGCCTGGCAGCCAGGCCTCCTCTCCCCAGCCGTGGGCACTGCCCTCGCGGCCAGATTATACTTCGCAGGTAGTGGAAACAAAACAAAACACAAAACAAAAAAGACGCTCCACGCCAGGACCTTTCTGTCGGGAGCTGTTTACTGGGCAGGGCAGGAGCCAGGCCCGTGGGTGACAGACAGACACAGCTCTGAGGGCACCGGTCACCCCACTGCCTGCCAGGGAGATGACTTCCAGAGGCAACAAGCAGCCGTCCTCACAGGGGTCCCCTGCGTCGCGACGGGGACGGGCTCCAACGCCCCAGCCTCACTGCCTTAGGTCTTCACCTTCCCAGGCCCCGCGTTTAAGGAATTAAAAACAGCCTGTGGCCATGAGTCGCTGTGGCCTTCCTCTGACAAACATCACAGAGAATTAAAATGTCCTCTGGGACAAAGCAGCCCGCTGGTGGAAACATCTCTGGAACTTTGGGGCTGCTGAAGGTGCAAGGGCAGTCACCTGTGCTAAGAGGCCAAGGGGCCGCCTGCGCTCTGGGCGCTGGGCCCCGCGCCCTCCTGCGCAGACACGCGGGCCTCTGGGGCGTCCTCGCCATCACCATCACCACCGCTGAGGAGGGAACTGAGAATAAAAACGCCCCCAAGTCTTCACGTCATCAGAAGATGCCCCCTTTCACACGTGAGCCATGAAACGCCATCCTGCACAGTCAAGGTGGCGGCGAGGGACCTGCCCTCGAGGCCAGGAGGCCGAGGCCAGGCCCATTTCCTCCTGAGTTGCCAGGGCTACAGTCCCCAGCCCGGCGGCCAAAATAACTTAGAAAACAGGAGCCCCAGGCGGGCGGGAAGCAGGGCCACGCCCGCCGCCCGGCTGACAGCAGAGCAGCTATTTCCTGAGACCCAGAGAGAAGCAGGAGGCCCTCTGCCTGCTCCCCAGAGACGGAAGCCCACCGCCCAGCCTCCTCCCTAGAGGGGCCGGGAGTGCCCCGGGAGGGCAAACAACACCCTGCCCAGCCCAGCCCAGGGCAGATTATTTTTAAAATTCTCTTTTCTTTCTCCCAACAAATGGTGGCTGACTGTCTATCCGCACCGCCGAGCGCTCTGGAAGTAAAGAACCCCAGGACCCACGGCCCCTCGAACACCCGGGGGCCACGCTTCCCAGCGCAAGAGGTGGCGGGAGTGACAGGGTGACAGGTGAGAGGATGCCGCTCTCAACTCAGAGAAAATCGTGACAGGGACAAGGGACCCCAAGGTCAGGGCTGGCCGTGTCCTTTTGAGAAGGTGCCCACTTTTGGTTCAGTATCATCTCTAAGGCTCTGCGCCAGCGCGCTTCACACTCGATCTCAGAATTAGTCATTCATTCATTTATTTCTATCCAGGTTCATTCCGGAAATAATGTGAAGACACTCCCGTCACCCATTAAGAGCTGAAGAATTTAATGTAACAATGTAACCATGAACTTAATAGTTACAATATAATGTTAGTAACTAATAAGAACAAGAAGAAAGTACTTTATTCATAAATGCCAAAACTTAGAAGCAACCAAGATGTCCTTTGGTGAGTTGAATGGATAGACAAACCGGGGTCCACCCAGACAAGGGAATGTTATTCAGCACCAGAGCCAGCAAGTCACGAAGAGGCGTGCAGGAGACGGAAACGCATGTTGCTAAGTGAAAAAAGCCCATCTGAAACAGCTGAGCACTGTGTGTCCAACTACGGGACGTTCTGGAAAAGACAAAACTGTGGACCCGGTGAGCAGATCAGTGGTGCCGGGGGCTGGGGGAGGGAGGGAGATACGGGGGGGCACAGAGGATGTTTACGGCAGTGAAAACACTCCGTATGACCCCATGATGGTGGATACGTGTCATTGCACACCTGTCCAAACCCACAGAATGTACAACACCCAGAGTGAACCCTATGTAAACTACAGACTTCAGGTGATGATGTGTCAGTGTAGGTTCATCGACTGTAACAAAGGTACCATCTGGTAGGGATGTTGATAGTGGGGGAGACCGTCCCTGCGGGAGGAGGGGGAAATCTCTATACCTTCCACCCAGTTCTGCCGTGAAGCTAACACTGTTCTCAAAAAGTCTTAATAAAAAAGAAAAAAGTGTGAGTGTTTCTCACATAAATAGATAAGAAGGAATGTTTTCTATCAACTTCTTCCTAACACCATGACAAAGGGAAGGAGCCCTTTCCATCTCTGCCCAGAGCTCCCTCCAGCTGCCCTTCCCCCAAAGCCTGGTGAACGCTGGGCCCCAGCTGCCAGCACCCCAGAGGCCTTCCTGCAGGAGGCTTTAATGGGACTGCGGTCCCTGGAGGTTGGGGTGGGGGCTGTATGCTTGGCAGTGAGGCTGAAAAGGCCCCTTGAGAGTGTTACTCAGCTCGCTGTCGGGGGGAGCAGACGTGCAAAGAGACAGGGGGAGGCCGTGAGGGCTTCCCCAACTCTGGGAGCTTTCCAAGCACTAAGCGGGCAGCAGAGCCCCTGAGGACACAGGACGAGCACGGCAGTCCCTGTCCTGGACTGGCTTTCACACCCTGAAGAGGTCACCAAGCCTCTCATCAAAGATATCTGCTAAACAGACTGAAAAGGGGGTTGGATACCAAGGGAGAAAGTCTTCTGGTGGAAACAACCCAGGAAGCCCAGCCAGGACCTGCGCACAGACAGCCGAAGCCCAGCAAGTGCAGAAGGCCTTCAGGGCCTGTTTCTCCACTTCCGCCCCAGATCTGTTCAGACAATTGCCTCGGTCTCCCACCCGCGCCTGCCTTGTCAGCACCTGACCCAAAGGCCTGGAAATGGTACAGCCGAGGAAGTGGAAAAGAGAAGACGTTTAGGGAGGACAGATCCAAGCAGCCTTGGCCTGCTTGGAACATTTATTTTTTAAAAAAACGAGCAGGGGTCTTCCCTGGTGGCGCAGTGGTCGAGAGTCCGCCTGTCGATGCAGGGGACACGGGTTCGTGCCCCGGTCCGGGAGGATCCCACATGCCGCGGAGCAGCTGGGCCCGTGAGCCATGGCCGCTGAGCCTGCGCGTCAGGAGCCTGCGCTCCACAACAGTGAGAGGCCTACGTACCGGAAAAAAAAAAAAAAAAAAAAAACAAAAAAGAGCAGGGGCGTTGCCTTTTTTTTTTTTTTTTTTTTAGGACGTTGCACTTTTAAAAGAGGGGCAGTGAATGATACGGAAAATATTATACAGTCATTGCAGAGACGGGCGCCCGCCAGTGCCAAGTGTGCTGGGCTCAGCTTCACTTCACCGCCACGTGGGCAGGGACAGAGAGAACATCTTGAAGACAGACACAGAAAGAGGGCCGACTGGGGGCAGAAAGACAGGTCGGGGAGAGCCAGGCTGCAAGGAGGGGGCTCTCGGTTCCCTCCACGCAGGGCGACCCTAGGCACAGCCTGGGTCTTCCAGTAAAAGGGGGCGTGATCGTGCAAGGGCTTACTCTTACCCAAGAGCACACACCCTAGGGGGCTGGAGGGTTCCCTTATCTTCTGTTTAAGTAGAACCTTTATTTTTGACCGAGAAGAGAAAACGAAAGAAAGGCAAGGCCGGGGGACTTGGTGGTCCGAGGTACCGGAGGCTAGTTCCATTGGAACTTTTCCTGGTGGGGGGGGGGAAGGGAGGCTTCAGCGCTGAGGGCACAGGGAGCGGGCGGGCAGACTCGGGGAGCTCGTGGCCCCCGCCCCGGCGGGACGTCCAAGTCCAGGGCCTGGCACACTGTCCCCTGGCGGGAGCGGCGCCCCGCCCTAAAGAGGAGGCCCCTCCAGCGGGAATGCGCTCAGGGCTCAGCTGGACTGCGGCCCCGAGCCTAGCACACTTGGCCGGGGGATCTGCCTACTCCAAAGGGGCCTCTCTCGCTACCCCGCTCGCCCCTCAGCTGGACCCGCTGGGGAGGCTATGGGCGCTGCCCCCGCCCCTGGCGCCTCGGGGGGTCGGGGACGGGAGACTGGGGGGCGCCCCGGGGCAGAGGGGCGGGAGCCGTGGCGCGTCTCCGGGCCCGCCCCTCCCGCCGCGGATCCGGCCTGCCCGGCCCCGCGCCCCCTCCCTGCGCCCCGGCCCCGCGCGGACCCACCTGCGGTGGCCGCGGCGGCGCCCTCGTCGCTCTGGTTAAACTCGAAGAGGAAATCAAAGTCGAACTCCTGGTCCTCCTCCAGCCCCGTCATGTTGGGTCGGGGGTCAGAGATCAGAGGGTCGGGGTCCGAGGTCAGGGGTCTGGGGTCCGGGGTCGGGGTCGGAGGTCAGGGGTGGGATCGGATCCGGGGTTCGGGTCTGGTCGGGGGTCGGGGACCTGGTTGGGGTCCCGGGTCGGGGTCCGGGGTCGGGATCTAGGCTGGAGTCGGGCGGGGTCCGGTGTCAGGAGTCAAGGCCTGGGTCGGGGTCCTGGACTGGAGTCAGGCTGGGGTCCGGGGTCGGGGTCGGGATGCCAGGTTGGGGTCGGGGTCGGGGTTAGGGGCCTGGAGGGGGTCCGGTCGGGGTCCAGGGTCGGGGCCCCGGCCGCGGGCACCTGTGGTCGAGGCGCCCGGGGCTCGGCTGCGCCCTGCGCTCGGCCGCGCGTCCTCGGGTAACGTGACTCCCGCTCGCGCCCCTCCCCCCGGCCCTCCCCCGCCGCGCCCCTCCCCCCGCTGTTTCCGGGTTTACATAAACAAGCAGCTTGCCGGCCGCCGGCTTCCGAGTTTTAAATAAACTCTCCCCGCGAGCTGGAGCGCACGCCTTTCACTGGTGTCCCGGCTCCCGGCGCCCACACCCGCGCCCGGGGCCCCCAGGAGGCTCTCGGGTCCGCCCCTCCGCGCGAGCGAGACCCCCGAGTGCCCCCCGGGTCCGCACTCGGGGGCATACGCGTGCGCCGGGGACTGGGGGGAGGGGACACGGGGTCCAGCCACCTCCGTCCGCCCCGCCGCCCGAGCGCCCCTGCGGCCGGAGCCGGGTGGGCAGAGGCTGGGGGCGGGCGAGGACGGGAGCCGGCGGTGGACCCCCGCCCGCCTGCAGCCTCACTCCGGGGAGGCGGGCACCGCTAGCGGTGCCGGCTGGCTGCACCCGGAGGCAGCGGGTCGCGAAGATCAATAGCTGCGTCCCGAGTTGCTGCTGACGCCGCACCAACCTACTGAACGTGCCTAGAGGGGCCTCCCCGCTGCCTGGCCCCTCGTAGGACGAGGATCAGCCCGTCTCGGTTGTTGCCGAGTCTGAAACGCGCACGTCCAGCCGAAGCCCCTCAGCCAGGGCCCGGAGTAGAATTCCCTGGACCGCAGGGCTCGCTTTCAAAGCAGCGGCTTCTTCCCCAACCCGCTGCGGAAGAGCAACGAACACAGGGAACACCGTTTTCCAGCCCCCAGAGCCCGAAAGAGGAAGGTGGGAGGCTGGTCGGGGCTCTCCTTCGCACCTTGAGGCCGGGCTGCTTTACGCGGCCTTCCACTCGCAGGCTGATGCCCAACTGGCACCCCTTCCTTTTTGGGACCCCGTTCACCTTAGTCCCTCAGATTCCTGAAACACGCGTGCACACGCCTGTGCGCGCACAAGTAGCCTGCCAGCCACCCGTGAGTGACTCCAAAGCTTTCCCAGGTTGAGGGAGAGCTCGCGGGGGGGTGAAACCCAAGGCCCGGACACAGAGCAGCCCGTCCGCACAACAGCAGTATAAAAGGCTAGGCCCGCCTGAGCACCAACTCTCCCCAGGACTTTCTCCCAGGTGTTTGTTCTAACTGCCCGAGAATCTTGGCACCCCGTGACACCAGCATCTGGAAGAGCAACGGGATGGTGGCCAAGACGGCGGTGTGAGAGGCTGAGGACGACCCGCGCAGGGGGAGTCGAGTGGGAAAGGAGGAGAGTGCACAAGTGTCCGTTTCTGCAACTCCGCTGCTAATCAAACGAGTCCTGCTCTCTGCCCCGCAGGCCCTCTGGCCCCGTGGGGATTGCTTTTTTCGGAAGCAGATAACCTGGGAATCACGTGACCCCTCCCCCAAACCCTTTCCCTCTCATGACCCTTTCCAAATCGCTGGTTTTCTCCAGTGATAAACTATAGTTCACTTTGGCCTGATTTAGTTTCTAATAATAGTTCTATCTTTGAGATGTATGTTGGAGGGCTGTTTTGTTTTAGTTTGCTTTTTTTGCTGACCTTCAGGCAAATGGAAGTTCTGTTTTCCGTTCAGAAGCCACAATATTTCATTTTCTCTCTTTTCGGGTTTTTTTTTTTTTAAAGTTCAGCCACCTTCTCACCCCCACCAAAAATTTACACACAAACAACAGCCTCTACCATCTGTTTAGACTAAAACTTCTCGCTCAACTGTTCTGTCCAGGAGAAAGTGGGTTTACCCTTCTGGGTGCACCCGAGCCCTCGGGGTCAGGACTGGGGTCTGCTTTATCCTAAGGCCGAGCTGATCCCCACCTACGTGCGGATCCCCCACCGAGGTAACCGGATAGGGTGGCCGTGTTTTAACTGCTCCTCTTCCCAGCACCCCCGTGCCTCTCGTCTTGTAAATGGTTTGGAGCTATTTGCTAATTCAGCAGACACTCCCGTCTTGATGGAAACGTTTAGCTGGCTCTTCCTGTCAGAGGCTGCCGGTGTGCACCGGGCCCAGAGCTCCAGCCCTGGGTGTGACAGAGCAGCAGGGCCTTTTCTAATCTGGATTAGGGAACAACGCCGCGAAGTTAAGTGGCAGGAGAACAGCGCGGGCATTGTTCCGTTCTGGAGAGCCCCGGGCACTCAGTGTGGAACCACCTCTGGATGGGTGGGTGGGTGTACCTACGAGGCCTGCATCTCTCTGCATTCCCCACGCACAAGAACGAGCACAGGGCCTTCTCCAACAGCAGTGCCCAGTGAGCTTTGACCACATGCTCACTAAACTGGAGGGAAGCGCTGGGGAATCCCTGAGATTCTCACATGGGCAACTAAAGCCCAGCCGGGCCTGCGGGGGAAGGCCTCAGCACGGCAGGCGTGGACCTGCAGGCCCTGCCTCTCATACCCTGTGCCTGGCTCTATGAAGGATTAGATCATACTTTCTGTTTAGCCTAATTCTGTGGTCCTTATAAATACACCAATATTTGTTTAGTCAAAGGGCATCATCACGCCTGGCGTGCTGCCTCTTAGCAGGGACACCTTCAAATGTATTTTCTTAAGCTGGAAACCTGAAAGATAACCACCACCCCCATAGACGCCTTTTCCTCTTGTACGAGAAAAAAGATTCTCTATCGCAGACAGACCACCGACTGTAGAGGTAAAGAAACCTAAACTTTGAAAGACCCACATTTATAAAAAGCAGTGATAAGAAACTTTGAAATAAGTGTCAAGGATGTAAAATCAAAATCTTGACAACTTTTAAAACTTTTTTAACAGTAAGAGCTTGTCCTGTAAACGCCACCTGCTGTTTACATTTCAGCATCTTCTAAATTGGACTGAAATGGTGAGAAACATGAGATACATCTTCCTCCTTTGATGAAAATACGTAGAAATAACAAGACATCAAGACACTGACCCCATACCGCTGTTCTTATATTGAATGTACGGTCTTGAGCTCACGTTTGCTAAAGAGAAGGAAGTTCTCCCGAGCCGGCAGTCTTTGAAAAGCGCAGTTGTAATGCAGGAGGGGCCGTCACGTTTATTAGATCGTGCAGGAGACGGCAGCAGTTACTTCCTAGCTCTCCCCACAGGGGTGTCTGCCCTGCGAAGTACGAGCACTCATCATGCACTGGCAGGCGAGGCGGTTTTCTTAAAATAGTTTAGACAAAGTACTTCAGGGTTGCTACGGCATTTGGAAAAGTGTCTCCCAGCTTCCATCGTGCTCCCTGACGAGGATGCTCGTCACCCCTTTCGGAGGCTATCTTCAGACACCTTCAGGAACGCCGTAGGAACTCTGGGCTGCTTTGGTCAGGGGTGGGAGGGGTGCTGAGAGGGTGCGGGTGAGGGGACTGTGGACCTAAGACCGCACGCGGGAGGGTCGCAAGCGCACCGTCAGTAGCGGCGGCCTCGCCATCACCAGCCTTCAGGGCAGGGCAGACACTTATGCCATCTTCGTGACTATGAACAAGTAGCTTGAAACTCGGAGGTCTCTTTTCCAACTGTCCTGGAACATCTACGTTTGGAACTCTCAAGTCTCTAAGGCTGCAAACTGTCTTGAATCAGGGGCTGTGCCCGACCGCTCCTCTGATGGCTTTTAGTCCTGCGGGTCGAGCCACCGGCGGGGCAGCGCCACACGGAGCGGTTCGCGGGGCCCAGCGCCTGGAAGGAATCTGCTACCGACTGAGCTCGTGGAGGGGCGCAGAACACCGCCCCCCCGCCGCAACCTCACCGTACGGCTGGTCTTCCTGGGGCCTTGCCCCACGGGGGGAAGACACCGGCCATCCCTCTTTCCCAGAGAAACCTCGCTGCTTTCCAAAGTGTCCTTCCTTCGTGGTTCTGACGGCCCTAACCTCGCCCCGTCCCCCAGCCGCCTGCATTTGAACTGAGTTTGTATAGCCGGAGCAGCCGCGAGGCTGCACCAGCGAAGGCCAAGTGCGCGCACTCAGCGCTAGAGAAGAGGAGACACCTATTGGCAAGAAGGCGCGCACGAAATCAGGGCTGCTCTGGGGAAACACCAGGGGGACACCGCTTCCCAATCTGTGCAGCGCGCCCGCCGCGCGCCCGGCCGCCCGCGCCCCTCCCTGCGCGCGGACCCTGGACCGGCCTGCTCGCCCCTCCGCGGGCCGGGACCCCGCCGGGCGTGGGTCGGACGGGCGCGGGCCGCACGGGCGCCGGGCTCAGGGCGCGGGGCCGGGGGCCCCCGGGGGGCGCGGCGGGGGTCTGCGGCCGCTCCGGCTTACCTTCCTCTGCCGACTTCATGGTGCCGCCGGCGGGCGCAGAGGGCCCCAAAGTTTCTCCGCTCCCGCAGACTGCAGCCGGAGGGCCGAGTGGAAACTTGGAAGGGACTGGAAAACTGGTACTTGGCATCCACGCGGCGGCGGCGGCGGCGGCGGCGGCGGCGGGAGGAGCGGGAGGAGGAGCGGGCGTCTTGCGCCGCCGCGCGGGGCCGGGTCTCCCGAGGAAGGACGCCTCTCCCCCGGCGGACGCGCGCCGGCCCGGGCTCAGCGCCGCGCGCCCCAGAGAAGCGTTGTGAGGGGCGTGTGCGCGCGTGGCGGGTCCGGGCTGCGGCGGCCCCGGGAGCCCGGCAGGCTGACGGGCGGCGGGGGCTCGGAGGTGTGCGCCCGCGCCCCGGTCCCCGCGCCCGGCCGCCCTCCCCGGCGCGGTGACTGACTGTGCCGGCGAGTTCGGAGCCTCTGAGTCTCGCTCTGACGCAGGGCCGCGCTCTGCCTGCTGCCTTTTTAAAGCTGGAAAACACCTCCCCCGCCTCCCCGCCGGCCCGGCCGCTCCCGCGCCCCCTCCCTGCCGTGACATCACGCCCCAGCCCGCCCGAGCCAGCGCTGGGCCCGGGGGACCAGCGGCCGAGCGCCCGCCCCTCCCCGCGCCGGGCAGCCGCTCGACCGGCCCGCGGGGCGCAACGGGGGGCGGGCGGGGGCGCACCCGGCGCACGGCCCGGCCCGGACGCCTGGGTCCACGCGGGTGTCCTAAGAGAGCCACACTCTGCTTTAATGAGGGGGCGGGGAGGGGGGCCGGAGACGAGGGGGGTGCCGAGAGGGCCCTGCATGCTGAAGTCATTATGTAAAATCGCAGGCTTTCCCTGCTGTGGAAATTTGGAAAAGCGCTTCCACTGGCAGGCCCGAGAAAGGAAATTCCCATCCCGCTAAATTACTAACAGATTGCACGGCAGTCCCGGGACGTGGAGTTATTGTCATTTTTCTTCTGTAAATATCTGAGCGACCCAGATTGCCTGTTGCATGGCGGGCTGGGGGGAGGGGGTGTCTTGGAGAACCGCGAGCCCCTCTCCGGGCTCCCAGCCGCCGGCACCCGGCCCGCCCCAGAGGGCCAGGGGCGGTTTACGGGCGCGACTTCGGGATTTCTAACCGACGGGGGCTGGTCTGAGAACCGAGAGCCGGCGCTCGGGGAAACCTCTCCAACCGGCCCGTTTCACTTTACACTTTCCTCTTTCAGACCCTGCTGCTTCTCCTCGGCGCGGCTCAGCGGCCAAAACGGGACCGTAGTTTCGTGTTGGCCTTGGAGGGAAGGGACTGGAGTGTTTGTTCGGGCGGTTAAAATGTCTGGTGTATAAAAATAATAAATCTATTGCACGACACCCTATGTGGTTTAAAATAAACCCAAAGCAAAAAACTTGTCTGCCGCGGGGACCGGGAGGCCTGCAGGTCGCGCGGGTGGGCACCCTCAACGACTTCACGCCCGGGACCTGGGGAAAGTGGGGTGCGACATTTGACCCCCATCTGTGTGTTTCGCTGCCCCTTGGGCGCGATATTAAACAGTAAGAAGGTGCCCGGCGGGGGCGATACCCGCGTCACCGCTGCCGGTTATCGGTTCATCGCAGCGGCGTCGACCCGACAGGGCTGAAATCCCTTCTTCCGGCTCAGGTCTCCCCTCGGGTGTCTGGTGGGTGTCAGGACACTTTTCGGGTGCCACTACCTGTGGGTCTGCTCCCACCGCGAGAGCCGGGCCTGGCACGCGCCTTGTGCCCCAGGCAAAGGGGGGGAACCCCGCGTGGACACCGGGGCTGGGGGTGGGGGGACCCCACGAGGAGGCTGGAGGCCTAAAAGTGGGACCTCGCGAGGATGCTGAGGCTCGGGGGAGTCGCCAGGACACCGAGGCTGGAGGGACCCCGCGAGGACGACGAGGCTGGGGGGACCCCTCAAGGATGCTGGATGCGGGGCGGGGGCGGAGGCGGGGCGGGGGGGGCCGGGGCGTGCAACAGAGCCGGAAGCCGCCAGGGGGCGCTAGGGTCGGGCCGCCCACGCCCCTCCCTCGCCCCTCCCTTTAAAATGATCTGACCGCTGTACGTTCTGGTGTCCCCAGACCTGGGTGCCAGGGTTCTGCCAGGAGAGTGTGCGTGGAGAGGTCCCGCCCCACTACCGGGACGGGCCAGGAGGAGGGGGCCGAGTCCTTGCCGGGGGCGAAGGGGGGTGTGGAAAGTTGTATGAAAATAAAGACTGACTCTCACCCCCTCCCCTCCGCCCCTCTCGCGCTTTCACACGCGCGCGGGACCGTCTCCCGGTCCTGGAGCCCGCGGGACCCCCTGGGGCCGGGGGCGCCCCTGGGTTGCAGAGGGGCCGAGCTGGGGGCTGTTGGCCGCCACTGCCCCTCCTCCTCTTCCTCCAATAAATAATTTTCACTCCATCCAGAAAAGCTCTTTTCCTGTCTGCTCTCAACGCGCCCCTTATTCCCCCGCCCGGGTGACGGAATCCCCGTCTGTTTCCCTCTGTTTAATTCCGTTGCCGGGACCACGGTGGCCGCGCGCCAGGGCGCAGGGAGTTCCGGGGGCGGCGGCGCAGCTCGGCGGCCAGCGCGCCCCCGTGTCCGCCTCGGGCCGGTCCTGCGGCCACTGCGGGACCACGGGCCTCCGTCCCCGCGGCCGCGGCCCCCCGCGCTCCCCTTCCGCCTCTCCGGCTCCTCGGGCCTCCTCTCGAAGTGTGTTTATAGCTGCTACTAGGAGAGACGTTACACGGGTTTTATTTTAAGGATGGGTGATGACTAACGAAGTTAAAAGGAGCTTAGGACAGAAAACAAGACTATTTTTAGATTACTGTTGTTTCTGTGGATTATTGGGGCAAATACACCCAAAGAAGCTTACCATTTTCAAAGTCGCTTCGGATGCCAAATCCTCTCTCTTGGCGCTCACTTGGGTAATCCATCCCCCCTGCCTAATATTTCCTATAGACTCTGCAGTTGCTTGGGCTTTTGTGTTTAAGCACAACTGCTATGGAGACGCCACCCTCAGTGACGTGGGCGGTCCGGGACCTGGTCAGGAGGACCTGGGAAGCCCTGGCCTGGCTGGAGCTGCCCTGAAGGGGATGCTCTGTCCCCCGCCCTGGGAGCCCCGCTGGGGACCGTCTGGCCCACCTGGCCTGGGGCTTTCCAGCCTCCAGGGAGGCAGCTTCCGTGCACACACTGCACTGGCAGGGGCTCCTGGGCAGGTGCTGGGCCACGGCCCACCCTTTCTTCCTGTTCCTCAGGCCACGGCCCACCCTTTCTTCCTGTTCCTCAGTCGCACACCCAGGCGCCACTTCTTCCTGGTGAAAATCACCTCAAACGTCTGCGGGTTGCACGTGAATGCTTTGTGCTCGCCAGGTCCACGCGGTGAGCCCGGCAGTGGCCAGCTTGACGTTCTCCCATTTGGAAACACCTTGGGCACCTGAATCCTCTATAAGGGGCAGGTGTGCGTTCTTCCTGCAGGCAGCGAGAAGCACACGGACTGAACAGAGGCGCTGGCAGGTGCGCTTGGGGACAGCGGCAACTAGCCAGAGGGTGGAGACTGGCATGACGTTAAAAATCAGAATTGTGAAGAGGGTATTTACTTCTAAGTAAACTTAGCTGAGGTGGTTTTCAAAAAGCCAGCGGCAGTGCACCTCCAGGTCGTGGCTGAAGTTGAGAAAGACGGGGCTGCACACCTGTGTCAGCCCCTCCGGACGTCCCGCTTCGGTCTGACGTGTCCTTAGAGGTCCATGGATTTAGGGCTTGGAAGTTTACACTGTGCGTTTACTTGTGAAATCGCTCTTTAATCCACCCCTCTTCCCTGGAACGGTGCAGGGGCCTCCTTCGTCTCCCGAGCACGCACTCCAAGCACCACCACCAGGTCTAAAGCCTCAGTCATCAGTCAGTCACCTCCCCTGAGCACAGCTCTCAGCGTGGCTCCTGCTGTCCCTCCCCCTCCCCCCCCTCCCTGCCACCCACCCTGAGTCTCAGCCTCACCCCCACCAACGCCCAGAGCCCTCCTCCAGTCCACCTGCCCCCCCTCCCCGGGTCCTTATCACCGTCTGAAACATCTTTGCCCACCTCCGTAGCCCCTCGCACTGCCGTCCAGTGTGGTGGCCTTGGACAGCCGAGTCTGCTCTATAGCCTAAAACATCCTCCCTGGAGAACGTTCCACGTGACCTCGAGAGGAATGTGTGTCCCGCTGTGGCGGGGTGGCACGTCCGAAGCACGTCTGCAGGCCTCGTTGCTTCACGCTGTGGCTCAAGCCTTCTGCTTCCTGGTTGGCTTCCGTCTGGCCGTTACGTCCGTTATCGACAGTGGGGTATTGACGCCTCCACCTGTCGCTGTAGGACCATCTATTTCTCCCTTCCTTCCATCAGATTTGCTTCATATATTTTGGAGCTCGGCTGTTAGATGCACATGTTTCTAACTGTTATGTCTTCCTGATGGATTGGCTCTGTTATCATTACGAAACATCCCTCTTTATTTGTAATAACACTTGTTGTGTTAAAGCCTATCTTGTCTGACATCGGTGCAGCCATTCCAGCCCTCCCGCACTTGTTCTCTGCATAGTATACTTTTCCACCCCTTTAGTCCATTCGTGCCTTGAATCTAAAGTGTGCCTCTTACAGCCAGCTGCAAGTTGGATCACCTTGTTTTTCGTCCAGTTTGACAATCTCTGCCTTTTTATTAGCTTGTTAAATTCATCCACACTTAACGTGATCGTTGATATCGTTGGGTTTATGTCTGCCATTTCATTTTTCCTGTTTCTCATGTTTCTCGTGTCTGTTCTGTTCCTCCGTTCTCCTTTATCGCTTTCTTTATGTTAAGTGAATGTTGTCTCATGCAGCATTATGAATTCTTTAATGATTTTTACCGTTTCCAAAGTTATTTCCTTAGTGGTCGTTCTAGGGTTTACCACTTACATTTTAACATCACAATCAGGTTAATTCCAGTGATATCCATAAACATTAATCTCATGTGGGTTTATTCCTTTTTCCCCTGTTTATGGCATTATGTTACTTACACGACCAATAGCAATGCTGCAAACTCAGCGGACTCTGCAAGCGCGCTTCCTTTACCACCTGTAGTCAATTCCTCCAGCCCAGCTCTGCTCCAGCCACTTCCTTGGTACTGTTATTGATGAAAATATTACACATGTATTACATTTCCACTGGTAATAGGCCTGCCATTACATTATATCTATGTAATTTTATACAATTGCTTTTTAAATCAGTTATTAGAACACAGGAGGAAACTATACATTTGCGCTGCCTTATGCAGTGACCTGCTTACCTTAACAGCACTCTGTTTTTCCTCATGTGGATTCAGTTTCCGTCTGGGGTCGTGTGCTTTCAACCTGAAGAACGTCCTTTACTTCTCGTAAAAGGTGGATCTGCCAGCAGCCACTTCTCAGTTTTTGTGTATCTGGGAAGATCTTCATTTCACCCTCATTTTTGAAAGACAGCTTTGCTGAGTATGGGATCCTTGGTTGACAGTTTCTTTGTTTCCTTTGAGCACTTGGGATGTGTCAGCCACTGCCTTCCGGCCTGCGGTGTCTCTGCGGAAGGCCAGTCTCATTTGGAGGCAGTCCTACCGGGGGCCCCTTGAAGGGACCACACTCTCCTCTTGCTGCTCTCAGGATGTTCTCCTCGCTGTGGTTCTCAGCACCTTCACTGTGATGCAGGTCTCTCCTGGCATGGAACCACCCTCACACGTGGGGGCGAGGGCTCTGGGGGTCCTGGCGTTCTCAAGGTACAGCCTCCGTTCCACTGCAGGAGTGGGGGCTGCATGGGAGCAGGTGTCCCTCTTCCCAGCCGCACTCCCCGGGGACTCAGCCCACGGGATCAGGGAGCCCCGCGTTGGTGGCTGCAGCCTCTAGACTGGAGCCCCCTCCTCGCTGAGCTGGGACGCTGGGGGAGTCTCGGTTCAAATACCAAAGACTCTCCTTTTTAAAGCAGTTCCCGTAGATTTTCTTGAATAGATGTTTCTTTTGCCATTTTGTCCTTAGGAGCATTTGCAGAGGCTTTGAATGGTTGTTTTCTTTTAGATGATTTTCTGCGTTTTCACTATGAAGCAGGTCAGCTGAGCTCATGCTTGCAGTGCAGAAGTTGACGTGGCGTCTGCATTGCAGCCCCGCGCGGCACCCAGGGGAGCCGTCATCGAGGCCTTCAGCTCGTGGGCTGTGGTGAGGGTTAAAGGAGGCCCTGCCCGCTTTCCTCGGTGACCGGCCCCCAGCCGCTCAACGAACGTGATGAACATCTCAGAGCCAGAGTGTCCTGGGCCGGATTGCATCTTCCAAGGAGGCGCTGGAGCCCTGACCCCTGGTACCTGTGAGTGGACCGAACGTGGAAACAGGGTCCTTGCAGATGGGATCAGTGAAGAGGAGGTCATTACGTGGCCTGACCCAACGTGGCCGTCATCCTCATGAGAGAGAAGGTTGACGGGGCAGCGACACGGGAGTGCCCCTGAGGACGCCAGCACTACCGGCCCCTGGGAGAGGCAGGAGGACCCTGCCCTGGAGCCTAGGAGGGAGCGCGGCCCTGCCGGTGCCCTGACCCTGCACTTCCGGGGCTGTGAGAGAATATTGTTCTGTCAGCTTGAGGCCCCAGTTCGTGGTACTTTGCTCGGCGGCTCCAGGGAACAAACTCAAAGGCTGGGTGGTGTGTGTTTCCTTCCGGGAGCCCGGCTGACGGCCCGCTGGGGGCCCTCCTGACCCACTGCCGGGCTGGTGGCCGTGGTGCCACCCCAGGCCCCTCTTCTCCCCACGGTACCCCCGTCAGGCAACTTCGCCCGGGGACCCCTCCGTGTGGGCCGTGGGCTGCCCTGCTCCCCTTGGGACTCAGCTCCTGGGGGCCGTGGGGGGGTGGGCCCCCGGCTCTGAGGCCCCCCCGGTAGCCGTGCCCACTGGGCCCGCGAGGAAGGCACGGCCGCAGGCGGATTCCTGGGCGGTTTGATCACCTGGACCCAGAGGCACCTGAAAGCCCAACTCCGGGTTCCTCACGAGGGGAGGAGACCCCTCCCCTCTCTCGCTGCCTCCGTCTATTCTGCTGTGGGGTTCGGCCTCAGCTAGAACCCCAGGCCACACAGGAGCCGCCGCTGGCACCCGGGCTCTGCCCCTGCCCTGCAAGGCCCGAGAGGGACCGGCAGCTTCGGAGGCGGATGCAGACGGATGGGTGAGGGCGGAGGCTGCGAGCGCCCCGCTGAGCAGAGTCCTCGAGCTTCACGTCGGCTCTCTTGGGAAACCTGCCGGAGCTCCCCCTGCCCTGAGCCCCGGGCGGCTGCCTCGCGCCCTCCCTGCCAGCCTCAGGCCAGCTGCGGGCTTGGTGAGCCCTGTCCTTTATTTCTGAGAAGTCGGAGGACGTGCGGAAGAGAAGGGCACTCAGCTCCCCTGTTTAGCCGTCGCGGCGTCTGCTCTGGCCACCGACCTGGCCGGAGGGGACTAGGTTCCACCTCTTGTTTCTGGCGAGTGTCGGGGTCTGCATCTGGGAGCTCACAATGCTTTCCTTTTGTGAAAGAGTAAGAGGAATAATAGTAACAGTTTTCTGGCGGCAAATTTGCTAAATTAGGCAGCAACCCAGGGCGCGCCGCTTTCACCCCAGCCTTAGACGGGGAGGCTGCCGAGTCCCTGTCTCTGCGGTGCAGTTTTCGGGGGTGGGTGCACAGGCCAGCCGCCCCTCCCGGGCCCAGGGCTCCGACCCCGCGGCGAGGTGGAATCTGCCCATGGCTTGGGGCTGCCGGGCTTCCCAAACTATTTTTAAAGTGTCTTTGGTTCAATAAAGCTCTAAACAAGTTCTGCCAGCCACTTTTTCCATTAATTTCTAAACCGGAGTGAATTTCAAGGGACATTTAATCCACGTGCTTCTGATTCATTTACACTCAGCTCGCTGCGATGCCGTGTTGAGCTGTTTGATTCTGAAGCACAGGCGGCTTTCTACAAGCCTGCTTGGCCTTTTTTCCTTCTTGGAAACAGGAAGTGGCATCTTGCCAGCGTGTAAATGGACGCGATCCCTCAGTGACGATGCTGTTTCAAACCCACACCCAAGAGCCTGGGGCTGTTGCAGGGCCCTGGGCTGCTGGGTCCCCAGGCGGGTGGGGGAATGGGGCTGACACCCCCTCACAGCCCTCTGGCTGTCCCCCATTTGGGCCTCAGGTACCCAGACAGCAAGAGAGCCTGTACTGTATTGTCTCTTTAAAACTTGTGTCAATACTCATAACAGAAATTTACCATCTTAACCATTTTTAGTGTACAGTTCACTGGCGTTAAGTACCTTCACACTGTCACCAGCATCCGTCTCCAGAGCCTTCTCATCTTCCCAAACTGACACTCGGCCTCCGAGCGCCTCCGCTCCCGCCCTTCCCCACCGTCGCTCTGTCTGACTTCGCCTGCTTAGCCCAGGCCCCTCGTGTAAGTGGAATCACACAGGATTCGTCCTTTCGGGACGGCTTATTTCACTCAGCATCATGTCCTCAAGGTCCAGGCGGGCTGTACCAGGGTGAGAGTTTCCTCCCCTTCGAGGCTAAATCAGATTCTGTCGTGCGCAGGGGCCACGTTGTCCTCCGCGCTCGTCCGTGGACGGGTGTTTGGGTCGTGTCCACCTTTCAGCGGTGGAAGCGGTGCTGGCCTGACTGTGGGTGCGGACTCCCCGAGACCCTGCCTTCGGTCTCTGGGCGACACGCCCAGACGTGGGGTTTCTGGACCCTACGGTGCTCCTGAGTTGGGCTCTTCGAGGGACCAGTGGCCTGTGCTTGGTTTGTACGTGGCATCGCGGTGGCCGCTCTGGACAGGTTCTCAACAACTTCCCTCCGGGGGTCTGCGCTCCGGTGAGACCTCCAGGCTGGTGGCCAGACCTCGGCAGCGCCTGGGGCAGCAGGGAGGGCGGCGGGGGGCCTCCAGGCCAGGCACCTGGGGTGCAGTCAGCTCCAGGCTGGAGGTGCTCCAAAGAAGACACAGCGCCCGTCCCAGTGCAGGTGGAGAACCAAGGCCTCTGGGGCCCAAGGACAAAGGGCGTGGCCACAGCCTCGCGGGCTCTGGGCCTGGGGGAGCAAAGAAATAACCCGGGGGTTCTCTCGTCCCCATCAGGAGTGGCTCTATGGCTGGGCCCCCCTCTGTCTCCCTGTCTCTGTCCCTCCCTCGTCATCGTTGTTGGTTTTTTTTTCAATTTATTTTTTATTTATATTATTTTTATTTTTGGCCGTGTTGGGTCTCTGTTGCTGCGCGTGGGCTTTTCTCTAGTTGTGGCGAGCGGGGGCTACTTTTTGTTGTGGTGCGTGGGCTTCTCATTGCGGTGGCTTCTCTTGTTGCGGAGCACGGGCTCTAGGTGCGCAGGCTCAGTAGTTGTGGCTCACGGGCTCTAGGCGTGCAGGCTTCAGTAGTTGCGGCTCGCAGGCTGTAAAGCACAGGCTCAGCAGTTGTGGCGCACAGGCTCAGCAGTTGTGGCTCACGGGCTTAGTTGCTCCGCGGCACGTGGGATCCTCCCAGACCAGGGCTCGAACCCGTGTCCCCTGTGTTGGCAGGCGGATTCCTAACCACTGCGCCACCAGGGAAGCCCCCGTCACTGCTCTTTAATGATGAACGTAGCCGTGCTCTCGGCTGTGGTCCTCACAGGGTGTCCTCCTGATCTGGTCACGCTGGGCACCAGGCTGCCGGGTGGGCTGGGCCTTGGTTGCCCTACTGGGCAGTGTGACGGGGCCCTTGATGGCCCCTGTGTCCCGGGCGAGGGCTCTGCAGCCGAGTGGCTCACCCACCAGCCTGGTGGATACGGTTGCTGAAATGGCTACAGGTTCCCACCAGGCTCACCAGCTGGGTGTCCACCCGCCGTCCACCTTCCCCAGTTTCCTCCTGAGGACCCACGTGGGTGCCCCGAGCTGGAGGCTCCGGAAGCAGGGTCCCTGGGCCGAGGGCAGCACGTCCTGCAGACCGCTAGGGCCACGTGCTGGGGTGGGAGGGTGGGGAGCCCCCAGGGAGGGTTAGCAACGCTGGCCACGCCTGGCATCCCTCACATCCTGGTGGCCTGTCACCCTGCGAGCACTGCGTCTGGATCCAACCAGCCTGAGCCTGGCCCCGGGTCCCGGCACCGGGCAGCCGCTGCGCCCGTCACCTTCCGCGCCCCCCGTGGGCTCCACCCCCGGGCCCACCCCTCCAGCCTGCACCGGGAGACCCGGCTCGGCCGCCAGCTGCCCGAACCCCGACCCGCACGGCACATGGAGCTCGGCTTGCCCGGGTCACCTGCCTCCTTCTTGCTGCCATTTCAGCTTCTTCTCATTTTGTCACAAATTGGGGGGATGGTCGGGGGCAGAGAGAACTCCTGAGGGGCGGGGTGGCATCAGTCCGAATGTTGCAGCGATTTCAGGGGGGCGGGATCCACAGCCCTGCATGTGTGCCCACGTGGGGTGGCAGGCGGTGGGCAGGAGGGTCCCCGGCACCCCCAGGACGCCCTGCTGCTAGGAGGTGGCCCCCCTCAGGTCGCGGGGGGAGCCCCTCACCCCTGCCGAGGGGCTCCCACCACAGGCTTCACGCCCAGAGGCGGCGGGGGGTGGGACGGCCAGCTGGGGACCTCACAGCCCCGCCATCGGCACGGGCTCCAGGCGGCCGGGCAGTGGGACCTCAGGGCTGGGCCGAGGACACAGGGTGGCCGGGGAGTGGGAGGTTCGCCCCGGAGCCCCCCAGGCTCCCAGGGTCCTGGCACCGGGGCGGTGGCGCCTGACCCAAGGGGCCCATCCAGTCTGCTGGGCACGCGCGCCTCACATCCCGCCAAGTGGGGCCTGGAAGTGGGAGCGCTGAGCTCGAGCTGGTGGCCGCGCGGGACGCACCCACCACCTGTGGGCCATCACCTCCGTCAGGAAGCTGGCGGCTCTTCCCGAGGGGCCTCGGCACCGTGACAGTGACGCAGCCTCACGACCTTCGGGGACTGAAAACCACAGATCCTTAGAGAGAAACAGGAGCTGCTCCGAGGACATCAGTGAGACGTGTGGCTGGAGGGTGACGACGGTGTCCAGGACCTCCTCGGGACCTGCCGCAGGGCAGGTGCTCAGGCCGGGCCCGGGGCGGGCAGGTAAACGCGACATTTGCTGGTTCCTCTGTTCTGTGGTTTCGGATGAGCGTGGAACTTACCAGCTGGAGCGGGGGCCTCACCCAGGCTCATGGGCCAGGAGGCTGCACGCCGAGCTGGGAGACGTCGCCCCATTCGGGCTGTGGGTCTGGGGGCGCAGCGGCCTTCCTCTCCTGTTTGAGGAAAACAGTAAGAAGGATAGCACCCCTTGTCCTGGGGCGAGACCCAAAGTCGTCGTCACGGCAACAGCCTCCAGACGCCCAGAGGACCCCCGCTCCCCTCGGAGCGACAGTCAGGGCCACTCAGGACGGGAGGACGTCGGGACTGAGGGGACGTCCCACAGTGCAGCTCACCTGTGTGTGGACGGTACCCCCTGCAGTTGTGCCCAGAAGCCCCCAGCTTTACAGAAACCCCCGGCGGCTCCCGGGAGCCAACAGGTTAAAGGCCGAGGCTCCACTCAGCCACGCAGGCGTCTGACTTTTCTCAAGATCCAGCTCCTCGGGGTCGGGTGGCAGGGCTGGGTGCCCGGCACAGTGTGGCCGCGAGGGCGCAGCCCGCACCCTGGCACCTGATTCCATCACAGACTAAAACCGTCTCAGTGCCTGGCTGGCGCTTTCTCTGCACCTTCGGGTCAGGAAGAGACTGGACCCCTTGCATGACACCAAGTCACTCCGAGTCAACACTGCTGAGGCGTCCCGCACCCGCTGCAGGTCACCCGGGATCGCAGGACTTGGGAGGAGTCTTTGCAGATGGGCTCGGTCACGATGAGGCTGTCCCGGAGCGAGGCCCCACCCACTGGCCGGCGTCGTCAGAAAACCCGGGGCTTTGGACACAGACACGCGGGGGGTGGTGGGGCTGAGGGCGCGGGCACAGGTCGGCGGAGCGCCGCGGCCACAGCCAGGAGCGCAGCAGGCCAGGCGGGGAGAGGCAGGCGGGGCCCCTGAGCCTGGGAGGGAGGGCGGCCCTGGACACCGTCTCACGCCGACTCCCGGCCTCCAGAACCGAGGGGGTGAACCTCCGTCCTTCCACCTGGCTGGCGGTGCTTTGTCTGGGGGCCCCTTCCCAGGACGTTGGGGGTCGTGGCTGGGACGACGGCCCCTCAGGCTCTGCTGAGGGCATCGTGTCGAGTGAACACGGAAGGGGCTCTGCTGGGCTGCGGGGGGCGAGGGGGCCCGTCCGCGCCCGGGAACCGGGAGCCCCTCCCGCAGGGCCCTGTGTAGTGGTAGCCTGGCGTCCCCCGCGCCGCTCCCCTGCCGGTTCTGGCCTTTTCTTCATCCTTTGCACAGGTCGTGTCTGATCGTCGGCCCAGAGGGTCCAAAGTTCTGCCCAGGCCTCAGCCCGGCGCCTTCTGGCCGCGAATCCGGCTCTGCCTCCGGAACTGACTGGCCACCCCGCCAGGTGGACAGACATGGAGCTCCAGGCGGCCCGAGGAGGGGCCCAGATGGATGGGCCCAGATGGATGACCGATGCGGGCGCCGGCTGCCACGTGTCCCGGGGCGGCCCGCGGTGGGCGGAGCCTCCTGCGACCCTGGGGGCCCGGTAGCAGCCACGTCACGCCCGTCCCCCGGGGCTCAGAGCCGTCCACGGTGTCCCTCCCGCCCCCCCGCGGCCGGCAGAGGGGACGGGAGAGGCAGGCGGGGGCCGTCCACGTCCACAAGTGCCCTCAAGGCGCCCCTGCAGCGCGCTAGGCCTGGCGTCTGCGGCCTCCCGTCCTCCCTGAGCCGTGAGGGCCCCGGGACCCCGAAAGCGGCGCGGGGACGGGCTGCGGCTGCAGCTGCGGAGCCCAGGCGGCCAGTTCCGGGAGGAGCCTTGGAAAAGGGCACCGGGGCTGGAGTGGGGCTGTTCTCTGGTTTTAAAAATTGGGAAAATCCTGCAGCTCAGGGAGGACTGTTTTCAGACCTCGGTCCTCCTGGGCCCCGCGGTTCCGCTCAGCCGTCGTCTCCGAGGCCCAAGGCCCCAGAGCCTTCCGGGCCCACCGGGAGCCCCCCTCCACTGGGACGGGGGCAGGAGCCGCGGGGCCGCTGGCGGGGTCTTCCCGGGAGGACGGAGGGAGGTGCCGCCTGGGCTTTACTATGAGGAGGTACCCCGGGCCCCACGCAGGCAGAGTGGACGCCGCGCGGACACAAACGCCCGGGTGAAGGCAGGTTCTTCAAGGCGACGAACCCCGGCCCCTCAGGGAATCACACTTTCTGGGCTCGGCTGTTCCAGCCCAAGGAGCCTAAGAGCCCAGGCATCAGCCTGGACCCTGCGGGCCGTGGGCGGCATTTCTTAGCTTCCAGCGCCGCCTGCTGGAATCTCCCGGAATTACAGCTTCTCCCCAGGGCGCGGTGGCCGAGGCGTTTCCTGTTTATCGGAGCCCAGCCAGGCGGCCGGAGCTCGGCTGAGCAGGGCCCACTGGGCCCCAAAGTGCCCGGCGACTGCGGGATCGCAGGGGAGCAGCCACCGCACCCCCTTCCTGAGGACACAAACCGATACGACCTGCCCGCCGTGCCCCGGGCCCGTCCCAGCCCTGCCCAGAAGCTCGGGGCGCGGGCTCCCCGACCAGCTCCCCACGGCTGGGAGAGAGGGCCACGAGGAACCTTCCCGACCGGAGGGCTCAGACCAGGATTTACTGGGAAGTCGGGGAGCCCAGCACGGTCCTCCTCGCATGGACAGCCAGCTTCCCGAGTCTAAATCATTCCAAGATAAAGAGCTTTCAGGAGAGAACATGCAGGAAGGTCCCGTCCAGGTGTGGACCCGCCCAGCGGCGCCCCAGGGTCCCGCCTGTTTGGGGGACACAGGATTGTTTCCTGAGCGAGGGGCTGGGCTGTGTTGAGGGGCTTGGGGCTGCTGGCCTGACTGTGGGGACCTGGCCGGGGGACCAAGTGGCAGTGAAGGACCCTCCCCCTCCCCGAGGCCGAGGCATGTCTGGGATCGAGGACACGCCAGGCCCGTCCTCTGGCCACGGTGTCCCCAGGGGGCCCGCGTGCAGGAAGCGGGGGTGTGGTTGCGGTGGCTGCAGGGGAACACAGCCTGACCCTGTGCCCGAGAGCCCCGGAGTCCCCGCCCAGCCCTTACCTGCACGGGGTGGGGATGCTGCCATGGGCCAGGTGGGGAATCCCTTAAACCTCCCCAAGCCTCAGTCTCCGCATCCCTTATTGTCTGTCCGGCGCTGTCCTGGGATGGGTCAAGGCCGGGGGCGCCAGGGCACTGAGTCACCGGGGCAGTGACCTCCCCCCCCAAGGCGTGGCCTGGTAGGCCGAGTGGACAGACCGAGGCCGCGTCCAGGGGGATGATGCTGGGTTCGAGCGGGTGACCCCTTCCCAGGGCCCGGGCTGGGCCTCTCGCGCGTTCTGGGGTACTCAGAGCCTGAGGGGGTGGAGGGGCCCCAGCTCTGTTCGAGGTCCTGCCCTTGGGCCATCTGGGGTTCTGGTGGGACGGGGTGACAAGACAGCAAGACCAGTCCCTGGTCCGCAGAGCACAGGGGCCTTTCCAGGGCCTCTTGGTGGAGCGAGGGAGGGGGCCCAGCAGGAGGGCTCCCAGGGACCCCCGGACAGGACGTGGGGACACGCCTGCACCCACGTGGCTCAGGGGACGGGCTTGAGGTGCAGGGAGCTCCGGCCACCCTCCCACGGGGCGGGGGGTGCACTCCTTGGTGGGGGGGTCCCTGAGCCCTCCCACAGCAGGAGGCCCAGCAGGGCCCGGGCAGGCGACGCAGGCCGTCCCAGCTGGAAGGAGCAGAGGCCACTTCCGCAGCCCACACCCCCGTCCCCCGGGGCGCCACCGGGCGAGTTCACAGGCTCGGCGGACACAGTGCAGCCCTGACTCAGAGACACTGATGACGGTCACGAGTCTGGAATAGGACGGGGCCACCTCCAGGGGCTGCGGAAGAGCCGTTCACCCCCCCCCCCCACCCCCTCATCCCTCCACTCGCCCCTCCACTCGTCATCCACCTGCCCACTCTTCCTCCACTTGTCCATCTGACCCCCCCCCATCCGTCTACGTCACACAGTAATGGGGGCCAGTGGCGTCTAGGCTCTTGGGGACACGGTGGTGGAGACTGGGCCCTCCTCACACCCACCGTGCCCTCCCTCCGTCACCAGCGGTCCCCACACGCAGGTACAAACTACAGACCGGACCTGGGCTCTCAGGGAGAACGCCCGCCCGCCCGCCGCTGCGTCAGCTTCACATCCTCTGAAGGGCGCACCTACCGGCCTGCAAACAGCCCCTGCCTCCTGGTCGCCTGCGTCCTGTCACCCCTTCCCTCACGGCCGGCCGCGGCCGTGCTCACTCTGCACGAGGGCCTTCCAGCCCCTTCCACCCCCAGGCGCCCCCTCCTGGCCCCTCCAAGGCAGGGAGTCCGTCCACCTGCCCCCGTCAGGCCTCGTAGGTGAGCGCCCAACCCCTGGTGAGACGTCCAGGATTTCTCAGGGCACGTGGCTGGCACAGCCCATGAGCCCGCCTCGCCTGTCCCCTTTCAGCCCCTCCGGCCTCCCCCAGGTCCCCCTTGGGTCCTGAGCACAAGCTCCTCCCTTGGCCCCAGATCCCTGCAAACCCGCAGCTCTGCGAGGAGCTGAAACAGCGACGCCCGGTGGGCAGGGGAGGACCGGCCACCTGGGAGGTGCTGGTGGGACAGTCTGAGCAGCTCTGGGCATCACCCCTCCTCCTCTGGGACCCAGCCCTGGGGGCCTCGGGCACACCGAGGGTCCCAGCACACCGCTCAGACCCCGGGCAGCTCCCAGCGGTGGAGCCGCTGCCCACCCAGAAGTGCCCCTTGAACAAAAGAACTCGGTTGTTCAGGAAAGCGTTTTTCCAGCCCAGCATCAGTGAGGCGCTGCGCCCACAGCCGGGGGGGCCCAGGCGGCCGGAGCCAGGCGCTAACGAGGTGTGCAGTTGTGTGATTTCACAAATGTCGAAAGGATGGGAACTCAGAAACGGGCTTGACTAACAGCAGAGCCTCGGGACGTACCTGAGTTGCTGCCGTGGACTTACGGGCAAATGCCCCGCCCTGCGCCACGTGGCTGCCGTGGGCGCCGACGGGACCAGCGTGGCCCGCGGGAGGGGCAGGCGGGGAGGGAGCGGCACAGACACGGGCCTTTACAGCATCGAGACTTTATTCTGGTTAAGCGGGGAGGCTTTCCATATTGTAACATCAAAGAAAGAATTTGAATGTTAGGAAACTGCAGAACATTAAGCGGCCTTTCATTTCAGTTCTCAGAACAGCAGACAAAGATGGATGCTTTACAGGAGCAGTGAAATGGTTAGGCCGCATTTTCAACATAAAGTCAAGCTGGTTCGACATGGAAATTAAACTTGGAGAAACAATAAAAAGGGAAGGAAAGGAAATCCGGCCGCGGCACGACTGTCTGCGGAGCCCCACCCTGGCCCCCTCCCGGGCCCTTCCTGCCTCACGCCCTCTCTCGGCAGCCGCCGCCGCGCACCCTGCATCACGGAAACGGGCACGAAGGTGCCGGAACCTTCCGTGGCAGGTGCGTGGCCCTAGGAGGAGAGCTTGGAGTAGCTGGGAGGGGACAGCTTCCGCTTCAAGTACTTCAGGACGTAGAGAGGAAGACAGCTGACCACCGTGATCGCGGACACTTTCCACACGAAGGTCACGGTCATGATGAAAGGAACATCTGTGGGAGAGAAATCCGGGAACGGGTGTCAGAGGCGCCCAGGGGCGGGGCTCGTGGAGCCTCGGGGTCTGGGTTACAGCGCTGCTTTCCCTGCACACCACGGGCAGGGGCTCCTCTAACAGGAGGCGCAAAGCCCCAGCTGCGCAGGGCCGGTGCTGCACGGTCCAGAGGCAGCCTGGGGCCGGCTCAGACCGTCCGGGCTCATCTGCGTCGTCCTGAGGACAGGCGACCCTGGGCGTCGGGGCCTTGAGGCCGCTGGCAGAGCTGTCCCCGTGAGCCCACCTCCCGTGCCCCTCCGTCCTGCCACCACAGGGTGGTGTCCCCAGGGTTAACGGCTGTTCTAATCCTTGCGGGTGAAGAGCCGTGTGAGAGCCCGACGGGCGGCCGATCCTAGGACAGCCATCCCTGGAGACTGTCGTCGGAAGTGGGACGAAGCAGCCTGGTAGGCGCATGGCCGCTGAGGCCCAGAAAAGGGCAGGGAAACCCCGGGTCTGCATGCAGGGCACACGGGGTCCCAGGCTGTGTTTAAGCACATTGTAGAAAACCCGGGAAGTGTTTTCCACGGGTCCAATCACTAAAAATTCACGGCAAAATGTTGCGGGGACGACGCACGGTCGCCTGACGGACTCGGGTGCTCATCGGCGGACGCAGGACACCCAGCACCGTCCCCTCTTATGAGCCGCAGAACCCCGACGGGGCCCAGGGCCTCCCGCGCTGTCGCCAGGTGGGAGGAGCCCACAGCAAACGCCACGAAGAGGGGAGGCGGGGCTCTTTATCAGTCGAGCCTCTGGAGTGACGGCGTTCTGCTAAGTTTCTGCAGTCTTGAAGGACGTGGTAGCGTCAACGACCGGAGAAGGCTGCACGAGACACCCTGCCTGTGTCTGCTTCACACGGGGCCCCGGGCGGCCCTGCTGCTGGTGTCCCAGCTGTAGCTTCTGTTTTGTGCTCTGTGCACACAGGCTGGGAGAAGGAGCTGCGGGCCCAGGAAACGCCCGAGAAGAAGCCAACACCGCTCCGTCCAAGAGTGTCAACTCGCGTTCACACGGGAAAGCAAACGTCCATTCTCAAAACAAAGTAACCAAGATATTGTAATTTGAAAATAACCACTTCTTATGTGCCATGGCTATTTTTTTGGTGAATGTTTCTTTAGTGCAAAAACACGAATCTGTAATAGTTTTCCTATGTACGTACTCACCATTGAGGAGATACTTGGATGTGAATTCACCCAACTTCTGCTTTTATGATGGAATTCTTTTTACTTCTCTACCATCTATAATACGTTAAAGTTATGGAAGGGGCACACAATTCATAAACTCCCGCTGTTGAAACTTGCCTAAACATTCATTTTGTAATTTATAGCTCTGCTGTGAAGGATGGAGATATTTTCACAATACGTGAAAAGTGATGTTACCATCACTTTTCACCAAAAATAACTTTGTGGTCCGTTGCTCTCCTCCACTTCACAGAAATATGAGGCTCTCATCTTTCATCCCAGTGAAGTCTGCTCGTCCCAAGTCGCTGGTGTTAGGAACAGGAACTAGATGCCGACTTGTGACTTCAAGGGTCAGGGCTCTGCCTTAGATGAGTTTTCCGACGGTGGCGAGTGAAGAGCTGGGTTTGATGAGGCGCGTCAGGTGAGGCGAGATCAGAGCGCCGGCCGTGGACGGGAAGCGGGAGTCTTGGAGAGGGACTGGGGACGGCCGTGCGAACGCACCCAGAGCGGCTCAACCCTCCCCCAGGGCCACGTTGGGTGACCCCCCCTTCCCCCCCCAGACCCGCCCTCCCTCCCACTCCAGCCAGCGCTCACACCCAGCAAGCAGCCCCCCTCCTCAGGGCCCTGCTGGTAACGGGGGCGGGCGAGAAGGGGGCAGGGGTGCAGCGACCCGGGCCACGTGCCGCCTGCAGGTTCTGACGCCGCTCGGGACCGAGGCAGCTGGGCCCCATGGCTCCGGGGAAGGAGGGCGGGCGGCGCCAGGCCCCATCCTGGAAGCCCTCTTCCCTGCAGCCTCAGCGGCCTCCGTCAGGAAAAGGGACAAACAATACAGCTCTTGTGGGGAGAACTCGGCACGACTTCACGTATTGTTGCAAGGGGTTTAATCTTTCCACAGAAATAAGCTCTGTGTTGTGAAGCTGTCTGATGTGGGTTTTATTACGATCTGCAATCTAAGATAACGTATTAGAAGCAACAAAGAAAACGTTTAAAAACCAGTAAGAGACAGCTATTCAGAAAAGAAGTCTAAAGCAACTTACCAAAATATTGATTTAGAAAAGCGAGCGAGGCCACGTAGCAGCCAAGGCTGAGCAGCTCGGCGACCGCCATCAGCCAGTGCCACGTCCGGACGGTCAGGGCCACCATCAGAAGCTCCGTGAGGACGAGGGCCGTGAAGGAGATGGCCACCACGTGCACAAACTCGGACTCGAAAAGCACCAGGGCCCCAAACATGAGGATGCCGCCTGGAAAACAGCCGGGGTGGGCGGTGTGGCTTTGGACACGACCACCTTCCTACTCGGGTCGGCCGCTCCGTTACTGTATGAGGGGCGAGAGCCGCTGACACTGACAGACACGGGCTGTGCACACCCGCACCCAGTGATCCGTGTAAACTCTGGACCGGGGACAAAGTGAGACGTGGATTCTGGCAGTGTGGGGGGGAGCCGTGCCTGCGCGCCGGTTAGCAGCTGCGCGCTGGCTGCCGCCTTCCGGGGCCGCCTGCTAGCCACTCCCACAGGCTCCCGTTTGTCTGGGACACCAAGCGGGGGCAGCTGGTGACTGCGGACTTCCTAATTCATATTTCTCGAAGTCCGGCTATCATGCCAAGAAAGAAAGCCACTGCGGGGCGTAGGCAGCGTGGTAAGTGCTGATTAAATTTTTCTGGATTGTCTTTTATTTAAAAACAGGTCAGTTTTTAGGTGACCTGCACCAGTAAAAACGCCAACCCCCGCTGCGTTGTGAAGAGGCCTGCGGGACCAGCTGCTGGGGTATCGATTCACAAGATAAACTGAAAGCAATATTCAACTGCTGATGAAATGTTAAGCTTTTGGAACTTAACTGGGAGGTGAAAACAATATTGCCCATAGAAAACAAAAAAGCTTCAGTGCAGGAGAAGGCGGGTCCGTCTTACCTTGGTAAATACTGATTAAAACCCAGACGAGGAAGGTCTTACAGGATAAGGATCTTCCCTAGGGTAGACAGTGGGGCAGTTTAGTTAACAGAGCAGAACACACGTTTTTAAGTAGCTGTGTGCGGGTGACTTGTCAAGACCCCAGGCCCCCAGCCCAACCCACGTACCGATCCAGCCACCGTCCTCCTCCCGCGCACCCGGGCCGCCCGCCCCGCTCCGCTTATGGTAAAGGGGTGAGCGGTCTCCTGTTTGACCTCTGGTGACCTTAAGCCACGGCTCTCCATTCCCGGGCTTCCTAGTGACCCAGGAGTCGACGTGTATAAAACAAACATTGAAACGCACTATTCTGCATAGTAAAAACAATTTCCCTTTATTTCTTCTTTACTTCTTGGGAACAAATCTTCCTATATCTACTTCTTAGTTTCCTTAGGTGACAAAGGACGGTCTATCACACCTGAAGTCAGAATTTAGGCCCTGAGGTCCTTTCTGGAAAAGATGCCATATCAACAAGCCCAGCACAAACAAGGGTTTCTGGCACAGCAACCTTCACCTTGAACACTCAGCCTGCGTCCGTCCGACCACACTCCCGAAGACGCTTCTATCCGAGAAGGAGGGGGGGCCACAAGTCGCCGCCCAGCCCATTCCCGCCAAGGGCTGGCCGAGGCAGCGCCGGCCCCGAGGCCTGTGATGAGGGTGTCGGGACGAAGCCCGGCGAGGCCGCGGCGGGCGCGGGACTCACAGACCCTCACGCTCGTCCCCCGCGTCTCCCGCCCGCCGGCACAGCCCACAGACGTCGTTTCCGTTTACGGATGGAGAAGCACCGCAGCTGGAGACTTCCCGAAGGCCGCGCTGCAGCCAGGCCTGACGGAGGAGACCAAGGCTCTGCTGGGGTGCGGGGCATCCCCGCCAGGAGGAGGCGGCACGTGATGCTAAACGGCACGAGGGAAGAACAAACCGTACATAGGACGGGGGCAGGCGCCAGCACAAGGACCCCAGAGGCTGAATCCCGTCCACCCGGCGTCCACGGACACCTCTGAAAGAGACGGTTGCAGCAGCTTGGTCCCGAGGGGCCACCTGAGAACGTCCTGGCTGAGCCCGAGGCCTCACTGCGTTTGAGTGGAGAGCAACCTTCCAATATGTCATCATTTGTGAAAAGGCAATTTTTTTTTTTTTTTTTTTTTTTTCGCGGGCCTCTCCCCATTTTGGCCTCTTCCGCTGCGGAGCACAGGCTCCGGACGCGCAGGCTCCGGACGCGCAGGCTCAGTGGCCACGGCTCATGGGCCCAGCTGCTCCGCGGCATGTGGGATCGTGCTGGACTGGGGCACGAACCCGCGTCCCCTGCATCGGCAGGCGGACTCCCAACCACTGCGCCACCAGGGAAGCCCCAAGCAATATTGCTTTTTAAAGGAAGAAAACAGCCACGCTCAGGGACAGACCCTGGCATGCGTGCACACAGGTCCTCCTTCCTGCCTGTCTGTACCTGCACCAGCCCCCTTCCTGCCTCTGTACCTGCAGCAGACATGCCGCCGCCGACCCACCGAGTGCAGGGGCCCTGCGATGCCGCGTCCCGTGGCGGGAGCCCTGTCTCCGGCGGCGGCTCTGTCCGTCTCCAGCCCCCTCCGCAGGCACTCATGGACGCCCTCCCCGAGGCTTCTTAGGGCAGCAACCCCCGCTGTGGTTCTGTGGCTCATGTGTACTGCGGTTGGAGCCCTTTGTCCCAGTCTACGTGCCAGCTCCTGGGTGGACAGTTCTGTGGTGGCAGAGGTCCAGTCTCCACCCACCACAGTGCGACAGAAGAGTCCCTAACCCCAAAGCTGCCGCGCTGCCCCCTTCCAGTCATGCCCTCCCACCCCAAACCTCGGGCGGCCGCCGCCCACCTGTCCTGTGTCCCTAAAGCTGCGCGTCTCCCGGAGCGGCAGATCGCTGGGGCCACACTCACTTTGGAGCCTGGCTTCTGTGCAGCAAAATGCATCTGAGAGTCGTCTGCGTTGCTGAACGGACGGGTTTTCTGCCGTCACGGACACGATCCCACTGTGCGGCTGCACCCTCACGGGGGAAAGGGCAGCCGGTCGTTTCAGTTTTTGGTAATTACGACAAAGCCACCATCAACTTTTCTGCACGTGATTTTGTGTGAACGTACCTCTTCATTTCTCTTGAGTAAACACCTAGGAGTAGGATTGCTGAGTCACGTGATGAGTGTATGTTTACCTTTACGGGAAACCGCCAAGCTGTCTTCCAGGGCAGCTGCACCAGCCTGCATTCCCACCAGCACGGCTGAGCACCCCTGCCAGCATTTGCTGGTGTCGGTTTTGCATTTTTGCCATTCTAACAGACTGCGGTGGCATCTGATTTTAATTTGCAATTCCCCAATGAAAAATGACGTTGAGCGTTTTTTCATAAAAGTGATTAGTTGCCGTCTGTACATCATCATCTTTGGTGTGGTGTCAATTCAGGTCTTTTGCCCATTTAAAAACTTGGGTTGTTTTCTTTTTGAGTTTTGAGAGCTCTTTATATATTCTGGATACAAGTCCTTTATCAAAAGTGTAATTTGCAAATATTTTCTACCAGTCTGTGGTTTGTTTTCAATTTTCTTAACAGTGTCATTCACAGAAAAAAAGTCTGTAATTATGATAAAGTCCAATTTATCCATTTTTTCCTTTATGACCTCATATCTAAAAGCTCTTTGCCTAACGCAAGGTCATGCACATTTCCTTCTGTACTTTCTCCTAGAAGGTCTATAGTTTTACATTTTACATTTAGGTCTATGACCCACTGTGAGTGAATTTCTGTGTAAGACCTGAGGTGTGGACCGAGGGTGACCAGCTCTCCTGACACCGTCTGTTGAGAAGACGACCGTCCTCCACTGGATTTCCCTTCACATTGGTCAAAGACCGGCTGACATGCGTGGCTGTAGTTCTGGGCTCTCTGTTCTACCCCACTAACCTGTGTGTCTATCCTTTGCCAGTGATAAAAACCAGGTACTGGGAGTCTTCCAACTTTGTTCTTCTTTTTCAAATTTGTTTTGGTAATTCTAGCTCCTCTGCTGTTCCATATAAACTTTAGAATCAGTTGTCAATATTCAACAACACTGATACTTCCAATCCACGAAATTCATTTATTCCTTTCTAGGATTTCTTTCAGCCAGTTTTACAATTTTCAGCATGGAGATCCTGCACATATTTTGTTAGTTATACCAAAGTATTTCACTTTTTTATGCTGTTATAAACAGTGTTTAAAATTGTTTTCAGATCTCAATTGTTCATTGCTACTATACAGAATTAGAAATAATTAAAAATATTTTTTCCTTGTATCCTGCAACCTTACTAAACTTACTAGTCTAGGAGGGTTTTTTTGTGGATTATTTGGGATTTTCTACATAGACAATTCTGGCAACTGCAAACAGATATTTTTATTTCTTCCTTTTTAATTTCTATACCCTGAATTTCCTTTCCTTATCACTATTATTTTTAAAATTATACAAGGATACAAATACACATTTCAAAAGCTAAAACCATTTTCAGACTATTCAACAGAAAATGCAAATAGTGACGTAGTCCTAATAGTCCAACGTCTAATGGTTCCAAGGGCTTTTAGGGATGACTGTGCATCACCTGCTTGTATCTTGACAGTCAGTACAACTACAGCTCAGGTGTCTCTGTAGTGAGCAGTTTAACTTATCACGAATGTAACACTGTGACTTGGTAACTGAACTCACAGCCACAAGACCGAACTATTTCAGGAACACACAGGCGGCTCAGCTGACCACGCGTCACCTAAGTCCTGACCCCAGGGCTCAGGCTCAGGTGGTTTTTCATAAGAGGCCACAGAGCATTCAGGACAAATAGTCATCTGTAGGGTTAGGAGAGGGATGAGTACATGTTTCCCCTCTAACTGGCAGCACCAGAAAACCAGAAGTGACTGCACTCACCATGAGTAAAGCTCAATAGCTCAAAGCAGAACGTGACCCAAACATCGTTACAAATACATCCTTTTCTGTAAGGAATGAGAACTATGTGGTTTTAGGAAGAGGAAGGAAATGTTGCCTCTTTGTTTAACTGATTCATTCCCTCCCTCGTTCATTCACCAATTACGGAACAGACACTGTGTCCAGGTTTAGGCCCTGGAGACACAGCAGAGAACAAATGTTTACATCCAGGATCTTGTTAGAAGGTTAATTTTATTTAGGCTCGTTAGAGCCTAATCTCGTTAGAACCCTAAGTCAGATTGGTGATGCTTGGAGCATTTATACTCTTAGCATAAAAAGACTGGCTATGGGGCTTCCCTGGTGGCGCAGTGGTTGAGAGTCCGCCTGCCGATGCAGGGGACGCGGGTTCGTGCCCCGGTCCGGGAAGATCCCACGTGCCGCGGAGCGGCTGGGCCCGTGAGCCATGGCCGCTGAGCCTGCGCATCCGAAGTCTGTGCTCCGCAACGTGAGAGGCCACAACGGTGAGAGGCCCACGTACCGCAAAAAAAAAAAAAAAAAAAAAAAAGACTGGCTATGAAATAAGTATAAAACCAGGATATTTTATTTCGAAGTAGAGTTCTTTCCTTTCTGTTTTACAAGGGATGTGCACGCTGCTTCCCTTGATTACCTTTGTGGTATTTAATGAATTTACTGTGACCTGAGATTTCTGCTCAGAACTTACAAGATAAATCATTTGTTGGACAGTAACTTACATTCCAGCCCGTGGCTTGTTTTCTGCTACTGTCCAACCATCATTTAATTTACCCCGAATTCATGTTTTCTTTTCCCGACTGAAGGCTTGTGGAGACCAGGAGCAGAGCCTTCTAGGTCTTTACAAGTGCCCGGCACGGGACCCTCAACCGTGCCACCCACAGGGATGGACTCGGACAGACTGCCTGTCCCCAGCGGGTGCAAAGTGCTGGGCTCAGAAGCAGTGTAAAGCTTCAGAATGTTTCTCTAGCTTCAGTAAGAAAAATACTCACTTCTTAGCAAGTTAACTGGCTGAGTGCCTTAGGGCTACTTTATTTTCAAAGCATTTCGAGTGTATGCAATTTTTAAAGAAATATATACTTTAAAGACAAAAAGTACAGATTCCGGATCTTGAAGAAAAGGCGTCTAGAGAAAATAAGTGACTGAACTCTTGTCAAAAAGATTAGGAATGCGGTCCTGACTCTAGGATATTGAAATATTCTAACTGTTGGTCACCCTAACAAGAATGGAAAGCCAGCACCCTTAACAAGACCCAACTTACTTGGAATTGGACGTGGTTTCCTAACATCCCCTCAAGTTCAAATGTATCAGCTAATGGTGTGGATTCACCACCTCGCGGCTACAGTCAGAGGGGAGCTGGGACTCAGCGCCGGACACCTGTGACCCCGGGAGCCTGCTTTTATCACTAGAGTAACGTGGCAACCCACAAAGAAGGTTCTGGTGGGCAACAGTGAAAGCGGCGGGTCCCCTCGCTGGTGGGGACACTGAAGTTCTGCTAGGAAGTCCTCCCACCTCTGGCAGCATCACCTGGCCTCACCTGCAGTGACCTTAACCCTGAGCATCCACCGAGCCCCTCCACTGATGTTCATAAGAAGCTGGTTCCCCCTCGTATCTGTGAGGGAAACATTTCTGGAGCCACTGGAAATACGGAAACACACAATCTACTAAAATTATAATCATTCGCAACAGCCTCCTGTAGTTTGTGGATCTTTGAGCCTCTTCTGATTCACTGAATGATGATGGTTTCACCATCTTAGGATATTAAACCAAAAAGTTTTTCTTCTACTTGTAATATTCACAATGATATTTTTATCATGATAATAATGCTTTATATATGTCTCACATCTATATCTTATTATCAAATAAAATGTATTATAAAATATAATGTTTGCTATTTTATTTTATACTATACTGTTGAGCTAGCTTTATTTTTGCCCTGATTATAGAAGTAATACAGGCATTTTCTATTTTTTTCAATGGATTGAAAACGTCTTAATCTCAGATTTCCCTGATGGCACAGTGGTCAAGCATCCACCTGCCAAGGCAGGGGATACGGGTTCAATCCTGGTCTGGGAAGATCCCACATGCCGCGGAGCAACTAAGCCCGTGCACCACAACTACTGAGCCTGTGCTCCAGAGCCCAAAAGCCACAACTACTGAGCCCATGTGCCACAACTGCTGAGCCCACGTGCCACAACTACTGAAGCCCACGCGCCTAGAGCCCGCGTTCCACAACAAGAGAAGCCACCGCAATGAGAAGCCCACGTGCAGCAATGAAGAGGAGCTCCCACTCGCTGCAACTAGAGAAAGCCCGTGCGCAGCAACGAAGACCCAACACAGCCAAAATAAATAAAATAAAATAAAATTTAAAAAAATCTTAATCTCATCAAATTCTGACAATAACACCATCAAATCCAAAGATTTATGTGACTCACCCAACACCACTGGGCCTGGTTAGAGGTTAGCTGGGCGAGTCTACCTGTTAATGCCTAATCTGATTCTTTCTCCGTTACAACATATGGCTACAGCTTTAAAAATCAGTCGGTAACTTCAGGTTATCAACTGTAAACCTAAATTTAATTGGGGGTCCGTGGACTTTGTTCTCAGTGTTGGAAGGTTCTTTTTTTTTAAATTAAATTAAATTATTTTTTATACAGCAGGTTCTTACTAGTTATCTATTTTATACATATTAGTGTATAACTCAGTGTTGGAAGGTTCTGAGGTCACCAGGGTTTGTGTGTGGGGAGCTGGGCATGTCTTCCACCCAGTGGAGCATGTTTTCTATGCTACAGAGATATGTTTTCATTAAAAAACACGATAAATTTAAAACTTCTTTCAGGAATGTTTAACTGTCCCAGAGCAGTTCTGGGCTGCGTGAATGAAGCCTGCGCAGCTCGGGGAAGTGGACTTCTACCTCAGTAGCGTCACCGTGACAACAGCACGCGGGTCTCAGGGACGGAAACATACTGCAGATCCCTTTCAGACAAAATTCTGAAGCCCATGGCCGGAGATGTGGGCATTCAGAGGGGCTCCGGCCAGGCTCCAGGTCCCTACCGGCTCGAACGCCGGGCCGCTCCAGGTGGGCCGGGAGCCCGCCCCACCCACTGCGCAGTGCTGACCGGGAGCCCCCGCTCAAAGCACCCTTCACCCAGAAAGAGGGAGCCCTCAGCCACGGTTCTAGTCCACAGAAGCTCCACGAACGGTTATGAGCACCCTTCGCAATTACAACTCGACGCGTGATATCAGAGCTGCACTGCAAACATTCGCGCAAACGCCGTTTTCCCCTTTGATGCCTAATTGAGGCCGCACCTTGGTGAGGTCTTTGTACAGCTCTGGGTACAGCATTGCCATCTCGGGCTTCACGTCTTGGTCCAGCACCAGGGAGAAGACAGGGAACATGGTGTAGACCGTCGCATACCTGGAGGAGAGCAGGGAGGTTACACGGGGGACTCGGCACCACCAGGAGCACACCTCTGAACCAGAGGCCAAAGGTCAAACCCTAAGCAGAAAATAACAAGTTGGCAACCAAGCACGACTTGTCCTAAAACTGAGTACTTACCCACAGTACAGGAGCAAGGTCTACAAGCCACAAATGCGGACAGGCAGCAGGATCCTTTTTTAATTAAAGCTTTTATTTTGAGATCACGGCAGAGGTGAGCACAGTTACCAGAAGTAACACAGAGACCACGGGGACCTTCAACCAGCTTTCCCCAGAGGCAGCATCTCCAAAACTGCAGCCAATCTCCAGCAGGACGCCGACACTGACATGGTCCAGACGCAGCACCCAAGCCCACCAGGGACCCCTGAAGCCTGCTTCTCTCCCAGCCCCTCTGAACCCCTGGCAACTGTCCTCCATCTTATAACTTTTGTCACTTCAAGGTGACACACACGCACCACACAGCAGGTGAGCCTGGGGCTCGGCTTCTCGTTCAGCCCCAGTCCCTGGAGGGTCACCCAGGTGTGGCCACACGACAGGCCGTCCTCTGGTGGCTGAGGAGCATTCGTGGTTGTGGACAGAGCAGCTCTGCACCCCGGGCATTCTCTGAAGTGCATCTGGGTCGTTCCCAGGGTCCGGTTATTACAAATAAAGCTGCTATAAACATCCACTGCCCAGGTTTTTTGTAAAAGTAAGTTGCACTTATTTGAGACACGGGTGCCACCTGGGATCCACAAGTTCAAGCACTGGGCCATAGGGCGGCTGCATGTTTAGTTTTATAAGAGGCTGCCAAGCCGCCTTCCAGGGCGGCTGCACCAGTTCACATCCCTGCCAGCACGTATGAGGGGTCCGGATGCTGAATCCTCGCCATAATTTGCTGCTGTCACAGGTGTTTCAGCCATTCTGACAGGCGTGGAGGGGCAGCTCACTGTGGTTAAAATATGCATTTCCTGGTGGTTGATGACACTGACCGCCTCGTCACGGGCCCGTCTGCCGTCCCCAGTCCCCTGCTCAAGTCTCCCGTCCGCTGTCCAGTGTCAGCCTGCACTTTGATGGCTCGATTCTCTACCTACAGGTTCAACCTCTAACTTCTGCGTCAGGTCAACAAGCACATGCTCTTTACTTTCCTCTAAATCTCTAATTGCTGTTGTTAGTCCCCTTAGGACTCAGGGGGCTGAAAGGGCCAAGGAACCCAGGCAGAACATGGCCCACATCCCCCGGAGCCAGCCGACGCACGAGGACCAAGCTGCACGTGCGCCAGGCCCAGTGACCCTCCTGCACCGGGATTCACGAGTGTCACAGCGCAGGCCCGAGGAGCCTCTATTTTCGTAAAGAGCGTCGATGAGAACCTTGTTATTGTGCCAGAAACTCCTCCGGCTTTACAACCAAATCACAAACATCATCACCACCCCTTTTATCAGCTGATTCTGCTGAGGGCAGTTTCCAGCATGCGACTGGGTGGCTTCCTCCAGGGTCCCAGCGCAGACCCCCATCCCCCCATCAGCCCCCAGGCTGGGCCGCGGGCCGCAGGGACCTGGCGTCTGCTGCTTCTCTGGCTCCCCCCACCCCGCCCGACCCCCCGGGGCGGTAGAGACATGGCATGGTGGATCTCACCGCAAATAAAGGAGGAGCAGGCTTCGGAGGGGAGGGTTGCTGGGCCATATGCTTAATCATATGAAAAACCGACCAACTTGTCTTCCGGGCTCGTTTCACCATTGTGCGCTCCGGCCAGGAGCTGTAAGTCCCGGGAGCCCCAGCTTCCTGCTGACACTTAGCGCGGTCTGTCTTAACTTGGCCTCTAGGTGGGGTTAAAATTTCCATTTCCTGTAACTAATGATGTTAATATATTTTCGTGTGCTTATTGGCTATTCTTACATCTTCTTTTGTGATGTACGTTCAAATCTTTAGCCTTTTCTTAAAAAATTGAGTTGTTTGGAGATCATGAAACATTCTGGGTACAGAGCTCTTATCAGATATAGGTACTGAAAAGACTGTTTCCCAGCCTGCCTTTTCATTTGATTAATACTGTCTTTAGAAGAGCGAAGACTTAATTTTGATGAAGTCCATCTTGCCAATTTCTCCTGTGACAGTTCACGCATTTTGTGCCTAAGGAATCTTTACCCCCCAAGGTTCCAGGGATTTCCAGCTGTGAATTCTGCCAGCTTCCCTTGTCTCCGGCATCAGTGCCTGCTGCCTGGTGTCCACGGTCCGAAAACAGCTTTTCCCTGTACCTCACCGTGTCTTCCAGTCGCGTGGGCTGGGAGGACAGGGCATTTCCTGTCGCTCCGTGGTGCCCCTTGGTGACGGGCTGCGAGCCCACCTCCTCATCACTCGCCCATGCTCCTGCCTGCAGCTCAGGACTCTTCCTCAGATGTCACGTGCCCTCCTGGCACCCTGTGAAGACGGCATCTGCTAGTTTTCCCACGTGCATCCTCAGGCTCCCCACTGAAATCCCCTGCGAGGATGCACACCTGTGATGGCCCGGGGGTGCCTTCTGGGAGCTGTGGCCATCACGAGAGGGACACCTCAGCTAGAGCAGACCTGCGTGTCTCCACGGATGCTGCCTGAACACGGGACGTCGGCAGCTGTGGGGCAAAGGAGGGGTTTGGCTCGACCATGTGGAGCGGGTCTTGCAGAATCCTGGATGTGCTGACGCCTGTGAACGCTAAGTGGGGCCAGGATGCACGGTGCTTCCCCAGAGGACCTGCCGAGGGAGGCGTGTGGAGGTAGGGCACAGCCCCTCCCAGGACCTCAGGTATGTGGGCAGACGCAACCAAAGGCTAAGTGAGGGGAGTGGGCCAGGTGCCGCCTGGTGGGCTCCAGGGGGAACCGGGGCGGCCTCGGCACGAGCTTCCTTCCGTGAAGTAACCAGCAGTGCGGGTGGGCCTCACCTGGGTCACCAGTCCCTAGAAAGCTAATGAAATGAACTCGGATAAAAACCGTACATAGGTGGAATGGGATTCTACCAACTGTCCTGCAGTGCCTAGAGCCAGTTATCCCATCATGGAAGGTCAGCAGTTTGGTCTGGTTAGATTTTATTTGATAAAAACACCACATTGCTTCCCGCCCAGTTCTTTATATTTGTTTTCTAGGTGAGGGCAAAACTATTTTATTATTTATTTTTGAAGAAGCATAACGTAGAAGCATCTCCCTCCATTCCTGCCAAATCCAAGGAACTAATGCTTCAGAGAATTACAGGCGCCTCGTTTAAGTGATGGACATACAGAGAAACTTCAAATAAAACTTTCAGTGAAGGCTGATAATAAACAGGAGCTTTAAAAATAACGCGAGCTTATGCTGACGGGCTCAGGCTGCAGACGGGAACGAAATCAGGCCTAGGGCTGTAATTCCACGAACTCAGGCAGTTCTTACCTAAGGAGTAACACCTCTGCCCCCTGACACTTCCTTTGAAACTTCCAAATCCACACTTTGAAAAATGGAAAGTGAGAATGGTTACGCTTTTTCTTTGGCCTCCGAGGAAGAAATGCCCTGGACAAGCTCAAGACATAACCAGCACTACTGTGCAAATTCTGTGCTGTTTAGAGTAATTAACGTGATAATTATTGCAAAGACTTAAGCAAGCAACGGAAAAATGTAAAAAAAATTGTAGCTTTCTGTACCTTTAGGCTTTTCCCTCTCTTTGAAGGACTCCAGGAACTCCTGCTGCCATTAAGGGCAGGCTGCCTGAACTGGCGCAAGGCCCAGCCCCACAGCCAGTCGCAGTGAAGCCTTTATCCTGACCTGGGCCTGGGGGCGGGGGAGGGGCAGTGCTTCCCCTCCGCCTCCAGGGACCTGGGCAGGGTCCGCATGAGTTCCGTGGGGAAGGATAGGCTCTAATTTCCACAAGAACCTAAACTGTTCAACAGCTCAAGCCACACAGGAGCCAGGGGCGGAGGGGAGAAACGATGGAGCCCCGGAGCGAGGGGGACCGGGATCCAGCCCCTGCGGCTGCTGGGCGGCAAGCCGGGCGTTCAGGGATGCGTCCACGTGGCAGGAGAGCGGCACCTTCACCTCACACCCCCGCCACTGCCCCGGCCCCCCGCTGCCGAGCTCAGCGCCCTGTCCTCTTCGGGGCTCAAGCACCCGCCCCAGGGCTCCCTCTTCCTGGAAAGCTCTCCTGCGCCCACACCCCGGGCTCGGCCCACCCCTCGCCAGCCTCCCGCCGCCCCTCCCGCCTGCCCTGCGCCCCCAGACACCCCCAGAGCTGGTCCCACCAGGTCCCCAGTTCGCTCTGACGTCCACTCTGGAGACACGGGCGTGCGGAGGCAGCGGACGCCCTTGGCCCGGGGGCAGGAGGCCAGGACACAGGACGGGAGGCCGAGGGAGCCCCGTCACTCGCGACGGGACCTCGCCCGCCCAGCTTCGCCCTGATATCAGCCCACGTTGCGCCCCGATGCCCCCGATGCCTCTCGCTGAAATCCCCGGGATTCTCGGGGTTCAGGGAGCCGCCAGGCGACACGCATGTAACCGTGCCCTTGACCCGGGCTCCACAGGGTGCGATAACCCGCTGGCTTGTCCTCCGCCGACCTGGGAAGACGCTGAGGCCGGGAGACCCGTGTCCTAGGGATGCGGGGGGACAGGACGGCGCTCAGGATGGCGCCGGGACACGTGTGCTAACCGCCGTCGCCCTCACCACGCGGTGGAGGGGCTTCGCGGAGGAGAGCAGCCGCGCGCGTGTTCATTGCACAGCGGCCGCCACGCTGGCTTTACCCGCTGGCGCGGTCACCAGGGTGAGGGGAGGGAACTGCGGTCTGCTCTTGTCTGACACAGGCCTCCCGCTCTGTAGCTCTGGCAGCGCCATGAGCGCAGCCTTCGCCACGGGCCCCGGGCCGCCGCTGTGCGGACGGGCTTCCCCGCTGCCGGGCGGGCGCCCTGAGGATGAGCTTTGTTACCGCGGGGGCCTTGCGGAGTCCGTCCCGGAATGTGAGGTCCCGTGCCAGCACCCTGGGAGGTCTCTGCTGCCAACTTCACGCCGCCATCAGGATTAACCGTGTCCAGCCAGGAGGGCGCAGGCTTCAGGAAGGGGCTCCCCAGCCTGGGAGCGACCCAGTCACCCCCCACCCCCCATGCCGCCGCCGAGGGCTGGAGAAAGTCCCGGCTCCGACACAGTTCCCGACCCAGGTGCGCTGCCCCACGTAAACAGAAATTCCATGAGAACCGTAACAGCAGCGTCGTAGGAGGGATAAGCGGACACGTGCTGCCTCTGGGTGCCCCCCTTCGTGGCTCCGTACAGCAGTCGATTCGTCCTCAGGCTGAGTGTGTGGGAGCCACGCAAGCAACCCCCTGCACGTGCTCCCGGGCTACAAGCCCTCCCGACGTGCCGCTGCCACGTCTGCGCATGATGGGCCCACTTACCCCACCATGAGGAATCCCTGGTACAGAGGGACGGACGCGAAGTAGAAGACGGAGGAAAACACGGCCTGGAGGGAGGAGAGCAGCGCCCATTACTCACGGTCGGCCGATATGCGCGCAGGCCGCAAGGCACCAGGCGCCCCCGGAAGGCCCCTCCGGACGCCGCACCTGCATCGTGGAGATGATGAGGCCGCGGTGCATGACAAATTGGCTGAGTGCCGCCGACCGCTTGTAGCTGCTGCGCCCGTGCACCACGAGCAGGCGGCCGATGTGCTTGAACTGCGAGACGGAGAAGTCGGCCGCCAGCGAGGCCTGCCGGCCCTCCTGCGACAAAGGCAGAGGGGCCGGGCTAAGGGCCGGACAGGGGCAGAGCGCGGGCCCCGCCCCGGGAGCCCCCCGCCAGCACCCTGGGAGGACCCGGCCTGGCACCGACGGTGTCACGGAAACTAAGCAGGGACCGGGGCATCTTCAAGACAGTTCTCTGAACCTGCCACCCCGCCAAGCGGCTGCGGGTTCAGCACTGTGGCCTGATTCACGAAGCAGAGGGGCCCGGGATCCAGCCTGTGTCCAGGTCTCTCTGGGTGTTTTCACGTGAGCTCAGGAGGCAGACCACAGCTCCCGACCGCCCGGGAGACCCGGACATCCGAGCGCGGGCCGTGTGTGTGGGGCTGAGAGAGGGTTGCGGGGATCCAGGGAGCGGCCCAGGTGCAGCCCCGCACAGCTCGGGGACCAGGAAGGTGCCCGAGTCCCGGCAGGACGTGCCTGTCCTCTACGTGCCCTCGTGGAGCTGCTGCCTCAGCGCGTGGGTCCGCCTCCCCCCAGCCCCCGGCCACGCGTGTGAGCGGGCTGACCAGGGGCCTGGCGGGGACAAGGGACAGACGCACCTTCCCCTCGATCCCGATCCCGCAGTCTGCTGCCTGGATCATGCTCACGTCGTTCCCTCCGTCACCTGGAAGCACGGAACGCGGACGTGAAGTGGGAACCTGTGAGGGGCCGGCTTTCCTCGCCAACCGGCAGACGGGGTTTCAACACCCAGGAAGACGGGGGGAATCCACCGGGCGGGCAGGAGGGAGCCGGGCGCACGTCCCCGCGCATTTCATTTCAGGACCCCGGCTCCCCAGACGCCCCCGCTCACCGATGGCGCACGCGCGTCTGCCCGGACGCCCCTGCTCACCGATGGCACACGTGCGTCTGCCCGTGTGCTGCTGCAGCAGCCTGACGATGTGGGCCTTCTGCGTGGGCGTGCAGCGGCAGCAGACCACGGCCGGGCACTGGCAGGCCAGCTCCACGAACTCGTGCTCGTAGTACTTCAGGCAGACCTGGGGGCGGCAGGAGCGAGGCCGGGCTTCAGGGCACGGACAGATGGACGGAGGACGGGTGGACGGAGCCCGCACGCAGGCTGTGGGGAGGGCTCCAGGGAAGCCCTGGACAAGCCCATCTGCCTTCAGGGGATGCCAGCACCACCTTCCGGGGTTGGCTGAAAAGGTCTTTGGTCTTTAGCACACAATACCCTCAGCGACGATCCTTAGTTCCCCATCTTGGTGGGGAAAATAAAAATTCCCCAAAGCTGCCTGAAGTCTGTGGGGTCCCGTTGCTGAGCTGGACACCCCGAGAGTCACCCCACACGAACGACAGGAGTCAGAGATGAGGGTCCTGAGCCCCCGGGGCGCCGACTACCACCAACAGCACATCCGCCTGCAGGAGAGCCGTGTGGGCGCCCGTGCCCCGCGTGAAGAGGTCAAGACGCAGTCCCAGGCCCTCTGCCACCTAAAACCTGGGTGGTGAGCGAAAACCCGCGTTCACGGCAGGTACTCAGCAGCACAGACGGACACAGTATCCCCGCTGAGGGGAGGAACCACCGCAGGACCCAGAAGCAGAAACAGCGACGCTGCCTTTGGGGAGCGGGACTGGGGTGCTGGCGGGAGGGGGGATGTGCGCTCCAGCCTGCGGTTTCCCTGGGGCCGGCTGGCTGCCAGGAACAACATGTGGATTTGGGGGACAGAAACAGCAAAAGGATTTCAATAAAAACACACTCACAGAAGCGTGCTTAACACAAGTAGCTACTTTTGCTCCCTCCCCAAGCCCCAACTATAGAGAGGTTTTAAAAAAGACATCGACCTACAAGGAGGGGCTAGAACGGAGGGGAAATTCGCAAAACGCTTTGGGCTGGAAAGCAGACAGCCACGTGCACGCGGCTCGGCTGCTGTGAGCAACCTGAAGCCGGCGGTGGGACCAGCCGAGAACACGCGAGGCCCAGGCCCCTCACCCCTCCTCACGCGCAGCCAGGGGGCGGGGGGCTGGGGGGTGGAACGGAGCCCTTCTGCCCTGGAGAGGCCGGCCTCACCCTCTGGACGAGGGGCGGGAGGCGGAGCGAAGAGACAGAAGGCGGGAAAGGAAAGGGGGCTCGAAGGCCGGCTCAGGCCCCAATCAGTGCCGCCAGAGTTGGGGAGGGGACAGTCATCCTTCGTCCCCCAGAACCAAGGAAGTGTGATCCGTGGACAGGGACTGGACCGCACTCCTTGGCACCATCAAGAGGGCGCTGTGCTGGGCAGGAGCTGGGGCTCAGGGAGCCCGGGACCGGCAGGTGCTGGACCGACTCAGCGGCTGGATGGAGGGCCCAGCCCGGGGGGGACCAGACACCGCGGGCTCCGGGGAGACCGGCGGGCAGGTCGCGCAGCACCGGGCACCACGGAAACAGGTGACCCAAGCGTGAGCTCACAGCGCTGCGGGGATGGGGGTGTGCCGAGCCGGCGAGGGCTCCCGGGTCCCGCACACGCAGCGAGAGGGACAGGAGCAGAACTCAGGAGCCCGCCGCAGCTGCGCAGACGCCGCGGTGCAGACAGAGAAATGCAAACGTGAGGCCAGAGCTCAGCCAGCGAGTTGGACAGTCATCCAGGGGCCCGCGCGGCTCCCATAAAACAACACACACGCAGTGAACACCAGCGAGGCTGGGGGCGTCCCCGGGGTCAGCTTGTGGGGACGGCACGGCGGGGAGCACGGGGCGCCCTCCAAGTCCTCCATCCTGGGCACGGGCGGGTGAGAGCGCTGCCGTTGGCCCCCATTGTCCAGGCCCCGCGGTCCCGGTGGCTCCGCGGAAGCAGCCACGCAGAGTTGGGAGGCGCGGCCCCGGCAATGCAGCAGGCGGGAGAGCCAGCCGGACACGGCGCCATCTGCACGCACGTGGCCACAGAGGTCGCACCGTCTCCACTGCTCCTGACGTCCCGTCCAACCCCCAGCCCCCCCGCCCCCGCCAGGCTGGCCTCAGTGGCCACATTGACTGGGTCACCAGAGGCTGCGCTGCTCCGCCCAGACTTCTGGAAACATCTGAGAGAGCCGCGGGCAAAAGCTGCAGGGGGAGGGGCCCCCAGCACACCCCCCACCCGACGGCTCCAGCCATTGCGACCCTGGCGCCGAGCGGGCCGCCCAGCCCCACGCGGGGCCTCCAGGAGCAGAGGGTCCTGGGTACCAGGGCCGCTGCTGGAAACACGCGTTTGGATAAACTGAGATCACGGCTACCAGAGCCAGGCTCCAAGGCAGCCACGCCGGGAACGAAGAGCAGGCCTCCAAGCGCCCGAAGAGCTTTGAACGAGCCCAAGACAGACCAGCGCCAAAGCCGTAAGGACCAAGTTCTCACTGCGACATGGCCCTGGCCTCTTCTCAGGCTCCACCCGCACACATCACTGCTGTGAGCAGAGACGTCAAAACCAGTGGAGAGGGCAATGCAGGCTGATAACACGTCTGACTGAGGAAGCCCACAGTCCACCGGACAGACAGGGCCCAGCCTCACCTCCAGGGAGAAGGACAGACACACAGACACCTGCTTGGTCAGGGCCCAGTCTCACCTCCAAGGAGTCCCCGGATATAACCAGTGCACAGTCATGCTTCCTTCGAAAGGCATTCAGTTCCAAATGGGCTTCTCCCCGACTGGTTACCTCCATGAAAGGGGAAGAAGTGCCCAGTTACAACACTGTTTAAGCCACACAGACAAACAAGCCCTTTAGACACTCCTAAAACCGGAAAGTGCTTTACACAGGAAATTCCATAGCCAGCCGCTCTTTCAAATTTCTCCTACAGTGATGGGAATAAATACCTACTAATTTAATACGAATTGCTTTCCAACGTGTGGCAACTCAAGGCAGGAAAGGTACACTGTAAAGTGCAGGGCAAGTAGCACAATTACAGTAAGACAAAGTGAACAGAACTGGCTTGTCAAGAAAGAGGGACAAACGGCCCCCCACCACTGCCCCCATGAGCTAACAGGCGCCTTTGCGTAGCTGGGGAAGACAACTGGCTTTTCTCAATATACGCGGGTAAGAGAGCATGATGACCGTTGACTGAAAGTCTCTCTACTTTCATAGGGCAGTGGGGGTGTGTGTGAGTGTTAACGCCAGGGATGCCGTTCTGCATAGTCACAGGTCAACACACCTCAGCATCACAGCCCGAGGAAGCTGAGTTCCTCGTGGCCACACAGCAGGGAGGGACGGAATGGCCTAAAATCGAGGCTTCATTTAAAGACGCCTCTTTTCATAACATGCCAAGTGATACAAAATGCTTTTATAAAACTGTTTCTGTTGTCTCTACCATGGGTTTCAACTTATTCTATCAGTTCAAGCAAACTGAGTTACCTGGAAGATTGAATGATGGAAAAGAGTAAAATCAGGTCATAATCTTGAAGTATCGTTAATTTTTGAATGAAAATATTTCAGAAACCAACATACTAGTTTTTGGCATTCTTTCTGTGGAGATTTTATGGGGCATAAAAGAAATGATATATTACAGGACTGAAATAAAAAGCTTCATGGGTCCAGGTTAATCAATCCAGACTCATCTTTAGATAGGTAGGTTTTATTGTGGAAATTTTATTTGTGGGGCTATAACACTGCAAAGTCAACAAAAATTGATCTTAAGTTTTATCAGAATCATTAATAATTTAATTGCAAATAGTAGTCTGCAGGGCCTAATTTGTGATTCTGATGCTTCGAAATAAACTACATTTACATGTAAATTATATTCAAATCACTATTTCTGTAGGTGCAAGGGCTTCCTTCGGAACACAGACACACAATGTCTGTTCAGCTGCCATCGATCAAGACCCAAGAAACTTTTATTTTTTGTTTGAATCAAATTTCATCATAACTCGTAGATACAGTAAACACACAAATTTCGACCATTTCTATTAATTTTCTTTGATCTAATTGAGGAAGATCATTTAATCTGAAGATGGTAGTAGATTAAAAACACATTTCTACTTTGTATTTAAAGCTTGTTTCACAAAAGCAGCTTCTGGACCACATGTATTGTGTCTAACTAATAGACAAACGTCATTTTTTTCTCAATATATACTTTTATAAATTGAACAGAAAATGACTGCAGTATGTCTATTTTAAAATAGATATTTAGTCGTTAATAATTCTAATAGTACAACAGAAAAATACTCTTGAATTTAGACCTTGTTTCACTCTACCAAAAGCAGTTTTTTTTTTTTTTTTTTTTTTTTTTTTTTGCAGTACGCGGGCCTCTCACGGTTGTGGCCTCTCCCGTTGTGGAGCACAGGCTCCGGACGCGCAGGCTCAGTGGCCATGGCTCACGGGCCCAGCTGCTCCGCGGCATGTGGGATCTTCCCGGACCGGGGCACGAACCCATGTCCCCTGCCTCGGCAGGCGGACTCTCAACCACTGTGCCACCAGGGAAGCCCAAAAGCAGCTTTTTGATCACATTTAATATATGTAACTAATAGAAATCTATTTTTAACATGTTTTTATAAACTGAGTAAGAAACTTACTTCTCTTTTAAAATGTATCTATTAATTAATAAATAACTGCGTATACATTCTCACAAAACCAGTAAGTTTCAATCCAAAACATTTAAAATTCAAAGTGATGTGGACGTGCACTTACCGGCCTGAAAACGTGCGTGTCCTGCATTCGAGACACCAGGTGAGAACTCTTGGCGATGCACGTGGCCGTCTCCAGTTTATCGCCCGTCAGCATCCATATCTAAGAAACAGTTTCAGCTGGTGAACCCCAACGCTATCACGTGTTCATCTCTGAAGTGTCTGCCCTTGAAAAGATATCTGCACATCGTGTTTTCAGCATCACTATTGACAACAGCCAAACCTGAAGCAACGCGTGAGTCCACGGATGGACGATGGAGAAGCCAAACGTGGTCCATCCATACAATGAATATTAAAAAAGGCAGGGGATCTGACACCTGCAACAATTATGCTGAGAGAAACAAACCAGTCACAACAGGACAAACACCGCATGATTCCACCTGAATGAGGTCCCCAGAGGAGTCAGACTCTAGAGACAGGAAGGAGATGGAGGGTGCCCGGGCTGCGGGAGGGGGAGCTAGCGTTTCACGGGGACAGAGTCTCAGTCTTACAGCATAAAGAGTTAAGGCAGGCGGAGCGTGCTGCTCGTTACGTGACAGTGTGAATGTACTTAGTGCCACTGCACCGTGCACTTAAAAATGGTGAGGATGGTAAACTTTACATCATGCACATTTTACCACAATAAAAGTCTCTGCCAACTTGCTTAACTGAAACAGGTAAGAGCAAAGTGACGTTTAGACACGGCAGCAGAGCTGAGGCAGGTGAACGACAGGGGATCAGAAGCCTCGCGGCTGGGGCTGAGGAGGACGCCTGAGTGTCAGAAGGCCACGTCTACACGGCCTCGCAGGCCAAGCAAACAGGCCCAAGGACCACAGGCTGAGGGCCTGCAGAGTTAGGGGGACCCTGACATCCTCGTTGTCACTTGTGTGAGTTTTTCGGTTGAAAACTGAGGTTCAAAATAGGTAAACGGGCAATAGTTAACCTGAAAGTTGTTTCGTATCAAATAAGTCATGTCAAATAACACCACCAAAAAAATATATTTTTTAAAAATCTATCCCTTTTGTTTTACTTTTTATTTATTATCATTATTTTTTGGCCACGCCGCATGGCTTGTGGGATCCCAGTTCCCAGACCAGGGATTGAACTCAGGCCGCGGCAGTGAAAGCCCAGAATCCTAACCACTAGGCTACCAGGGAACTCCCGAACACCACTTTTACTTAAAAATATCAAACACATGCACATATTGTATGTGTAAACGTCCCTAGACTGAAAAGAGAGCAAAACCAGGACACTTCATACAGAACAGGATGGTTTATGTATCTTTTCTATAACAGCAGCAATTTCTTGCTACCACCTGACTTTTCAGATGTGTCATGTGTATCATACATAAATTCGCATTTTTGGGAACTTACATGCTATACTGGTTCTCTGCTTAGGCACAATCTACCTGGGGCTCTTTGCAGTGTCTGAGGGTTTGTGTTTTTTACTTATGTTACACATTAATATTCACTTTACTGAGCCTGGATCTAAGACAACGACACGTCACTGTGACCAAGTTGGGGACAATTAACCCCACAGAACAAGAAGTCCCGCTGCTGATAACTCAGGGACAAGTGTGGCCTGGCCGAGCGCCACGTCTCGGGCTCAGAGGACGGGCTGAAACCACATCCTTCAACTATAACGGGACAAAAGAGTCTGCTTCTCCTGACGGAGCATGAAAAGGGAAAAGGGCAGAAGCCCAGCAAGTCTTACTGACCTCAGAGCTTAGCAAGCAGCTAATACAAAGCACCCAAATCTTTACACAAGAAACGCGCAGGCCTCGGCTGTGCTGACAAGCCAGCAGCGACACCCAAGAGCGAGACTGACGGGGAGCTCGTGAGAAACCACAATGGAACGAGCAGGCTGTCTGCCTCTAGTCAATCATGTTCCTCCACGCAAGCTTCTGTCGCACAGGCTTAGATCGGGTCACCGTTCTGAGGCTGAACTGCTCTCTTCCACTCTGACTAGCACCTGGACAGCACACGCAGATGCCAGCGGCCGCCCCTGCCACGGCCCTGAACGGGCGGGGAGGCTCCGACATCTCCCCCGCCCAGAGGCCTGGACGGCAGGGGCCCCCTTGCCGTGCCCGTCACAGGGCCCTCATCAAAACGTGCTGAGTGTATTGTTATTTGAAGCCGGCCACGGCTTTGCCTTCTGACATTTTCCTCCAGTTCTCTCTCTCTGCTCCAGTTAGACACAAGTATTTCTTTTAAAAGCAAGCTGTACTTTTTTCATTCTCAGTCCTCGAGGCAGCACTGAAATGCATTTTCTCAGCCATCTGTAATTGAACTTCAGCTTTCGTGAGAGCGCAGGTAAGTAAGGCAAGAAAGCAGTTTGCTGAAAACTAAAACTGACACCACAACGTGCGAATCTCCCCTGGACCCGAAGAGGACAAACCGTTAGAAAAAGCCAGCAGGTCAGTAGGTCAGGCAGGGAGCATCATGCGGTCTATGGAGCAAACCTCCCCATGCGGATAAAAGGCTGCCGTGGGGAGCAGCTCGGGCCGGGACAGGCCTCAGGCTGCCGTGAGGACGCCCGTGGCCGGGAAGGCAGCCAGGAGGACAGACGGCCGCCGGGAAGGGGGCAGCAGAACCGCTGCGTCTGGGTGACGGGCGGGCGGGGCGGGCCGGGGCTCCGCGGGACGCGTAGAGACCTCAGCTCACCAAGGCCCTCACCCCCTCCACCTCGGCGGGTTTCCCGGGACCACCTCCAGGGGACGCCTGCTCCCTCGCGGTACCTTGAGGCCCGCGTTGCGCAGCATCTCCAGGGTGGGCCGCACGTCCGTCTGCAGCTGGTCCTCCACCCCCGTCAGGCACAGCAGCTCCATCTCCCGCTCCAGGCTCTCCACCACGGCGGCCACCTTGAGCGTCCTGTCGTGGATGCTCAGCTTGGCCTGGTTGTAGCGGTTCTGAGGACAGGCGGGCGGTGCTGTGACTCGCGCAGGGCTGGCCGAGGCGGGGACACCCGCGGCGCCGCCCCCGTGCGCACCGTCTCCCCGAGGCCACGGCCGCTCACCTCGAAGTCCTGGTACTGCTCGTCCGTCAGCGCCCTCTTGGCCACCACGAGGGTGCGCAGGCCTTCGCGGGCCATGTTGCCGCACTGGAAGAGAGAGGCAGGTCACACGCGGCCCGGCCGGCCCGCAGCCTCGGCCACCGCTACTTGCAGCCACGGCCACGTCCTCTGCTAGCTCATCCCGCCCTGCTCCCCAGTCCTAGCTCCGTCTCGTTTCTAACAAACACACATCTGGGGGCAAGGAGGGCAGCCTGCGCGGAGAGGAAGGGGCTGCCCCCCAGGCACCGCCGCCTCGGCTCACGGGCATCACGTCCACACAGAGGACGGGCTCGCGCTGCAGGCTTTACAAAACCGCCCTTTCCGCTGCATGGCGGACAGCGTAGGTGTGTTTTGTTTTCTTAGTATTTGGGGAACACACGTTGATAACCAGAATCCAGCTTGGGAGCTTCTGTGACACAGAACAGCCCCCTGTAAACTCAGGCTCTGAGTACCTGCTGGCTTTGGATAAAGTGAAAGGCTTTCCCCACGACAAGAGTATTAACAACAAAGACTGCGGTGGGAGGGTGTGGAAAGATTTATCGATGGGAGAAACTACAATGTTGGAAATAAATGCACAAAGGATTTTTAATAAAGTTATCTGAAAAACAGTCTGACATTATCTGTCTGTTGCAAGACATTTATCGATTTGACCTCATAAAGCCAAATAAATTAAACAAGGATTTTATAATTAATTGCACATCATTATGACCCAAAGTAATTTTTATGGCATTTTACTAGGTCTTCAGGGAGTTTAATTTATTCATGTCCCTGATTAAATCCAGTGCCTGAAGGAGCTATTGATTCATATTGCCAATACCGTCGTGGACGTGGGCTGTGGCCCCTGGACTGACAGACTCCTGGCCTGAAGGGGGGTGGACACGCTTGAGCCCCACCGACAACATGCGCACAGAAGGGGGTCACACTCATGCATTCAGCGGTTTAGTTTTGCTCTGAAATCTAAGTTTTTACAAATACATAAATGCAAACAACAAGTCATCTCATGAAGCTAAATACAAATCGTATTTGTTCAGGGAGAATTTGATGAAAATATAGGGTTGGTTATATTCGGATCTTATCTCCACATTTCAAGTGAATCCTATGTACGTATTAGAATTAAATTCTAACTAAAATATCCTGGTAAATAATTTAGGTACAAAATAACTATCATGTTCAAGTATAACTCTAGTTACATGCACAACACTATTCAGAATATTCTAGTGAATGATTAGGGATGCTTTCTGTTTTTCCACCAAAATAAACAAAATATTCTTCATAAGGACCCACTTGCACACATCTACACGTATTCACACAGAAACCAAAAACAGTAGTTGTTCACCCAGAAAGTACAGTATTTATAATTGACAGTACTCCTATCCTCTCTGCTTGATGAACCGACAGTGTCTGGTGTGAAACCTGGCATCTTGATTCACTCCAGTGACACCAGCAAGTACCTACAAGTCGGAGAAAGGATGCCGTGCTTCTGTCACTGCCCTGAGTTTCATAAAAACATCTGCACAATGTGAGACAGCTCATACCTCCTCCTCCAGCCAGTCATTATACTGGACGACGGTGGACATGGCAACGTCGGCACCTTTCATGTAGAACGTGATCTCTGCCGTGGACTCGTCCTGTAACAAGACGGGAGTGAACACAGACATGTTGAGGCCACGCTGCGGCTACTGGGGGGCTGCTCTAACGGGAACGCACCAGGAGGGCAATTCTCTGTGAACCCACTCCCCTGGGTGAGTTACTCAGACACCTTGTAGGCAGGGCTGTGTCCTCCCTAGATGCTCAGGCCACCAGGAACCGAGAGCATAATTGTGGCTCTCAAGATGCTGCGCTGAGGGTTTTGAAATAAAATCTGTAAATGAATATACGCCTTGGACTGCAAGGTAAATTCTCTCAAATTTCCAGAGCTTGAGTGAATAAGCTTCTTAGTTTAGCCAACTTCCAAGATGTATTTGTGGTATTCGCTACAAAAAATGTAATAGGGGTATATTTTAGCAACGTTATGGTCATAAATCATCTTCAGGTGAACTCTGGCTGCGACTGCTGTGGGAAACAAAGCAGCGCGAGCCGATTTCAAACATTCATGAGCATCTACTTATCCTGCCTCAGCCGTCTTAGGAAAGTTGTTTTAAATCATGACTATTAGAGCCACGCCAGCTTCTCAGCATAAATTATCAGTTTGGATTTTATTATTACAAAACACTGCGATGAGCATAAAGCCCTGGAGTGAGCCTTAAGAGACCGCTGCAGTGTCCTCACAGTGACCAGAGCAGGCACCCAGCTCGGGGACAGAGGCCAGCGTACCCTGACGATGACCCCCATCCGCTTGCTCTCCGACGTGAAGGGGAAGGTCTGCAGGATGCAGTAGGTCAGGATCTGGCCGCTGGGGGTCCTCAGCTGCATGGACGTGAGGTCTCTGTTGACCAGAGTGAGGCCGACGCTCTCCGTCCACTGCACCAGGGCCACCTGCGGGAGACCAGCGAGACGTGAGGGCACTTGCTCCCCGGGAAGGGGACATCAGGCCAGCGGTCAGTGAGCTCGCCGAGATGCCACCAAGAGACGAAACTGACCACATCCAGGCCCTGCTGTTTCTGAGGCCGCGTCTAGTATTCGTTACAGGGAAGCGATACGCAGCGAGACTGAGGGACTTGGTCTTACCGTCTAAGATAAAGGCCGTTGGTGAGCACACTTGTGCTGCGATTTGTGTTACCAGCTGCCTACAGCTAGGGTTTAAAATCTATGTGGAGCGCCCGCCGGGATGGACAGCTCGGAGAGCAGGTGGGGCTGGGCTCGAGGACGCCCGCGACAGTGATGCCCTGAATCCCTCATGTGTCTCAATCACGGACCAACTGGCGACTGGGGGCTCCACAGCCAGCACGTCTGTGGGGAGGGCAGGCCCGGGCGCCAAGCCCAACTCTGACAGTTGGAAGCCCCGTGACCTGGTCCTCTGCGTACTGAGGTTCACCCGCCTGTTCTGTGGAAGATGTATTTGCAAACTGTTCTAAAGGGGAAACGATCAGAGGAGGCTCCCTGGCATGTGGCAAGGACTCAAAAATAGAAAGTATTCTTACTTACAATCCTTTATGATTTAAACGTAAAAATCTTAAGTGGAAAAATAATTTTTAAAGTTCACCACTTATGCATAGTAATTTTTATGACAATAAGCGTTTTCAGAAAAAAATTGTCTTTAAAAGCAACTTCACTGCAAGAAATTCATGACGTGCTGCCCCGCCGTGCAGGTGAGGGCCCCGCGGCCGCAGGCAGTGGCTCCTTCCCCCTGGGGGCTCTGGGCCTCTCCTGACCCTGGCGTCTTGCCCTCACCTGCAGTTCCTTTCACCACCTGTGCTTTTAGCGTTTGACCTGGGGTTCTGAGAAATCATACCATTCAAGAGCATTTTAAATTCTGTCTAGTGTGCAGATGTTACCGTTCTCTCCTAGTCATTCCTGAAAACTCCCGTCTGACGAGATCCTCAGCAGCTCTGGTGCCGAGGTGAGACCGCTCAGTTCGGAATCCTCGAGCTGCCGTGTACCAGCTCCGTGAATCTGGGTGACAGGCTGCACCCCTAAGCCCCGGTCTCCTCGTCGATAAGATGGTGACGACCTCCCAGGGTTACGCTGAGGTCTGACCCACCCGTGGGGCGTTTGGCACATTGATGATCAACGTCTGGGTTTCACCCTCCGCCCTTTCTCACGTAAGCCATTTAGGCGGAGTGGGAATCACTTTACGAATGAGGTTTTCCAAGTAATTTTCCACAAATATAACTGGAGAAAAGTCCCGACAAGCTTGTCAAGTGTCTGACATTGTGGGGTGGGCCGCATGGTACGGGTGGACAGGGCGTCCGAAGACAGCGAGGCAGAAAAAGCCGGTGCGAGACACTTTCTGGGGCTGCAGGGGCGCCCCGTGGGGCGGGGATGCCCTGGGGCACAGCCGAGGGCGACACTTTAAGTCACCTGTGCCGGTCCCTTGGTGCCTGGCTCCCCACACACTCCCACATGGCTTCCCTGAAAGGGGTCCAGGACAGATGGTACCCAGCCTCTCCCGGAAAGGGTGACTTCAGTTCCCAAACATTTTCTAGGATTTTGCAAAGGACCTAAACAGACAAGCGGGACGACTGTTTCAGAATAGTAAAGGCATACTTTTTTATACGGTTTTAAATTACAATTTCGTCTTATTTTATACGCAGTCAATGCATCAGAATTCATCTTATAAAAACTTCTGGTATTTTAAGAAGTGTACATGGTAGAGTCGGCCTGTGATAAACAGGTGACAGCAGCTTCGGAGAAGCAGGAGTGGGAGTGAGGGTCATGCTGAGGGGGGTCCCGGGGCCCCGGACTTGCAGCTGGCGTCTCGAGGGAGCCCTGCGCCGACCAGGCCCAGGATGCGCGTCCAGCAACCACCAGCAAATAGCCCCGGCTCGAGCCCAGCCCCCAAGCCCAGGTGGGCCGGGCCAGCTCGGGAGTGAGAGCCCACCCTGGACAGAGAAGGCGGAGCCGAAGGAAGGACGTCCTCCCCGCAGCTGGGCAGCCCGAGGGGCGGCACTCACGCACGGGAGCTTCCAGCAGAGGAGAGGACAGACCGACGCAGCACCAGACGGCCCGACAGCCCAGCGGCCGAGGCCGCAGCAAGGCCGCCCGTGGTGGACGCTCCCACCCCGCTGCCCAAGGGGACACTGGCTGTGGCCACCATACCGCCCGGCAGCGGGGCGTCACAGCCAGTCCACGAGGCTGCAACCAGGGTCTCCACGAGACACGTGAGCGCAGCAGGCTCTGAAGGCCGGGTCCCGCCGGACTCCTGACCCCCGTGCCAGTGTCCACTGAAACGGCTTCTTCCCAGCCCCAGTCCTGGTTTGCTGGCGGCAGTGGAGACGCCTGTCAATACTCCTGACACCGGAGTCCATCTGCTGGCTTACAGGGCGGATGACGTCAGCTCTCTAGGGGCCCCGTCAGCTCTGGGGTCCCACGAACGCATTAAATGTGACGCAATGAGTCACCGTGGAGCTCGAGTTAGAAGCCGCATGCCCTGGCTTTCCAGCGCGTCACCAGGATCCTGAAGCAGGCCGGGACCCTAACATGACGCCACGAGGATACAGTACTATAATTTAGAGCATCAGTGATACACTCCAAATCATAGCTCTAAAAGAAGACACCTGGACGTCAGCACGTCGAGAGGGGGCAAGTCAACAGCTCTGCAACCCCAGTGCAAATGTAAAACGAACGTGAAACTCCATAGACTATTTCTATACGACTTCTCTGTGTCTGCAGATGACCCAAGACCCCAAGTTTCGTTTTCGGTTTACACAGTGAAAGGTTACTATCACATTCTGACCTGTAAATTGTATCTCCCTGCGAACACCCTCTCATCTCACTGGGTCCCGCTGCAGTCAGGACCTGAGTTTCTCTATTTGGTGACTCACACCTGTTTACTGTTTAGTTTATGCTTGGTTTCATAACCCACTGGGGGTAGCGACGTATCAGAGGAGTCCGCTGGGCTTCTGCTGCCTGGCCCAGCATGTGTACAGCTGTTCCTAGTCAGTAAGCACGTCGAGGTCTCGCTATATAATGCCGACCAGGAGAAGAGCGTTCACACACTCAACGCGACGGGCGCTTCCGTTAGTCTTCTAATGTCAGTGCTTAGCGCTGGGCAGGATTCTCTCTGGTGATGTAAAATGTAACATTTCTGAACAGACTTACAAGCCAGCAGCCACGAAGGGGAGACACGAACGTGCAGAACTGGCCGCCACGCGCTCGGCACCTCAGTGGAGGCCGCCACGACGCCCACGGCGACCGGAGGGTCCCCCTGCGGCTTCGAGCTTTGCCACCTGGCCCTGGAGTGCAGCGGGGCTGGGGGAAAGCGGGTCAGCATTCGGACCATTCCCTCTGTATGTCTGAAATAAACTAGAGGTGTTCTTTTCAGAAGGCTCTGAGGGGTCACTTACATCCGGTGATACTGAACGTCGAAATCAGAGGAAGGAAAATTTCTAAGGAATGGGCAGTTTGACTCTATTTTCTTCCTGAGGACGTTTAAGCTATTAGACCAAACACACGTCTTGAAAGCATGATGCCTCCCCTACAGCAAAATGAACAGCACGGCTGCCGGGGGTGGAGACTCGCCAGGCAGTCGGAGCACAGTGGGGAGTGGAGGCTGTGCCGGCCAAGGCCTCCCCTGGAGCCCCGTGCAGACCCGCTGGGCACAGTCCACTCGGTGTCCCCCGTGACGGAGCTGAACGTCCAGTGACGGAGCTGGACAACAGCGTGGCGAGCCTGCGAATGGCCTCGGGTTGCCCCCGCCGGCCGCCTGGGCCTCTGCGGCCACAAGCCACCAGCCGTCCTCCAGCATCGCCGGGGCTGCCTGCCGGCTCCCCGTCACCTTCCCCCAAAGCCCCCGCTCTCTCCGCTGTGGCTCCCCCTCCCGCCACGCTGCCATGTCCCCCACCCGGGCCTCCAGCAGCCCCGAGACCCCCGATGCCTGCTGTGCTCACTGCTCTACCCTCAGGAACCAGCGCAAGACATTCCTTCAATCAGCGAGAACTAACAATCGCTGATTTAAGGTGATTTAACAGTGGTAAGTTCAACGGGACACTGAAGACAGGCGTGAAAACACAGCCGGAGCAGTTTTTGGGTGCTGGCTTGTGTGAGGCAGTCTCCTAGGACCCGGGAAGAGATGGGGATGAAGCGCTAGTCCAGTGTGATCTGGGCTTCGAGCGTAAGAAACCTGATTCTCGCCCTGGGATTACTAGTTCACCTCTAACCATTTCTTAGCGTGCAAAGTGCCCGTCACCCGAACGAAGCTCCAAGGCTTGCTGTTCTGTGGCTTTACACGGCCAACATCCACGGCTGTTTTGGGTGATGCAGTTGTTCAAATCTTTCGCTTCTGTTTAAACAGAGAGGTCGTTTTCTCATAACTGAGTTTTGGGAGTTCTTCATCTATGTTGGTCACTAGTCATTTATCAGATATGTATTTTGCAAACATATCCTACAAACCTGTGGCTTGCCTTCATTTTCTTAACAATGTCTGTCGAAGAACGTAGGATTTTTACCTTTAAGTCTAGTTTATCAATTCTTTTCTTATACAATTTGTACTGTTTGTGACCTACAAAATCGTTGCCTAACTAACTCAAGCCTACAAAGGTTTTCTTCTAGAAATTTTATACTTTTGGTTTTTCATTTAGGTCTATGACCAATTTGAGTTAATTTTTATAAGAGTGAGAGAGATTAGTTTAGGCTCTTTCTGCATATGGCTGTTCAAATGTTCTGGGTCCCCTAGAGAAATGGAAATAAAAACAAAAATAAACGAATGGGACCTAATGAAACTTAAAAACTTTTGCACAGCAAAGGAAACCATAAACAAGACGAAAAGACAACAGTCAGAATGAGAGAAAATATTTGCAAATGAAGCAGCTGACAAAGGACTAATCTCCAAAATTTACAAGCAGCTCATGAAGCTCAACATCAAGAAAACAAACAACTCAATCCAAAAATGGGCCGAAGACCTAAACAGACATTTCTCCAAAGAAGACATACAGACTCTGCCAACAAACACAGGAAAGGATTCTCAACATCACTAATCATTAGAGAAATGCAAATCAAAACTACAATGAGGTATCATCTCACACCGGTCAGAATGGCCATCATCAAAAAATCTACAAACAGTAAATGCTGGAGAGGGTGTGGAGAAAAGGGAACACTCTTGCACTGTTGGTGGGAATGTGAATTGGTACAGCCACTATGGAGAACAGTATGGAGGTTCCTTAAAAAACTAAAAATAGAACTACCATACGACCCAGCAATCCGACTACTGGGCATATACCCTGAGAAAACCATAATTCAAAAAGAGTCACAATGCTCATTGCAGCTCTATTTACAATAGCCAGGACATGGAAGCAACCTAAGTGTCCATGGACAGACGAATGGAAAAAGATGTGGCACATATATACAATGGAATATTACTCAGCCATACAAAGAAACAAAACTGAGTTATTTGTAGTGAGGTGGATGGACCTAGAGTCTGTCATACAGAGCGAAGTAAGTCAGAAAGAGAAAAACAAATACCATATGTTAACACATATATATGGAATCTAAAAAGAAAAAAAATGGTCATGAAAAACCTAGGGGCAAGACGGGAATAAAGACGCAGACCTACTAGGGAATGGACTTGAGGATACGGGGAGGGGGAAGGGTAAGCTGTGACAAAGTGAGAGAGTGGCATGGACATATATACACTACCAAATGTAAGGTAGATAGCTAGTGGGAAGCAGCCACATAGCACAGGGAGATCAGCTCGGTGCTTTGTGACTGCCTGGAGGGGTGGGATAGGGAGGGTGGGAGGGAGGGAGATGCAAGAGGGAGGGGACATGGGAACATATGTATATGTATAACTGATTCACTTTGTTATAAAGCAGAAACTAACACACCGTTGTAAAGCAACTATACTCCAATAAAGATGTTTAAAAAATATGTTCTGGGTCCCATTTATTTAAATAATCATCCTTTCTGCATTGGATTTCCTTGGCATCTGTATAAAAAATCAACTGACATCTTGGTAACAAACTGACATCTTGGTTAACAGAAAGTCTTCCAATCCACGTGCACAATACGGTTCTCATGTATAGACTGTCCTTGAGTTTTCTTCATTGTCTTACACTTCCCAGCATACAAATCCTACACATACTTTGTTAGATATATCCTTAAGCATTTCATGGGTTTTTTTTTTTTTTGGTGCTTTATAAATGGTACATTTTTAAATGTCAATTTCTAATTGCTCATTGCTAGTATATACAAGCATGAGTAATTTTTGTATATGGCTATCATAATGTGCAACTTTGGTAAACTCACTTATTAAATCTTAGTAGAGAGTTAAATTTTTGGTAGAGCCTTTGGGATTTTATATGGAGACAATCATATCATCTATTAAAACAAGAGACAGTTTTGTTTCTTCCTCTTTTCTGGTCTACCGAGGTTTTATGCTGTTTTTAGATGCCATTTTGCTAATATATATTTTTCCTGAACATGGTTATTTAATGAGGTTTTCAAAAATAATAGCATTTGGGCTGTGTTTTAATATACTCTCATAAAAATTTAAGCTCATCTATTATACACTCTTCATATGTGTAATTTTATGTGTGTATTCTTAGTCTGCATTCACTGTTTTGTATTATTTACTATTTTTGCCAACAGTTTTTCCATTTTATTTACTTTTCAAAGGATCAGCTTTTGAATTTACTGCTTATTCAATCAGTGTAAGTATCATCTGCTCGTGTGGACATTTGTGTGCAAGAATCAGCTAAAGTTTATGACAAACCATGAGTGGATGACTTAAAAACAGAAGCGCGTCCCACCCTCAACAGCACTGCTTTTGATTTACTCTAATGTATGCAGTGTGCTGTGGATTTAAATTCACTTTATCGTGTCTGCTTATTGAAGCAGGACTCAATCAGTATATTCAATCAGTATATATCCAACTTTTACGTTTTCCTTTATCTTTTCTTTCTCTTACTTTCCTTTGGTCTTGCCTTTTTCTTCTAAACGTTTTAGTTGGATGCCAACCTCATTTGTTTCGTTTCTTTTTACCAGTGCACAGCCCCGGTTTGATCTGCAAGGCACTGCCTAACACATAAGCCGGTGGAGGTGGAGTTTCCATCTGCTGACGGCTCCCGGGAGGTGGTGTCTTAGCGGGAGACTCTCAGTGTTCGCATGGAGGCTGCTTCTGACCACTGGCTTCCCCTGACCACGGCCCCTCTTGGGATGTTATCCCTGTATTGGGTCAGATTGCCGCTACATGGGGTCCTTCTAACAGAACAAGAAAGCTGCTGGGGGCAGGTGGAATTTTTAGGTCTCTGACTCAGAATTCATCTCAGGAGCAGTTAACACACTGCTGCTTGCTTTCCCCATTGGTGTGGCCCTCCCAGTGGAAGGGGCAGAGGAGGTGCCACCCCTTCCTGTTTCCTTTGGGTGCTTTCAGTGGTGGTACAGGCCATGTAAGAATGACTATTTCTCTAACTTAGCTTTAAGACATTTCTAACAATGCGATTATTGACAATAATACAAAGGTCAAAATAATTAAACTGTGAGTGTAAAAGTTACATATCTAAGTGGGAGCCTAAGCTAAATCTCATCCAGAGGCCACGTTAGCAACACACTTGGGTAATTGCTGTCACAGGCAATTGGTTTATGCTTTCACACTTCTCCATGCTAAGTAACTCGTGCAGGGCAAGATCTTATTATTAATTTTCTCTACAATTCCATTACTCAGAAATTTCTGTTCTATCATTCTTTTTTTAAGCAAAGTTTCCTTTTTTCTCGCTTTGTACATTTATTTTATTTTTTCATTCAGTTTTTGCTGCGTTGGTCTCCGCCGCTGCGCGTGAGCCCTCTCCAGCTGTGGCGAGCAGGGGCTACTCTTCGTTGTGGTGCACGGGCCTCCCATTGCGGTGGCCTCTCTCCTTGCAGAGCACGGGCTCTAGGCACACAAGCCTTAGCAGCTGTGGCTTGTGGGCTCTAGAGCGCAGGCTCCATAGTTGTGGTGCCTGGGCTTAGTTGCTCCGCGGCATGTGGGATCTTTCCCAGATGAGGGCTCAAACCTGTGTCCCCTGCATTGGCAGGCAGATTCTTAAGCACTGCGCCACCATGGAAGCCCTGTGCTATCATTCTTGAAAAGCTTGGGAGAAGTTTCCTTTACCATATTAGCAATTACACCCGCATAGCTGCCAGCTTTACTCCAGGGACACGTTTATTATTATTATTATTATTTTTTGCGGTACGCAGGCCTCTCACTGTTGTGGCCTCTCTCATTGCGGAGCACAGGCTCTGGACGCGCAGGCTCAGCAGCCATGGCTCACAGGCCCAGCCGCTCCATGGCACGTGGGATCTTCCCGGACCGGGGCACGAACCCGTGGAACCCGTGTCCCCTGCATCGGCAGGTGGACTCTCAACCACTGCGCCACCAGGGAAGCCCCCAGGGACACATTTTTTACCGTGTACTTTATAAATCATAATTCGATCACTGACATGTCTTCATTTTCAATTGTGGTACTACCATCACGGTTATAATTTAATAGAATTATGAACATAACGTGAACCTGCTCGCCTGGAAAAGCTGCCAGTCAATACTCATGGCAGGCCGTGTGGTTCGCGTGCTGTCCCGCTCCTGAGGGTCACGGACGGGGGCTCACGTCGCAGACAGGGACCTGCTCCCCACAGACGTGCTGACGCCACACCACAGTGAGTCCTGCTTCAATAAGCAGACACGATAAAGTGAATTTAAATCCACAGCACACTGCATACATTAGAGTAAATCAAAAGCAGTGCTGTTAAGGGTGGGACGCGCTTTTGTTTTTAAGTCATCCACTCATGGTTTGTCATAAATTTTAGCTGATTCTTGCACACAAATGTCCACACGAGCAGATGATACCTACACCCTGAAATAATACTTAATATAGAAATTACCTATGTGAGGGACATGGCCACAGAGGAGAAAGGATGTTACCAACAGACAGCAAGTTTACAGGCTTAAGAGTCACTGAAAATCACGGCCAATCAATCTTTCTGAACCAACGCGGGCAGGGGTCTTGGGGTTGCGTCGCACTGGCCTAGCTCGCCTGAGGCGCTGCCCCTGAGCTGACTCGGTGGCGCCTGTTGGTGACGCTGGCTCCGTCTCAGCTTCCTGAAGCTGCACTGGACACACAGCTCACGAGGGCCGGATTTTAACTTTGTCCAGGAATTTCCAGGAACATTTAAAGTTTGCTAAGCTGGAGTCTGCTATGCTGAGGCTGCAAAGTGACAGGCAAGTGAAACTTTCTACGCTCTTGGAGAAAATGAAATATTGATCACTTATCAAAAGAAACAGCGACCGGGGCCTAAGTAGGCTGCAGGTTCTGAATCCGAAATCACCCCTCCCGCTCTGACGCTCCAGCACCCACTGCAGGTGACAGCTCCAAACACACACGTCACTGCAAAGTGCCCAGTGACCACGCCTCAGAAAGCCTTTACCAGCTTCAATTCCCCAGAATTCCAGTATCTGTATAATAAAATGCATTTGTGCACACGCAGGGTAAGGTAGGAGAGCCTCTCTGTTTTCAGGAAAGTGAAAATGCAAGATCAAAGACTCAAAAACCAGCACGTTCTACTCAATAAGTCACATTCTTTCTGAAAACTAAGATGAGATGACACAAGAGCCATAAGCAAACAGGGAAAATAAGAGAATAGTGTTGCTGCAGAGTGTGCAAAGCCAGTTAAGTCTCCTGAACGGAAAAGGCTGCTTATTAACCGCACCCGTTGTGATAGGTCAAGGCTGAGGGCAAACAGAGAACATCAACCGAGCCACTTCCCTGAAAAAAGCTCCAGGGTGCAATACTCTAAGCACTTTATTCAATAAAAAATGCTTTTAAAACAGTACTCTGGTGATTGGGAAACACCGCCATCATCCGTCAGCCTAACGCAGCGAAGTTCAATAAGCGAAATAATGAACCGTTCAGATGATTTTCCTCGGGCTCTGGGGACCTGCAAACACTGCATCGACAGAGTGCTTTAAAAATTATGATGAAGTTGAGTCTTTTCATTTTTAGATGTAAAGCACGTGTTAGGGATTTCTTAAAGGTTATTTAATGCTTTGCACTTTTAATCATGGTCCAATTTCCAAAGTGGGAAGAAAGTTTGAAGTAAAAACTTTAAACATAAGATTAGCAGTCTCTATTTAGTGCTGGGAATCTTGGGATCAGTGAAACCCTCTCTACTGTGAAGTCCTGCTTTAAGATTTCGAAAGTGTTGTAACATAAAAACCTAAAGATAAAAAAATCCCAGGTATTTTCAACAAAATTTTTATTTACTTTTGGGAGGTAATAAGGTGAATACGTAATACAGGATTTTTGAAACTTCCGATACAATTTTCCTTGGGAAACGTCTGTGGTCTAAGTTCCCCATGCTCAGGACGGGACAAGCACACGTTCCAGTATGCAATCACGCGGAACTTGAGAGAACCTCTAGAATGCTAGACTGTGAAAGACAATGTGCTTAACCTTCCTTTGTAAGAAAAAGCGGTGGTGCATGTCCTCTCGGAGAGCGCCACCGGGACCCGGTACCTGTCTCAAGGCCGACAGGGCGCGGCAGGATGACAGGTGCAGCTCCTGTGCATCCTAACCACCCACCCCATCAGCCGCGGCCGCCACATCTGCTGGGACCACTGAGCTGTGCACGTCCTCCTAGGTTCCCCGTCACCCAGTAAAAACATCTGGTACACACACACGATTCCAAAAGTCATACTGAGCTGTGGCTGCAAAGAGATTCTCACACACCTATTGGTTAACATAATCTATAAAACAGAGCAGTGGTGACGATGAAGGGGACCTTGAGCTCCCGCCCACCGCGTAACTGACCTGGGACGTGGCGCCTGGAATATGCGCCCTGAAGACAGCGGGGTGCTTCCACACCCCCTGCTTTCCCCTCTGTACAGTGACTAAGCTACCCTGTGGAGCGACTCAGCAACTGACCACACCGCAGGCAGCCCCAGTTTCCACGGGCTCTCCTAACACTTCCTGGGAAGAGAGGCATGGTGTCTCACAAAAAGGAAAAGCATCTAACTCCGAGACACCACCCGGCTAAATCACAGGGACAGCTCCTCCCGGACCAGCTGGGGATGCAGTGACGGGGATGCGGTACCGAGGCCCCGTGTCGATGAGGTTTATCTCAGGTCACCACCACACCTTCCGGCCCCGCTCCAATTGGATCAGCAGTGCCGTCCCACCACCTCCCAGGCCTGGGGTTCCGTCTGCCACGATGCACAGAGCCCAGGTCCCAGAAGACGGAATGAAAGCACAGACTCTGCACATGACAGAAGCACTGCGTGGCTGGGACACGTCACACAGCGTGGACGAAAAGTCAGAGGGCATTGGGAGGGCAAAGCTGGCGAGGGCCATAGTCACTTGAGATCAGGTGCAGAGCTGCTGCTTTTCCTTCAGCTTTTTCATTCTTTCTGGTTGAATACCAAAATTCTGACTCATTATAAAAGCAGTTAAGTTTACTGTAACCGCTTCAAATAATAAACAGTGCTTGGAAAACAGAACGTCCCCGTCACCCCCGTCACAGGGGTGCACCCAGCCCACTAGCTGCTCGAGACCAAGACGAGTGTTGGCATCGGGCAGAACTGGACACAGGCCGGGGCAGAGGTCAGGCCTGTGGGCACCACGCAAGCGGCCAGACTTGAGGGCCTCATATCTGGAAATCACCATGAGGCTCAGGCCCACTTCGTAGAGCGGGAAGGTGTCAGGCACGGGGCAGGCACCACGGGCTCTGGAGCAGACGGCTGCCAGCAAGAGAGTGCCAGGGACAGTGGCACAGCTGCGCGCAGGAGCCCTGGAGAGTGAACTGGGGGAGGGAGGCCGGTCCTGCGGTGTGGCGCCAGGGGGCTGGGCCTGGAGAGATGTCCTCAAGGCAGGTGCCCTTGCCTCCTAACTCTGGGCACCAAGACTGGAGGCGTGACCCCGAGGTCACAGCAGTGGTGACAACCACAGAGAAAAGAGGAAACGCTGAGTTTCAGTGGAGATGAAGGACCAAGTGGGAATGTTCTCAGCTTTCCATGTTGAAAAAAAACCAAACTTTCATCTTTTTGGCTGTTTTTTCACCACCTATAAGCTCTGACATGACTAACAACATGTTATAATTTCTAAATTGACAAAACAAAGGTGGTGCTGGGAAAACTGGACAGCTACATGCAAAAGAATGAAATTAGAACATTCTCTAACACCACATACAAAAAAGAAACTCAAACTGATTAAAGACCTAAATGTAAGACCAAAACCCATAAAACTCCTAGAAGAAAGCATAAGCAGAACTCCCTTTGACATAAATCGTAGCAATATTTTTTTAGATGTCTCCTAAAGCAAAGGAATTGAAAGGAAAAATAAACAAATGGGACCTAATTAAGCTTAAAAGCTTTTGCACAGCAAAGGAAACCATCAGCAAAACGAAACAAGCTATTGAATGGGAGAAAATATTTGCAAGTGATACGACCGATAAGGAGTTAACATCCAAAACATATAAACAGCTCATACAACTCCACATCAAAAGACAAACAACCTGATTAAAAAATGGGCAGAAGACCTGAACAGACATTTCTCCAAAGAAGACATACAGATGGCCAACAGGCACATGAAAAGATGCTCAACATCGCTAATTATTAGAGAAATGCCAATCAAAACCACGATCAGACAACACCTCACACCGGTCGGAATGGCTATCATCAAAAAGACAAGAAATAACAAACGTTGGCAGGGATGTGGAGAAAGGGGAACTCTTGTGCACTGTTGGCGGGAGTGTAAATTGGTGCAGCCACTGTGGAAAACAGTATGGAGGTTCTTCAGAAAACTAAGAATAGAACTACCATATGACCCAGCAATTTCACTCCTGGCTATATATCTGAAAAAAACGAAGACACCAATTCAAAAAGATACATATACCCCAATGTTTGTAGCAGCATTATTTACAATTGCCAAGATATGGAAGCAACCTAAGTGTCCATCAGCAGGATAAAGAATGGATAAAGAAGATGTGGTATATATATACAATGGGATACTATGCAGCCATAAAAAAGAATAAAATTTTGCCATTTGCAGCAACGTGGATGGACTTGGAGGGTGTTATGCTAAGTGAAATAAGTCAGACTGAGAAAGACAAATACTGTATGATACCACTTACATGTGGGAAATCTAAAGAATACAGCAAACTAGGAAATATAACAAAAAACAGACTCACAGATATAGAGAACAAACTAGTGGTTACCAGTGTGGGGAGGGATAGGGGATGGGACAAGATGGGGGAGGGGAGTAAGAGGTACAAAATATCATGTATAAAATAAGCGACAAGGATATATTGTACAACACGGGGAATACAGCCAATCTTTTTTAAAAAATAATCTTTTATTTATTTATCTATTTTTGGCTGCACTGGGTCTTCCTTGCTGCACACGGGCTTTCTCTAGTTGCGACAAGCGGGGGCTACTCTTTGTTGCAGTGCACGGGCTTCTCGTTGTGGTGGCTTCTCTTGTTGCAGAGCATGGGCTGTAGGCACGCGGGCATCAGTAGTTGTGGTGCGTGGGCTCAGTAGTTGTGGCTCACGGGCTCTAGAGCACAGGCTCAGTAGTTGTGGCGCACGGGCTTAGAGGCTCTGAGGCATGTGGGATCTTCCCAGAGCAGGGCTCGAACCCGTGTCCCCTGCATTGGCAGGTGGATTCTTAACCACTGTGCCACCAGGGAAGAAACCCAGCCAATCTCTTACAAGAACTATAAAAGGAGTATAACCTTTAAAAATTGTGAATCACTAACTATCCTGTACACCTGTAACTTACATGACATTGTACATCAGCTCTACTTCAATTAAAAAAGAAAAGGAAATACCTATGTAACTAAAGCTTCAAAAGTAAATTTGCTCTCAAACAATAAAGCTGTGTTAGGAGCTGGTAAATGCCCTGAGCCTGCTGGTGCACTCAGGGTTTATCATTAGGAAGTGAGAATGCCGTAGCTGGGGCCCCCTCGCTTTGCACCCTGAGACTGTCAGGGGCGCTGCTGACAGCACTGGGCCTCACCTCATATCCTGAAAGCACGTCAAAAGGAAAGATTTACAAGACTCAGTGGTTCTCAGTTGTGGGTGCAACTTACTGGATTTTCAGAATGGAGAAACGTCAGTCCCACCAGGCCTGCTGGAAAATCAGCACTTCTAGAACTGAGGATGTGTATAGAGAACGGCAAGTATGAAAAAAACAAAACAAAGCTAGTAGTCCATGGGATATGTAGACAGGGTTAAGAACCCGTGCCGGTGGTCCACCTGTAGCCCCCAGGGGTCTGCAGACGAGGCTGTGCGGGCACTTTTGGGAACGAGAGTACTGTCGTGGAAACCAGAGGAGGGACACCGCCGGCTGTTGCCGAGCAGGAAGGCTGCACAGCACAGAGGAGCCTGCCCGTGGGCAGCAGAGGGGCCCCTCCTGGACGCAGAGCCAGGGGTTGCGGGAGTGCTGTCAGGGAGGAAGGACTCTTCTCTTTGGAAATAAACTTGTTAATGGGATCGGCAGGGTCCTCTCTTGAAGACATTAGGTCAGAGTTCTTAAAACCTTTGATTGAAGGCATTTTTTGAGGTTACTTACTTATATGATCCAGTTTTACAAGATATTTGAAGAAGTCTGATGACTTTACAGAATTATCAGAACCCTGAGTGCAAAGGGTAGATGAGAAAACTATACATAAAGTACACTAAGGGGGCTTCCCTGGTGGTGCAGTGGTTGAGAATCTGCCTGCCGATGCAGGGGACACGGGTTCGTGCCCCGGTCTGGGAAGATCCCACATGCCGCAGAGCGGCTGGGCCCGTGAGCCATGGCCGCTGAGCCTGCACGTCCGGAGCCTGTGCTCCGCAACGGGAGAGGCCACAACAGTGAGAGGCCCACGTACCGCAAAAAGAAAAAAAAAAAGTACACTAAGATTGTACAGGAAGTGGACAAATTAATTTAATAATAATTTTTATCAACCTAAAAATCAAAGAATGACTGACGTAAAGTCAGAAATGACTCATTTATCACACTTAAGATTTTACCATTTCTGTCTTCTGTAGATTTTTGAAATTATTTACATCCTAATTCTGTTTTGAAACACATACATCGTATCTAAATTCTGGCAAAAATAACTGGAAATTTAACGTGCAAATCTGAAGATTCACTTGGAGAGAAGAGGACACGGGAGGGTGCAGCCTGCAGACCTTACGGAGTCAGTAAGCTCCCTGAGTCCGCTCACGGCTTTCCTGGAACTGACTCGAGGCTGTTCTGGGACGTGTGGGCACAACCACGCAAGGCCTGGGTCAGGGCAGGGGTCCCACCAGGAGGGAGCTGGCCAGATTTCTGGCCTGTGGCGAAAGCCCGCACTGGAAACCACCGTCAAGCCCCCTCCTCACTCCACAAGAAACTCCTCAGGCCCGGAGCCCGATGAGCCCTCGGAGAGGCGCCGTCTGCACCCCGAGGACCCGTCGGGATTGGGCCGCTCGGCCCGACTGACCTCATCGGGGCTGGAGGCCTGGTAGGTGCGGTTGTCGTCGCTGAAATCCTGGTCGGCCTCGGCGAACTCGGTCTCCCCGGCCGCGCCGCGGGCCTCGTACACGGGGGTCACGTTGTGACACAGGGCGACAGCCTTCACGGCCTCGTGGACCCGGCTGCTCACGCTTTTCCTGACCTTGGGCGCTGAGGACTGGGCTTTTCTTGGGGGTGTTGAACTGGCGTTGTTTCCACTGGTCTGAGACTGCGTCTGTCAAACACAGCACGCCAAAGAATTAGAGACAGCAGAGCCGATGCTGGGATGAGTAACACGCATGGCTTTGATGGGCTGCTTAGCCTTAGCCAGGAGTAAGTAGACCAGCTCAAGACGATTACCTCTGCCATGCGCCCCACTGGGGTGACAAGTTACCCTTTTATCCTTGTACTACAAAGTGCTTTGACATTTCCCAGTCGTCGAGTAACCAAAATATTTGCTATAATACTCAAAATCTCACCATCTCCTTTGAGTAGATTCACTGTAACCATGGCATGAATTTGCTAACTCCTTTCTAAAAGCAAAGTTGAAAACAGAATGGAATAGGATACTCACAAAGTTTCTCTTTAAAAACTGCTGGGCATAAAATGGTATACAGCTGGGCTTCCCTGGTGGTACAGTGGTTAAGAACCTGCTTGCCAATGCAGGGGCACGGGTTCGAGCCCTGGTCTGGGAAGATCCCACATGCCACGGAGCAACTAAGCCCATGCGCCACAACCACTGAGCCTACGCTCTAGAGCCTGCGAGCCACAACTACTGAAGCCCGCGTGCCACAACTACTAAGCCCACGTGCCACAACTACTGAGCCCGCAAGCCACAACTACCGAACCTGTGCGCCTAGAGCCCGTGCTCTGCAATAAGAGAAGCCACCACAATGAGAAGCCTGCGCACCGCAATGACGAGCAGCCCCCGCTTGCTGCAACTAGAGAAAGCCCACGCACAGCAATGAAGACCGAACGCAGCCAAAAATAAATAAATAAAAACCAAAAAAACAAACATTTATTAAAAAAAAAGTATAAAGCTAAAAGCAGGAAAACATGATTATGAACGTTCCCTTAATACTATGAACTCATCCAGCTTTGCAACAGTCTCTGAAGTTAAGAGTGTCGGGTTTGTAGATAATAATCATCAGATACAATAATCACCGCTGTGGGAGGAAAAGCGACCCTCCTGTCATATTTCAAAACTGTTCCCTTGAAGCCACGACCCACTCCTCCGGATGTGCCTGACAGCCCTGGACAGACGTCTCCGCTGGCGTTCACCTGGTGGGGGAGGGCCTGGGAGGACCCCAACCCCAAGGCCCATCAGACACTTCAGACCTCAGGGGAGCTCCCGACAACCCTTAGAAAGCTAGGCCCCTGCTTCTGGGCAGCTGTGCAGAGCCCATCAAATCACAGTGCCGGCTAATGAGGGGCAGCTCCTCTGCTCAGCTGGTGCCCCTTCCAGCCCGCGCCTCCGACCCACGCCTGCGTCCTGCCTGCCCCGCCGCTAGCGCAGCTGAGCAATGCGGCGGCCTCTTCCTGCCGAATGTGCCGTGTTTACTGACGGCTGTATTGTTTCACTCCACACAAATTCCACTCACGACCATGTCCTCATCACCAAATGCTTCCAGTGGGTAAACATGATCGGGTTACACAAGATCTGTGTTACGTTACTGTGGACCTAGCAGACAATTATCATCTTAAACATGAACCGTAAGGAATAAAATCAGTTTCGCGTGAAAGGACTGTCTGCCTAGCTAACCAACACACAGCTTTTGGTAAAAAGATTTTTAAATTCTTAGAGGGAGTTATATTCGCTGTATTTATATGACTCATCTTTTCTGCTTTTACTGTTTTTTCTAGTAAAATAACTTATTTGGAATTATTAAAATCATATTCATGGGTAATATAAATTCATATTTTTTAAAACAGATGTTACCTGGTACTATTTAATCTAGACATAGATTACAAGAAGGGAAGTCGTATTCCTTCCCCTTTAAAGTATTCTATTAATAAATATTCTAGGTTACAAAATACTCTGTATTAAAATGAATGACATCCAAATTAATAAAATGCTTGGTTTTAAGTGTTCATGCACGTATGTGTGCTTCTGGGCACGTATGACCACACATATAATAAATACATACTCATATAAGATTGTTTTCATTTGACAGCATCTCAAAAGTAAAGTACATGCCAGACTGGTGCACATTACAGAAAAAAGAGACGGTTTTCACAAAACTGAATATAAGGCTGACAACATACAAGGAAGAACTGCAGAGGGCAAGGGTAATTCAGTCCAGTCTTCGTGAAATCAAGTGGGAAACAAAGGCCTGCAAACAAGAACCTGCCGGCCTCGGCAGGTGAGGGCGCTGGTGCAGCCCAGGGAGCCTGCTGGCAGCAGGGAGACATCACAGCCCGTGAGTGCTCTGTGCGTGCCAACCCCACACACCTCGCTCAGCTCCTCAGGAGAGAAAAGGCCTCAGGAAGTGGTCCTGAATCGATGCCCTGGGATGGCTGGGTTTGATGACACCGAATCAGTGACTGCAAGTTATACAATGGGTAAGAAGAAACCCAGTGACTGAAACACAAGCCCTACTTGGGAAAGGGCCGTGGAAACCACACAGCCGAAAATAAACTGGAAGGTGGCTTATGTCCTCACCGCTCCATGGTCTTCGCCTGACCTGGGCACCCAGCGGACCTGACACACCTAACGTCGGGAGCCTGAAAGGTTGGGAGGATCCCAGCCCAGACGCCCTGGCAGAGAACGGATGCTGTAACCACCAGGCTGCGCCCTCACGTGAAAGAAACAATTCCTCTTCCTGTAGAAGCTCCGGTGAAAAAGACAAGATTGAGGTTTATGTCTTAAAAAAACAAAAAAACAACAACAAAAAAAAACCCCTGTCCTTATCTATGAGAGATACAGACTACATATTTACAGATGAACTAATGTGATATTATATTCAAGTTTCACCTCAAAATAACAATCTGAAGGACAATGGCTATGATGAAACAGGATCAGCTGCGCGCTGATAATCGTGGAAGTTGAAGGGCAGAAAAATTACGGTTCCTACTTTTGTTTACTGAAAAGGTTAAAAATATGTACCTTTAAAAAATATGAGAAAGCCTTATTAATTATGAGGAAAAACAGAGGGATTGTTAAGAAACATATCTGACGCAGGATTCCACTCGATACTCTTAAAAATACTATGTTTACTGAGTGATTTATACAAATAATCCACTAAGAAAATTGAATAAGAATAAACGATTTAAGGTCGTTAAGCCTACGGTTACACCATACAGAAATTTTAATTTAAAATTAGTCCAAAATCTGTTTCTTGATTTATAAATGAATGATGAGTAATGCCTCAGCATCATCAGAGAAGGTGCCACGCTGCAGGTCAAGCAGGTAACAGGCTCCGTGTCACTCAGCAGCACCGGGTACTTTTGCCAGAAGATCCCTGCAGGACTGAACCGGCTCACCTGTGAGTAGGAATTCATGAGCTGGTTCTGGATCTCATCCATCGTGTCCGTCCCGTAAGACACGGTGCCCAGATGCAGCCGCTTAAATACCATCTCGTTCCGGGTGAGGGTTCCTAGGACAGAAGCAGCAAGGACACCGTCAACTCGGGTGGCCCATCAGGCAGATCGAGGCCGCACCCCACACGCCCCACGCCCAGGGCTGGATGCGCTCTGCACCTGTGAACACGCTGCTCGGCCACACAAAGTGTCCTCCAGCGTCACCTGCACTATGTTTTCATTTCACTAGTGAGGACCAGAGCTTTCTTCCTGGAACGTCAGGTTCCCCTTTCAGTAACTTTTAGTAACGGCAAGCGTTCCGGTTCTGTGGAGAAGGTCTGGACTCTGTCTTCCAGTTCTGAGTCACTCTCTTTGTAACTACACCCTAGAACGCTGCCTGAGAGACCAGTGCGTTGGTCCGTTTCAAATAAGTCTATTTCGAAAAATTAAGTATTTTTCGTTGAACAGAAACCATGCATTTAGGCCTTGGCATCCACGTGTGTCGTACGGAGAGGAGGTGAGGAAGGAGAGGCGTTTTCTCTCCAGCTGGTCTCTAGCCTGTGAGCCCCGGTGCGGGCCCTCTGCATCTGCCCTGGCACTGCCCACCAACCCAGGCAGGTCAGTTTTAGGTTTCAGCTTCCATTCAAAAGATACACAACCAAATGCAGTGAAGTAACAGCAATGAACAGAAGGGCAGCAGAGGTAATGCCGTGTATTTCAAAACCTTGGTGAACTTCCATTAAAAGTGGCACATAAGGGCTTCCCTGGTGGCGCAGTGGTTGAGAGTCCACCTGCCGATGCAGGGGACACGGGTTCGTGCCCCGGTCCGGGAAGATCCCACATGCCGCGGAGCGGCTGGGCCCGTGAGCCATGGCCACTGAGCCTGCGCGTCCGGAGCCTGTGCTCCGCAACGGGAGAGGCCACAACCGTGAAGGGCCCACGTACCGCCAAAAAAAAAAAAAAAAAAAAAAGTGGCACGTAAGTTCCCAGTGTTATTGATCTTGTGACCCTGACAGGAGACCCTAAACACTGCATCTAGCACTTAATATGAAAGCACACACGCACACAGCCTCGGCTGCTCTGGTTTTACAGAAGGAGAGCCACACGGTGTGGTGCAGGGAGAACTCCCTGTAAACCCCGGCACCGCGAGCTACGAGCTGTCCCCCCCAACCCTGTCCCCGGGATTTCTGCACCTGTTTCAAAGCACAGAGAAGGGTCACCCACGGGCACCGACGTAGTTAAGGGTGTGAATATGAACAGAGAGCCACGCGGTCACAGTAAAAGTCGGACCTTTTACGTGTCTATGAGACACCACAGTAACTAAGTTTTGTTTTCTTTGGCCCACACAATGTTGAAAATATAATACAAACTGTTTTCATATCTACCTGTGACTCCGTGCCCATTACTTAGGACTAGTGTTCAAAGCAAAATAGCTCATTTGACAGGACCCACCCCAGCACTCAGAGGTTATTTTAAAATAAAGGGAAAATCTATAATTTACAATGACTATTTAGAGATTGTTTTAGCAAACACTCCCTAAAGAGTGTCTATAACATATTATCCAGGGTTTCATAAATTCCAAAGAGCAGCTACTGTCAGGGACGCTTGTCACTTTTATAAATTCTGCCTTTTACAAAATTCTATGTAGCCCCTTTAATAAATGGCTCCTATGGTTCTTTGATTAACAGAATCAAAATTACATGAGAAGTGCAGTTTAAAGGGTTTTTGCTGGTTATGCCATCCTAATTAAAGAATAACTAACTTAAATACTAGGGTATATTAAATAATGTAGTTAGCAACAATTCAGCCTCCAAATGAAATAAGGAAGTTCTATAAATGCTTTATTTCAAAGATTTGATATGAAAACAACAGTTCTATTATTTACCTATGGTCAAAAGATAATGAAATTTTACATTGATTCCTATTAGAGTAAGTATGAAGTTTACCTCTATTACATGCACCCAAATGGACAGTTCTCTGAGAAATGATCAAATACATTATTTAAATTAAAAATAGTTTACGTATCAGATTAACTGAGGTAACTGAAGAATTTCATTTAGACTTTTTTTCTCTGATATACCTTGAACGTGAGGCAGTAGCTTACGGTGGGGATGGTAAGTAGGCGCACACGCTAAACAGTTTATAAACAGGACTGTGGTTAACGACACTTCTTTTAACCTGACTTTTTATTACTAATAACTTAATCTGTGCAGCAAAATTAAAGAACATTACAACAAACACCTGTACAGCTCCCACCAAGAATGAACTGTTATTTCTCTTAAGTTTTTAAAACCACCTCGTACAGGTAAGAAAGACCCTAGATAAACAGGCCACAGTTCACCCGGCCTTGGAACATGGCCGCCATTCTCCAGACACACCAGCAGCTCTCACGTTCCCACACGTCTCTAGTGAACTTGGAATTCAGTCATTCGTTGGGCTAAAGAACCCTCATGAGGCCTCACTCCATGCTGGGTTTTGGTGGGCCTCACGGAGATGCTTTAAACTCTCAGGCCTCAGTGCTTGTCTGCAAACCAGAGAAATTACCACCGGTCCCGCATGGATATGGCGAAGAATAAATAAGCATATAAAGTGCCTGAGACACAAAGGGTGAGGGGAACCTGACGGCCAGGAAGAGGGGCTGCAGGACGGCACCCATGCAGCCGCCCACGAGGACGGCGAGGACGCAGGCGAGGGGCTGGCGGGGGAGCTGAGGGAAAGCGGAGCACGGACGTGCCCGATCCCCAAGATCACGACGCATGTCGTGCCTCTGGGTTCTGGTTTCGTGCTGGACACCTGGCCGCGTGAGAGGGACTGGTCCCCGTGCTGGTGACGAGGTGCAGGGCGGCTGGCGTGTGCCGAGGTCTGGGTGGGAGTGAAAACTGTCAAGAAAAATAATCACAACATTAAAGCGAAACACACTTACATAACGTGAACGATCTCGTACTCATCATACCACAACTACAACTTTTGGAAGAAAATTCACGACAGAGGTGCACAGAATGAACCTTCTATCTCACAACGTGAAACCCACTTGAGGAAGCGAGAGGTGTTTGGGAGGAATAACGCTGTGCGTGTCAGCGATCGTGTGAGCGGACTCGGCGATGCAGGCTACTGCTCATGTGATGCCCGCGAGGCCCCCTCCTGGGACACGCCGTCCGGCCTGCCGAGTGGCTGGGCCCTCCAGCTGGAGCGTGCCACACTCTCACCTTGGACATCTACCCCTGAAAGCCAGCACGCGCACAGTAAACGGCAGCAGCTACTTTCACAGTGATCTTCCCTGACTCTCACAGCAGCGCTGGAAGGAACGGCCGGGCTGTGGGACCGTGTGTGTGCGGCCAGGACCTGGCGGCCGAGCGCAGGGACCGCTCCTGAGCTGCGTACTTCCTGCAGCGGAAGCCGCCAGGGGACACGCCTGGGCTCTGGCTCCAAGAAACGCTAGAGGATCGCTATGTAATTATAGTTCCCCAGTTTAAAAAATAACAGCTAGTAGGGATATCACTGAAATGATGGCAAAAAGTAAGGTAAATGTGCTTTTCCATAAGACACATTCTAGTTGAAAGAACGAACACACGTTACACTTCTTCTCCGCAGTCTGCGCTCTTACCAGAGACCTTCCTCCCACTTGCCGACCCGAGAGCGAGTCGTTTCTTTCTGTTTCTCTCTTCCGTCTGAACGATTACAGGTACACACGGGGGCCAAGGAGGAACAGGAAAAACTTCACAAAGTTTCTGAGATGAAGCTTTTAATCTGATGTTAATATTCACACAGCTCTCCTGGAGGAATTGAAAACAAAAGGTTCTCCCGCCGAAGTGAATGACCTGACAGTTACAAATGTGATTATGGGCCAGTTCTACTCCAGCAGCCAAGGCGTGCCTGCTGCTCTACTGAGTAGGGGAGCTGATTCGCAGTGAAAAACGTGGATGTGGAGGCCTCCCTGTCGACCACCCCTCCTTCCTGGAAACACGTGGAAACGCACCCTGGACACCCCCTTTCTTCTGTGCGTGTGCAAGTGCACACCGACAGCCAGAGTAAAGCAAAACGCACAGGAAATTTCAACTACAAATTTGAGGAACATGGAATGCCAGGGACTGGAGGTCAGGAATGTCATCTTCCTTCCCACCTTCTGCACTTGTTGACGGGAGCACCGCACACACACAAGTGGACAGAGCAGCGTCACGACAGGCCCGGCACCATCATCCCTTCCACAAGGGTCCCCGAGGGCCCCAGCCACTGCCCCGTCACAGCTGGAGCCAATCAGAAACATACCACCTCATCCACGAGCACGTCCGTGTTACGAATAAAAGAAGAGCTCTTAAAATAAACACAACCCCAACGCCATCACACCAGAAATGACCCTAACCTCTCAACATCACATGGCAGGCCGGTCCTGATTCCCAGCTGTCTCGTCTCCTGTGTGTCGGGCTTTTATACTGTGGTTTGAACATGGACCTGGCGAGGTCTCCCAAGCCTGACCCCCAGCTCTGTCCTCAGAAACTCCCCGAGGGCCTCAGTTCCCCACAGTCTGCACTTAGTGGCTTGTTGGCCCTGGGGCTGATTCACGCGTTCCCTCTAGGCCCGGGATTTGCTGTGACGGCGCTGGACAGAGGCTGCAGAGATGGCTCTGGAGCCCACTACGCACGCGGGGTGGACGGAGGGGGGGTTCTCTATCAGGGGCACGACACCTCCCCACCGCCCCCCCGCAGGTGGTCAGTCCCCAGGCCCGTAAATCCGCCCTGGGTTTAAAGTGGCATGCACCTGAATCAGATCCCCAGAGGTCACTGAAGACAAAAATCTGACACTCCCGAATGCTGCAGCCACGCGAGTGACAGGTATTTTCCACAGCCAAAGGCATGTGGTTCCAGTCGCTCCATTCACAGACGACTTCTAGGCGGGGAATCTGGGGCTGTAGAGTGGCTGCTGCTTTAACACCTTGATTAGCTGTACTGCAAGCGCTAAGGCTCCAGCGTCAACTGTGCTGCGTCACCTGGCTCGTTACTTACTACCAGTCAGAGAAATCGCGAGAGTAATTCCACGTACGGACGAAGATCCCCTGGAAACAGGGCAGGCGGAGAGCTACCACAGACACATGCGAGCAGACGCTAACATGCTGAATATATTGTTGCACTTACACATATAGTTTAAAATAATTTAAAAGGTAACTGAAGCCCAGGTTTGAACTATTGCTTTCTCCTTCTGGGTTATGTTTAAAAGCTTTCTGTTTGGGTAGATACGTGACAGTCCTTTATTCAGTTGCTTAATGGAGTTGGGGAGAATGAAATAGAAAACAAATTCAGAATAGCTTCTGAAAACTGAGCAAGTTAAAAAGATGACATTTTAGTGCTTACATTTATGTCTCTGATCCATGTGGAGCTAACTTTTGTACACGGTGTGTGGATATGCAGTTTTCCCAGCACCGTTTGTTAAAAGGACTACTCTTTCCCCATTAAGTATCTTGGCACTCTGCTGAAAACAACTGACTGTAAGTGTTAGATTTTCTCCCAGACTCTCACTTCTGTCCCCTCGGCCCTGATGCCAACCCTCCCAGCAGCACCATGGCGTCTTGATCGCTGTAGCTCTGTAGTACATTCTGAAACGAGGAACTGGTGAGTCCTCCAACTCTGTTCCTTTTCCAAGACTGTTTCAGCTACACTGGGTCCCTTATATTTCCGTATGAATTTTAAGATCACCTTGTCAATTTCTGCAAAGAAGGCAGCTGGGATTTTAATAGGGATTGTGTAGAGTCTGCAGATCAAGTTGGGAAACACTGTTTCCATTTTAACACTATGAAGTACTGATTTTATCTTTTGCTGCTATTGTCAATGGAATTGTTTTTTTAATTCTCTTTTTGGATAGTTTATTGCTAGTGTATAGAAATAAAATTCTTTTCTGTTTGTTGACCTTGTTCTAATAGATTTTTAGGGGATTCCTTAGGATTGTCTACACGAAGACCGTGTCCCACACAAATAGATAGTTCTGCTCTCCTGCACAATATGGATGTCTTTTTCTTCTTCTTGCCTAACTGCCTTGGCTGGGACCTTGAATGTTCACAGCAGTGTCACTCATCATAGACAAGAAAACAGAAACAACTCTCTAATGTCCATCAACTGATAAATGGATAAATAAAATGTGGTGTACCTGTGCAACAGAATGTTACTCTGGAATGAAAAGGAAGCAATTACTGACACAGGCTACAACACGGATGAACCTTGAAAATGTTATGCTGAGTGAAAGAAGCTGGTCAGAAAAGGCCACGTATTGTATGGTTCCATTTCTCTGAAATGTCCAGAGCAGGCAGATCTACTGAGGTAGAAAGGAAATTAGGGGTTACCAGGGCTGGGAGGCGGGGAAGGCGAGGATGGGGAAGTTGGCCGGCGTGGGCTGGGCGGGGGTGTGCGGAGACCAGACACTGGAAACTCAGAAGCTACACCAAACACTAAGGGCGACACAGCCTCACTTCTGTCACTTGAATCCAACGCTGTGTAGTGATGACTGTGGCATCTTCCAAAGTATCTAAGTTGCTAATAAATCATGTTTTCAATGACTTAGAACTGACACATTTGAACAAATGACTAGCACTCCTCATCAAATAAATAATAAAATATTAGTTATTTTGCCACTTGAGTAAATGTACTCACATCCTGTTGGGTTGAAGAAACTGTAATATTTATGCAGACAGTCCTTCATGTGACACATGTAATTACTTAACATATTAAGATGAATCATCAAAATATTTTTAAAATTTCAGTGGTGTTTTTACTCTGCAGCTGACTCTGCAAAGTGCTGAGCGGGAAGGTCAGTGCTAGTCTCGGGCTTTCTGTGCCCTCCTGGCAGCAGGTAAGTATAAGATTCTACTGGTTACTAAAGAGTCAGCAATGCAGAATGATTTTTCAAGTCTTATCTTAAATATTTTCATGATTCCAGCCAGTTGATAGTTTCTACAATTTTTGTCATCTTAATACAACAAAAGTTAAGATGTCCCAAATCTGAAACGTGGAAGAGGGCGGGGACTGAGCGAGGTGGGCAGCGGCCTCACAGTGACCTGATCATCGTGGCAGCTCTGTGGACAGAAAATGTGACAAAAGTTTTGTTTGTGATTCCTGGGGGAAAAAAAAAAAGCTGTAGCTCTTTAACAAAGCAGTTTTTGGGACTACAATGAGCTAAGCAGGCAAAAAGAAAATTCGTTTCCAAAGAAAAAGTCCTGCGGGCACCATTCTCCGGGTGGCGACAGATGTGACTCACAGCCATGCAGAGGAGGCGTCGGAGCAGACACAAAGCTTTCTGGTCAAACCTTCCTGGGCTGTGATCTGGCCTCAGACCAATATTCTGCAGGCCGCAGAGGAGCGGCTGCGGGACAGTGGCCCACCTGCACCGGGCAGGTCTTTCTGCAAAGATTCTGGTCAAGCAAAGCGACAAGCACACACGGTCAATGGCTGTATTGAAACACGGTTGCTTAGACCTTATGGTGCAGGAATGGAAACAAAAGTTCTAAAAAGTGGTGACTAATTTACCAGACTGCAGAATACGCATCCGTTTAAAAATTATTCGACATTCTTTGATGCGGAGTCACATATCCTCTTTGCTGTATGTGAGGCTTTCTCAAAAGACCACGAGCCCTGAACGGCTGGCATCTGTATGTGTGTGCTACCTCGACTGGCCCAACACCCCAAACATCAGACTCCCTCACATCCCGGCACCTGTATCAGCAAACAGCTGCATCAGTGAGACTGTGCACGCCCGTCGTAAGTGAGGCCCCAGTCGTGGCCACTAGGCAGGAGAGGCCACAGTGGTCCTCCGGTCGAAGGACATCAGCACACGCTCCGCTGCGTGTGTGCGCACTGATTGGCACACACGTGCTCTGGTGCCCTTGGAAACCATGGAAACAGCGCTTCCCCAACACGATGATGCCGTCCTATGAAACTCACACGTGATTCCAGTCTAAACAACATGGCGTGTTGGGTAATGGATGCTATAATTAAAATGCGTCCGAAAACCTGTTGTTTCCGTGGGTGTTTCAGGAATGGCTTTGTTCTACACGAAGATAAAAACTAACAAAGGAATTAATGTATTGCTTTAATAGGCTGCACCTGAGTCAAGTTTTAAAATTTATGAATCCTCGGCAGCATTGCTCTCAAACAATGGCACTGTCGGGGTAGCCAGGGCGGAGGCGGAGGTCCTCCCGGCAGGTTCAGCGCAAACGATCTGTCCTCCGGGTTCAGCATCGTTTGCGCACTGAGCACATAACGCCTAGTATTTCTGGTCAGTGTCAACACGCTCTGCATCCTGGCAGTTAACAGATGTCTACTCCTGTCGAATGAATTACTTTATGTTTCACGCACTGGTGGCCGCAGATGTGTCACTATAGCAACATCATTAATTTCAGATCTTACCGAAACGTGCACTCCAATCAAATCTAATTATAGCACATCGCTTTCTTGTCCACGAGAAGGAAACTAGAATGCAATTACTGGGATACTTCATTTTCTATTCTGCTGTGGCAAATAAGAGACACTGTGATGAACGCTTCTCGTCAGAAAGCTTATCGATGAAGCACAAACCCAATTTACAGCCACACGAAGGACCACCTCATAGTTTCGGGAGCCACGGAAGGCTCCTGCCGACAGCTCATTCCTAACCTTCTTGGCTGACGCTTGGGCCACTGAGATGTTTGCAGACTACCTTCCTCCCCTGCCTCTGACACCGACAGGAGGTGCTCCACAGATGGCGTTCACCTTGGGATTACTGAAAAGGGCCTGAAAAAAATTCTAGACCAAAAAATTCAAAAAAACCTCTGCACGGCTTCAACATCAGAACAGATGACTTCTAGCATAAAAAGGTCTTTTAGAAGATGAAATGCAAAATATTTTCTCTAATAAATTTAATATAATTTTTCTGTGATTTAAAAAAAAATCTCAGGAACCAAGATTATTTATTAAGTTAAAACCTTTAGAAGCGATGTTCTTGCCTTTTAAAAGCAGCAGAGTGAAATGTGGGAAAAATGAGACTTTGTCTTTATGACTCTGGGCAAAAACCACTTATCCTTACCCTGAAAGTAACTCCAATTCAACAAAGAAAACTGGAGGAGCTACAGAACAATAAACCCATTATTGTTTAAAATGCAAAATAAAAGTTAGCCTTTTAAGGACAAATAATGTCACAAAACCTTTACTTATTGATATCAAACAGCCAGAGACACAGAGCCTTGAGTTTACTGTGTGTTCTCAGGCATGTGCTTTCTGTTTGTAAATTAAGATGAAATAATAGGTCAATATCACTCTAGGACCATTACAGGCAGATTTAAAATGTCCACAAGAGGACTTCTGGTCCAGACCAGACCTGCTTCCCCCGGATAAGCACGACCACAAGCTCAGGAATGGTGCAGGAGGTGCCCGCAGGAGGCCTCTGGAAGGTGGTAGGAAAGGCAGCTGGTGGGGCCCAGGCCCGAGGATGAGCCCAGGGCTGCATCCGGCATCCCTGCCCCCAACCCTTCCCCTGCTCAGCGTTTCCCCGCGGCGCCCGTCCATGCGGAGGTAAACGCCTGCACTCCGTGTCACTGCTGTGTGTTTTGTAAGGACATGCCACAGTGTGCCGTTGTCCTGGTGGTGACTTTCTCTGTGTCACATCCGACCGTTTGTTCTTGTGGCCAGAACATCGCTGTGAACATCCTGGTACATCTCCTGGTGCAGATGCTTCTTTAGGGAACAGACACTGGGCCGAAATGCCCAAGACCCGCTTTACAAGGCAGTGTGCCACGTGCCGCTCCCACCAACAGTGAGTAGGACCTCCCCATTCGTCCTGTACTTGCAGACACGTCAGATTTTTAATGCAGGAGGAATGACACGTTCATTGCATTAAGGTGTCCTACTCACGAGAACAGGGTGTCCACCCATTGAATTAGGTCTCTGTAAAAGGTCTTTTAAAATTTAAAAACATACATCCGCATGGTTCTTACCCATTTCTTGTTAAAATTTATATCTAATTACTTTATACTTTTTTGTTGCTATTCTAATTGGCATCTCTAGAATTAAGTGTCCCAATTGTTGCTGGTACAGAGAAATGCAGTTTAACTTTGAATACCGAGTTGATATATGTAATTGAACTCTTACAATTCTAGACATTTTCCTGATGGCTCTTCTTGGTGTCTGTGTGAAAAAGCCATTGAATTTGTTTTCTTTGGGAACAGTTCTCCTGGTTGAATTGGACTCTGATCTCATCTTGGTGGCTCCTGGTTTCTGACTGTATGTATCAAGAGGCCAGGCTGCCTGGTGCTGTAGCCAGGGGCTCGGGGCAGTCCTCTCCTGATGATGGGCAGCCTCATGACTCCCTGTATCTCGCTGCAGATCCAAGTTGGCTATGAATTTAGTATCTCCCCAGGACTCTGTTCTGGAGACATTTTCGTACATTTCTGTAGGATCTCTTCACGAGCCATTTTGAGTTTGGGTTTGCTGTGTTCCTGCTTCTCCATCAAACGAATTCCAATTTCTGGATCATCTAATGGCACTTTTGCTTGATTTCTAGTATCGTTAAAGATTTATCCTTTAAAGTTTTTCCCATCTGTGCAGTGAGTTGGGAAGGCATTTTCTCTGTCTACCTTGTTTGTTTGTGTTTTTTTTTTTTTTGCGGTACGCGGGCCTCTCACTGTTGTGGCCTCTCCCGTTGCGGAGCACAGGCTCCGGACACGCAGGCTCAGCGGCCATGGCTCACGGGCCCAGCCGCTCCGCGGCATGTGGGATCTTCCCGGACCGGGGCACGAACCCGTGTCCCCTGCATCGGCAGGCGGACTCTCAACCACTGCGCCACCAGGGAGGCCCTCTGTCTACCTTCTTGACCCTGAGGCCCTCAAGTTGTTATTTCTGAGTTATTTTGATTTATGGAGCATTACCTTGCGGGTCAATTCCTCAATGTCCCACCAAGACAAGTCCTAATGAAAACCAAATACGATCCAACAACTGGATTTTGACTGAACTGCAGTAAACTTACAAATTCCTTATGAAGGCTGGCTGCTATAGAATACTGAATTTTCACATTCGGGACACGGTACACCTCTCCACTAATGCCAGTCTTTTACGTTTCTCTGTCAGGTCTGGTCACTTTCTTCATCCCCAAGTTTATGCCCACATGTTTTACATGCACTTGAGCTATCGTGAATGGGATCTTTCTTCTTCAGTCTATTCTACACATAAGGGAGCTATTTTTACTGCCATTGTTATTTTAATTTGTAAGCTGCCACTTTACTGATTTCTTATTTTTAGCAGTTCATTTCCTTGGTTGATCATTATATCTGTAAAAATGTTTCTTCTTTTGGTTGTGGACCTTCTATTTCCTGTCTCACAGCAGTGGCTGGAGTAATAAATGTTAAATCAAAGCATGGTACAGATTAGTCTTTCTTCTTCCTGACTATAGTGAGGACTCATCTAATATTTTATTAAAAATAAAGTTTTAAATTTTATTCAAGACATATTTTCTTTACCGTTTATATAAATATTCTTTTATTTCTGGTTCGCTAAGAATTACTAGGATTTTACACCATGAATCAACAAATCAAAAAGGGATTTTAACCCTTAGATATGGCTCTTGTTATAGTTCTGGATTCAATTTGTCTTTTACTTAGTATGTTACGGATTGACAAGAATTCTCTGATGAAAGAAAGAAAAAAATGAAATAAGGACAAAGAGAATTTGGAGCATGCAAACTTAGGGCGGGATAAATCGTGTGTGGTGCAGCTCTTCAGGAGCATGTCACTGTTAAAATACCAAATTCACGTATCTTATTGTTATCTTCCTCTCATAGCTCACACCTGTCATTCTGTAATAAACAAGCCCTTGTTGCCCTTAAGAAGCCAACAGAGAAGTGCTAATACGGGTAGCTAAATAAAACAAAGGCACAACTGTAGGCGGCAGGCGCCCACGCGCACGCGCACACGCCATAAACGTGTGTGGGCACAGACACACCAGGACCCCCCGCCACTAGATGCCTCCAGAGGTGAACGCGCGCACAGCGGTACCTGTCTTGTCGGTCAGCAGGTACACCAGGCGCCCCAGCTCCTCCGGGATGGTGCTGGTCCGGACCACTGTGCCGGGAATATTCTCATCTCTCATAATCATCCACCCGTAGGCGGCTTTGCCCATGTCCAGGTTCACACGCAAACTGCCAAAGAAAACCCATCGCAGTCATCAGTGTGATCCAACACCTCACGTCCAGGTTTTCCATATAAATTTATTTACTTAAATGCACTGTCTTTAATTTACGTGGAATAAATGGATCATATTGGATTTCAGACTTTAAGATAAAGGAACATGTTGACATTTGAGTCAACAGGCGTCTTTTCCCACGCCCAGAGCGTGTCAGCAGATGCCGGTGAAGCAGGTGCCCCTACTCGGCCCTCCAGCCCGGTTTGCGACGGCGGCCGGACCTGGGAAAGGTGGACGCAGCGCAGCTCCCCATCCAGGCTCAAAGGGGAGAGCGCCATGTGGAAGGAAGGCGCCGGCCTTCCTGGGAATCAACATCTGAAACGGGTCTGGATATCTGGCCCGTCATTTTACAAAAGCAAAGTAGCGGCCCCAGTGTGATGAGCGCCCTGTGGGAGGGGAACAGGCTCCGCGGGGAGGACCGGGCAGGTGGAAGGCCCTCTGAGCGTGCGAGCCCCTGGGCCAGGCCCTGAGACCAGAGGACCAGAAAGGCTGAGAGTGGGGCGCGGGGCCAGCCCGCCTCACGGAGCCTGGACTTCAGGGTCAGAGCCACGACCCCCGAGCAGGCTGAGCCACGGCCCGAATTACGCCTACGGTGGACCGTCCCGCACCCGCCCGGCATGCACCGTTCTGCTGGGGTGACTGATGTCCACGGCACCAGTACCTGTAAGCTGCCCTCCGACACAACACTGACCGTCTCCTTCCACCAACCAAGAGCCGCTGTGGCCCACCCATGCCAGGTGTACACACTGATGTTATGTAATTTGATGAAATGTGATTATTAACAGAAATCAAGAGATGTTTTTCCACTTCAGTGAAATGGAATGGTTTTGAAAGATTGGATAGTGATGAATTGTTTTAAAAAAATATTTTTAATAAGGTGTGAGTGAGACAAAAAACATGGAACTTAAATCTTCAGGAAAATTCTCACCAGACAGATCTGTAAAATCATTTTCCCTCCGCCGTAAGGAAATCCAAAGTGGAAATTATAAACCATGCACTACAAATACCTCTTTGTATGAGGAAAATGCAGATTTTCAAAACATACTTAAAAAAAGGGCCAGAGCTCTACATGAACAGACCGGGGAATGAACACACATTCCTATGAATTCATGTAAAACGTAACGTAAACACATATGTGTCTGATTTGTCGAAATTCGTTTTTCTCGTTGACCCATTTTTAAGCAGCCCCGTTGTGCAGGACGCGGGCCGGTGGTCCAGGAGGAGGGCCTGCAGGACACCGGCTGAGGCGCTCTGCCCGGGGACTGCTCTGCCCTGTGCAGGGTCCGCTGCCCTCTGGCCTCAGCACCCCTGGGACAAGCCTTCTGCGGAGCCCATGGAGCCAGCCAGACCGCGACCGGCATTCCCCGGCAGCCCGCATCCAGAGTCGTGCTGCACACGCCTGTCCCCCTCGCGTCTCCCCACACACTCCCGTCACCTTAGACGTCTACGTGTTACTCTCTGACCCAACTTTTCCCCGTGATTCTTTCTCCAAAACCCAAATTCCACATACACAAACTCCCCACGTCTGAAACCTGTTCCCTGGACACCCTCGCAATACCGCCATCTCCCACGGGGGCAGACGTTCTGTGGACAGTCCATCGGGGTCCCATGTGGGGCTCCAGACTGCTCACCCCTTTTCTGCTTCCAACCAGCAAGGGCGTGAATAAAAGCCCTCTTTCCTTTGATGCCTCTACCACACACCATCATCTTCGTGGATAACCACGAAGTTATTCTAAACACGAGTTCAGAATATTTAGGATATTAGAGAACTGTGAAACAAAACAGAAGAGCTTGACAACCGCAAACATTAGTGAGGATGTGGGGAAACAAGTATTTTAATGAACTGCAAGTAGAAGTGTAACAGTGGAGCCACTTAGAGAGGACCTGGCAGCACGCAGTGAAATGAAGACCGGCCGGAGTGTTCCCGGCCGCACCTCTTCCAGCCATCGGCCCACCGGGAGAAGCCCCGACGTGCGCCCAGCAGCACGTACCAGGATGCCGTCCGTGCGGCACTGATCATGAAAGCATCCAAGCCGCCCAGCAACAGTACAGTTAAAATTGGGGCAACAGCAAACCGAGGTACAAATACACTTAATACAATCATATTTATGAATGTTTCAAAAATACACAAAACTTTATAATGTTCACGGGTCCCACCATATGCACCAAGGCCATAAAAACATGAACAGAAAGGACCCACCCCAATTTCGGGAGAAAAATCACCTCTGGGGAAGGCAGGAGCAGAGAGAGGGAAGGTCCATGACTTTATGACATCTACCTTCTTAAAAAGAAAAAGGATCTGAACAAAGACTGAACATGTTAAATCTATGGCAAACACAAGGGCATTTGTCACTAGACTCTGGACCTTTTACTTACCTTAGAAATTTCATAAGTTACAATTGTATAGTAAGATTGCAACTTAAAACAAATGGTGGTCCATCCTACCTTGGACAGTTTTGTTGCAATCCTGCCTGAAAGCACAGGACTAGAATAGAGACCTTCCAAGCCTGGAATTCTAAAGAGCTCCCTGTAAGGACACGCGCTAAGAACGTACCACTGCGGGGAGGGCTGCTTGCTAGCTGTTCCCAGAGCAGCTCTCTCTATATACCAGGTGTGTCAAAAATGTTCAGCTGTGTCTAATTTTTTTTACACAGAATATTTTTATTCACAAGATTTTTATTTCATTTGATTAAAAGAATGCACAGGCATGAAATGCAAACTATAAGTGTGGCAAAAAGAGTGAAATCTGGCGACGAAAACCAGGAAATCCAAGACATCCAGGGGGTGCTCGTAGGCAGGCAGACACCCAGGGACGTGGAACAATACTGCACTGAAACGACAGGGGCTGGCATGGGGAAATGTGCCACGGCTCAAGCTAACGCTGAGATACCCCCAGGAAGAAGCCAGCACAGAAGCAGCCCATGAACCAGGAAGGGCTCCCAGGGTTTCGGCGAAAAGTAAGAACCACCAACAATGAGAGGCCCCTTAGCAACGGTGAAAACAGGGCCTAGATTTAGAGGTAAGAAAATTTCATTTGTTCAAGAGGCTAGAATTTGGAGAGCCAGTAAAGAAAATATCCAATCACAGTAAAGGAACCAAACACCTGGCGCAGGGGTGCGGGTGCCACTGTCCCTCAAGGCAGGACGCTGGGCGTGGGTGGCGGCCACTTTTACGGCAGGTAGGACACGAAAACGTGGGTGGGTGAGCGGCAGCCCTTCTGCACGCCTCCGAGGCAGGCTGGTGAAGCCCTTTAGTCAGCAAGGAGTCACTCAGCCCCAGACTATCACCAGGTAGAACAAGGACAGAGGAATTATACCTTTGTACATCACCAGCCGGGCCTCGTTCGTCCTCATTAACAATCAGACCTCAGACCACTCAGATAGGCTTCAAGTTCTACCGGGAAGTCTGCACCTGACTTAATTCTACCAGGAAAGCAGCAGACAAGATGGACCAACTCCATGTGGTGAAGCTGCTTGTGTCCAACCCTGCGACCTGCCTATTAATAAACACACACTTGGAAGGCGATCTCCAGGAGTCAGTCAGCGAAGAAAGCCTGCAGGCGAGTCAGAGAAATTCAAATAAAAGAATCACAGTTCATTTGTCCATAACCTTCACATCTTACAGATTGTAAGACCTGTACTCGTCAGAAAGAAAATCTCTAACTGACAGCGACACACACCTTGTAAAGCAGCCCCTCGCTAGCTCTCGGCTCTTCCGAACCCTGCTAGGAGGGTGAGGACACGGCCTGCGCAAGGTGACCTGCGGGGAGAGCACCGCAGTCCCTGGGCCTCCCCTGCCCCAGGGGCGCTGGTCCAGGACGTGCCATCGCCTGCACACAGCACCTGGCTTGTGTGAGCCCCAGGGGTCTCCCATCAGCTGTAGGGAGGCACCCGGAGGGGTGGCCAGCCAGGAGGAAAGGCTGGCAAAGTACTGGGGAGCGTCCTGCCAACAGGCACTAAGTAGCGGCCGCCCAGGAAGAGTTCAGGGTGCTAGGAAGGTTGGAAGAAGAAAAAGAAGGATTTTACAGGATTTCTCTGGTGGCGCAGTGGTTTAGAATCCGCCTGCCAATGCAGGGGACATGAGTTCGAACCCTGGTCTGGGAAGATCCCACGTGTCGCAAAACAACTAAGCCCATGCGCCACAACTACTGAGCCTGTGCTCTAGAGCCCGCGAGCCACAACTACTGAGCCCATGAGCCACAACTACTGAAGCCCACAGGCCTAGAGCCTGTGCTCTGCAACAAGAGAAGCCACGGCAATGAGAAGCCTGTGCACCGCAACGAAGAGTAGCCCCCGCTCGCTACAACTAGAGAAAGCCCATGTGCAGCAACGAAGACCTAATGCAGCCAAAAATTAAATAAATAAATAAAAAATAAAATAAATAAATTTAAGGAAAAAACAGAAGGATTTTACAGGGACTTATCTGTGATTTGGGTGTGGTCATAAGACAGAGTCTCCAGGAGTCAGGGAATAAAGTGAGAGTCAGAGTCACTTGGTAACACGCAGGCCAGATGGCCAACGAACGAGCAGGAGCCTGGTGGGCACAGAGCAGGGGCAAGGCCTGGGCGGGGCATGTGACCCCTGTGAAGACGGCCCAGCTGGCTCCTTGGAGTCGGGAAGACAGGGCTCTTCTCTGTGTGCTGTGGTCTCCTTGCAGCTTTTGGTCGAATTACTTTTGAAGACATCAGCCTGCCTCAGGGATCTCAAGGCAAGTGGGTTCCTATCTGCAGCCGGACGGGCCTTTCCCAAGAGCCTGCAGTCTGCACTGGGCATGGGGCTGAGCGGGAGCCAAAGGAGCATCTCTCAGGTTCCTCCAGGTCGTGCTCCTGAGATCCGGGCCAGAGAGGGTTTACTAATACAACCACTGCTGTACAGAACTGTAAGAATATAATACTTCATGAAATACTACATCACAAATCAATACCACTGGAATAGTTTAGGTTGACTACAAACCTAAATCCCCTCAAGGAATGTACAAAGCAGTAGTTACTAGTGAAAAAGGGAATGGAGATAACCTTCACGTTCAGAAAAATAAAGCAGAACTACTGCAGAACGCAAGTTCATGGTTTACAAGTGAAAAACTATTAAAAGGAAAAATACCTTCAACTAGGACAATAATACCATACAGGTAGGAGGTAGAGCTTAAGTTTACTCTGATTCACACGGTACATCTTGATCAAATGTTAGTACAGGGATTCCCTGGTGGTGCAGTGGTTGAGAGTCCGCCTGACGATGCAGGGGACGCGGGTTCGTGCCCCGGTCCGGGAAGATCCCACATGCCGCGGAGCGGCTGGGCCCATGAGCCATGGCCGCTGAGCCTGTGCGTCCGGAGCCTGTGCTCCGCCACGGGACAGGCCACAACAGTGAGAGGCCCGCGTACCGCCAAAAAAAAAAAAAAAAAAGTTAGTACAATAATTTGCTTTTTAAAAAATTTCTAGCTCAAACTTCAAACACCAAGTTGACAGAGTAATTATCATCACCATATTTAACTTACTTTTTAGTAATGTTCTAATTTAATGGAATTTAAAAACCCAGACCTCTATTCGACTAGTACTTTATAGTTACATGATTTGTGAACAAAAAAATATATGTTAAGCCTACTATTTTGAGTATTACAGTAACAGATTATAAGGTAATAGATACCATATATATATTTAAGCTAAATTATGTTGCTAATTTACAACTGTGAAATTATCTAGAGACCTACTCCAAATAAGTGGAAAAGTCATTGCCATTTTAGATGGTCAGCTGAACCAGAGGCAGTTGTGACCTCTACTGTTATAAAGTAAGAAAAATGAAATAAAGCATCTTCATGGGCCAGGGTGCTCAGGGGAGCCACCGAGAGGAACGTGTGTGAACCCGCGTTACACTACAGAGAAAGCACAAGGTTAACTTTAGACATAAGATCATCCTAATGGTGGCATTTCCTTTTCCAAACAGTCTCATCTTACAGCCGCAAAAGTGTCTGAGGAGGCAACCTGGACCCTGAATACGTGAGGTGTACTTTGCTAAAACATGCAGTGCGACCCCACTGGCGCCCCATGAGGCCTGCTACATTTCAACTTAATTTGTTACAATTAAACCTGCAGCATTTATCAGAACCAGGTGAAACAGCCCCAGCTCACACCAGGCTCCGCAGGGAGTGAATCTACCTGAAATAATTCACACGCATTCCTCTGAAGTGAGACGTATGTTTGGATCCTAATCTGAGCAAAACAAAAGTCATTTAAATGACAAGTTTTATCTAAAGTAATCAAAACCTTTTCCTGTAAATTGTCATTTAAAGGAAAAAGCACAGATGCTATTTTATCTGAATTTCCCCCCCCCCCAAATTTTTCATTCTGTGATTCTTTAAAATTTTCATGACACCACCGATGGCAAGGGATGGTTCCAAAATGTTTTCACTAGGTGAATTCACCCACGGCCATGCACTGGGAAGGTAATATCCTGTTACTGGTTTGAACCTTTCTCGCGGGCTTCAGACTGCATATTCTATTGCCTACAGGGTATCTGACCTTAGATTTACCACAAATACCTTTAAATGAATATATGCACGATGGAGGCTAGTTTTCCCACTTCCTCCCCGTCCTGTGCCAAACAAAATAAGAGCAAATTTATTCTTGCTCAAGGAGGAGACGCTTCTCCCACCAGTGAATGGTGTGATCTACCCGTCACCCAAGCCAGAAACTGGAAGTGACTCTAGGTTCCTTTTTCCAGATAGTCCACTCCTGTCACATCAACCCCCTAAAGTCCCCTGAAGCTGCCGCACTGGGGGGAAGCACGGCTTAATGGAATTTTACAGGAATGATGTTACATATGACTTGTATGGATTCCTAATTCCCAAATGTACTAGTTCCATGATCTGGGCTGATGACAGACTTGACCCTTCGGAGCCTTGGTAACAGCACCTGGAAAACGCCATGTGTCAGCAATAGCGCATCAAAGCGGGTGGCTGAGAGTCATGCTGGTGGAGCAGATGATCACTGGCCCTGAACAGCCAGAGAAGGTTTCACAGAAAAGGCAGAGCTGAAATGGAAAGCATGGGAGTGGGCAGCACGTGGGTGCCACCTAGGAAGGCAGGGGGTCAGCCAGGCTCCGGGGCTCAGAAGACATGGACGTTCCGCCACTGGCGGATCGGATATTCCCCCCAATAGGCTAACTGCCCCTGTGATTTGTATCCACTGCAACACACAAGAGGATAAACAAAATGTAGTCTTGGGTCCCAAGGAACAGAAAATCTAGTTAAGTATGGAAGGTAGTTGAAATCGGTAGAAGCAAAATTCTAAACCACATCATCAAGTTCTGGAGTGGGCGTGGGTGGACTGGGGATTCAAAATAAAGTAGTGTTTCAAAAAATAAATTGAGCCTCAGTGTTCAAGGTGGACGGAACCAAAGAAAGCCTGGAGGCCAGAAGGCAAGTAAGGAGGTGGCACAGGCCGTGGGCTTGGTAAGCACGGGTCCTGCAGTTCTGAGACCGCGTCTCCCACGTCAGGAGGACGGGCACAAACCCAGAAAGTTCTTCAGGGAGAATCAGTCCATCTTCTCAGGTCCCACAACAACCAAATACTGATCAGAGGGTCAAATCTTGGGGTGAATGGAGACAGAGGAATTCAGGATTCTCCCAGCATTCACAGTGGTTTCAGGCCGCATGCGGGGCGGGGGGGCGGGGGTGGCTTGCAGGGCTGTATGTGCACGCGTGCATGTAAAACATCTGTGTAGCAACAGTACAAATACACACAGCAGAAGCGAGGCCAAATAGTCTGTGTCAATTACGTGAAAGGGTAAATATTCCTATTAAAAATAGCACGTCTCTCAGTTTCTAAACAAATAAATCAATATACTAATTACAAGCAATTTAACAGATACACCTTAAAATGTCTCCAAAAGTCAAAGGATGAAGGAATAGCAAAAGGAAACAGGGCAAACACGCCAGATCCAGCAGAATCTTAGTAACGAAGCTGATGGAGGGAAAGGCGGGGGCAGAAAGTCAGGAGCCTCCCCGGCTGCAGAAGCTCAGCTCAGCTCGGCTCTTGTCCCGAAGGGAACACTGCCCACGGCGAACCCACGCAGCGGGGCCCCGGGGCTGGCAGGAGGTGGCCCCGCGCTCTCAGAGCCTGCCATGCCCGGCCAGTGGGTACGGCCACCCCCGTGCTGGGCCTGGACAGTCCACACTGCATGCAGGCAAGCAGTGGCACCGGGAGGCTGGTGCCCCTCTCGGGAGTTTTCCTCAACGGGTTGGAGAGAAGTACTCGCTTTTCACGAGTGTAATTAAGCAAGCAGAACGTGAGCCCGAGGCCTCCAACGCCATCTGTGTAGCCAGGTGAGGAGGGCGCTGGCCAGAGGGAAGCAGAGTCCACAGGCGCAGCAAGAGCCCATGGGCACGTCGGGCTCCCTGTTCCAGCCACACCCAGACAGCAGCGGCCGTCCTTCCCCAGGGGCTGTTCGGCACGTCGGTTATCCCCCTTTGCCTTACACTCACATCATCTAAAAACTGCATCAGCAGCTCTTTCATGAAGAAACACCATAGTCTAGTTAAAAGGCAAATGAGGTAGTAAATGTATTTGATAAGACGAAAGAGGTACTCAGCATTCTATTAAAAGCCGACACCAATTGATACAAGAAGCTGAAATGTAAGAAGAGCCAGAAGGACAAAGGCACCAAGAGCAGAGTCACGCGCCTGGCGCGCTGCTTTATACACAGCTTCGCCCCATGGAGAGACAGGTGAGAACGCTTGAGGTGCAGAGGCTGGGAGACCTGCCCGCGGCCAGGGCTGTCATGGCATCAACGCAAGAAAGCAGACTCACACCCCCTGATTCAAGAGCCTGCAGTCTGCCTCTAAGACAGATACTCACTCTCCTAGATCAAGGGTGCTTTTTAATGACTTCTAACTTTGAAATAGTTTAGATTCACAAGAAGTGGCAAACAGGACAGAGTCCCGTGTGCTCTTCACTTGCTTCCCCTGAAGGTAACATGTTGCACGACCACTGCATGTTACCCAAACACAGACCTGATGCGACAATACGGTTAACTCAAATGCAGACTTGATCCAAGCTCTGCCAGCTTTACACGCACTCTCTGCTCTGTGTCCCACGGAGAGATTCCCATCACCACCCTGTCCACCCGTCTCCCCCAGGACACAGACGTTTCCATCATAGCAAGGATCCTCCTACCCCTACCCCTCGAGTCACACCTGTCCCAGCCCTACCCATGGCAACCAGTGATGTATTCTCCACCATCACACTGTGTAACTTCAAGAATGTTATGTCCAAGTTATCATATGGATCAACAGTTTATTCCTTTTTATTGATGGATAGCATTCATTGTAAAGAATACTATACAAGCCTTCATTTCCCAGGTTTTCTATGATATAGTTGTATTTTGTTGTTAAAAGAAAGCTTGGTGCATTCTCAAGAATAAGGTTTATCGTATTTGAGACCTCAAAATTTTAGGTTGGGAAGTACTGCCATGGAAGTTAATCAAATTTGTATAACTTCCTTTACACAAATATTGCAGGGAATTCCCTAGTGGACCAGTGGTTAGGACTTGGCGCTTTCACTGCCGTGGCCTGGGTTCAATCCCTGGGTGGGGAACTAAGATCCCACAAGCTGCACAGCACAGTCAAAAAAAAAGAAAAATTGCAAAAAAGTTCTGTGACCTAGGGTAACAGGAGGTATTTTATTTGAACCAATGTTCCCACTGAAAACAATAAGAAATACTGTATAATTTTTTTTTAATTCTTAAAAGAAATAAAGAACTGAGTAGATAGTGAGAAATTTCTGGACTAAATCCAAATCAGCTGCCAGAGAGGTCAGGGACGACCATACAATCGCCTTTGCCCTGAGAGCACACGCCCTCCCCAAGAGTTTGGACTTGCTCTTCCATAGTCCACCTGTGCAAGGAGCAAAAGTAAAGACCAGGAACATCAAAAGGTGGAGGTCCAACAAGAGGGCCTCCTTCCCATGACGTGTGGGGCCATGAAGGGCTAACTCTCAAACTTAGAGAGAACCTGGACCAAGGCACCTACACGTGGAGATGGAGCCAGGCTCACGTTTCCTGAATAATTCAGTAACTGTGAACCTTGAACTTGGATGAAGATGTTCCAAGACAGGCAGTACCTCCAAGTACACAGTTCAGAAGCAGGGTATTTGTGTTGGAAAAACATATTTTCATCTTTTATTTCAAATGATTCCTATAGTTAGCTTTTTAAATATAATTGCAAACAAACAAACAAAACCCAAATAAACCACAGCACAACACAACAGCAAACACCACACAGTACCCAAACAACATACCATGAACAAGAGCCACGAGGAAAAAATACAAGAGAACAAAACTGCGAAAGGCATCAGATATTACACGTGACAGACACAAACTATAAAACACCTGGATACACAAGAACAATTAGAAGAATACTTGCATGGAATAGGCAAATATAAAAATGAAATAGTCAATGTGATATAGAAACTGAATAAAATTTTTAGAACTAAAAAAATACCAATAACTGAAATTAAGAAACTGATTGGTTTAATAGCTGATTAGACACAGCCAAAGATGAAATTAGTGACTTGAAAGACAGGGCACTAGGAATACTATTTATTAATAGAATAAAGCACAGAGACAAAAAGGTGGGAAATACAAAAGTAAAAACAGGAAAAACAAAGGGTACAGTGTGGATATCTAACCAACCTTGAAAGAGAGGTGACAAAATAGGGCAAAGGCAGTATTTAAAAAGACAAACTAAGAATTTTCTTGGATGAATGAAAGAAACCTATCTACAGATTCTGGAATAAACATTCATCTAGATATTATATCAGAGAGCAGGACACCAACAACAGAGAGAAAATCTGAAAGAGGCTGGAAGGGTCACAGGGGAGTAAGACTTAAATGACAGCTAGTAGACAGCAGCCATGGAAGCCAAAAGAGAGTAAAATAATCATGACAACTTAGAAATCTATACACAGGTGAAACTATTTTTCAAGAAGAAAAGCCAAGCAAAAATCTAGAGAGTTCCCAACAAAGGCCAGCACTAAACAAAAACTAAAAAAATAAATTTCTGACAGAAGAAAAATTATTCTACGTGGAAGGTGTGAAGTGCAACAAGAAAAACAAAACATGGATAAACCAAAATTAAGAGGGAATCTGTAGGAACTTCCCAGGCGGTCCAGTGGTTAAGACTCTGCGCTCCCCATGCAGGGGTTCCAGGTTCGGTCCCTGGTTGGGGAACCGGATCCCACATGCATGCTGCAAAGTGGGTGTCTGCATGCTGCAACTAAGAAGTCTGCATGTCGCAACTAAAGATCTCTCATGCCGCAACGAAGATCCTGAGTGCCACAACTAAGACCCTGAACAACCAAAATAAATAAATAAATTTTTTTTTTTTAAAGAGGGAATGTGTAAAACAGTAATATTGGACTTCCCTGGTGGCTCAGTGGTTGAGAGTCTGCCTGCCAATGCAGGGGACACAGGTTCGAGCCCTGGTCTGGGAGGATCCCACATGCCGCTGAGCAACTGGGCCCGTGAGCCACAACTACTGAGCCTGCGCATCTGGAGCCTGTGCTCCGCAATGAGAGGCCGTGACAGTGAGAGGCCCGTGCACCGCGATGAAGAGTGGCCCCCGCTCGCCACAACTGGAGAAAGCCCTTGCACAGAAACGAAGACCCAAACACAGCCATAAATAATAAATAATTAAAAAAACAAAAAACCCCAGTAATATCTTGGAGTTTAAGAATAACTACAATTAGAATAAATGACAAAAATGGATTAAGTCAGAAAGGGTAAATGGAGTTAAACACTTCTAAGGTGACATGCAAAGGAAATGATTACCTTTAGACTTTGAGAAATTAAGAATGTTTTTAATTTCTAGGATAAATACTAAAAGAACAGAAACTGCTTAGAAAACTCACAAACTACTAGAAAAAAAGTGGAATTATAAAAAATAATAAATAAAATGGTAAGAAAGTAGAAAAAATATAGAATAGTTAAGTCACATTAAAAGCACAATATAAAATGATAGATTTAAACTAAAAATATAACAGTATTACAGTAATTGTGTATGCACTAAATAGTCAAAAATTATGGGAGTAGATAAAAATTAAACTTTATGCTATTTACAAGAGACACATATAAATATAATTACACAGAAAAGTTGAAAGTATAAAGATGGAAAAAGACATGCCAAGCAAATTAAAGCCAGCTGGCATTACTATATTAACATAAAACAAAGTAGAATTTAATGCAAAAAGCTTTAGCGGAGATAAAGAAAGTCCCTTTGTAATGAGAAAATGCCTAATTCAGAAGAAATATATAGCAATTTAAATTTGTATACAAGAGGGAGGGGATATGGGGATATATGTATACATATAGCTAATTCACTTTGTTATACAGCAGAAACTAACACAACACTGTAAAGCAACTATACTCTAATAAAGATGTTAAAAAAATTTGTATATAGTCAATGCCAAAGTCACAAAATATATGATACCAAAAATAGACAGGATTCCAAGGAAAAATAGATGAATTCACAATACTGATCAGAGATTTAAACACAATCCTCAGTAGCTGTTAGAAAAGAAAGAACAAAATCAAGCAGGGGTACACAGAAACTGAAAAACAAGATGAACAATCTTGACCTAACGGACGTATAAAACACTGCAGCCAACAATTCAGATTCCATGTTCTTTTCAAGCACACAGCAAATGTTTACAAAAACCAACTAAATATCAGGCCCTATAACTAGTCTCAACATATTTCACAGGTCTGAAATAATGAATGCTATGTTTTCTGACAACTATGCAATTAAGTCAAATATGAACAAAGACATACTTAGGAAAGTCAAATATGGTTGTAAACTAAGAAATAACTTTGTAATAACTATGGGTCAAAGAAGAAACCACAGTGGAGATTTAAAAATATTCTGTAGTTGACAATAACAAAAACACTATACATATGAAAACTTTTAGTATGCAGCCAAAGTAGTACTTACAGAGAAATTTGTAGCCTCAACTGCATATATTCAAAAAGGGGAAAAACTGTGAAAACTAGTGAATTAAGCATCTATCTGAAGAAGTAAGAATAATACAAACCAAAGAAGGTAGGAGGAAAGAAATAAGGTAAGGTAACATTAATAAAATAGAAAAATATTATATAGCATAGAAAATCAATAAACTCAACCTTAAGACTGCTAAAGTTGACAAACCACTGGAAGACTAATCAAGAAAAAAAAGAGAAAGGGCAGAAATAAGTATCAAGAATGAAGAAGATCAATATCACAGATCCTACATATAAGAAGAGATAACAAGAAAACACTATTAACAAAATTTAATTTAAAAACTTTGAGGGCTTCCCTGGTGGAGCAGTGGTTAAGAATATGCCTGCCAATGCAGGGGTCACAGGTTCGAGCCCTGGTCCCAGAAGATCCCACATACCGTGGAGCAACTAAGCCCATGCCTGCAACTACTGAGCCTGCACTCTACAGCCCACGTGCCACAACTACTGAGCCACGTGCCACAACTACTGAAGCCCATGCACCTAGAGATCATGCTCCACAACAAGAGAAGCCACCGCAATGAGAAGCCCTTGCACCACAAGGAAGAGTAGCCCCTACTCACCACAACTAGAGAAAGCCCGCAGCAACAAAGACCCAACGCAGCCAAAAAAAAAATAAATTAAATTTTTTTAAAAATTTGAATATTTAGGTACAGTTGACATACTTCCTTAAAACAGTAACTTTTCCAAAACTGACTCAAGAGGAAATTAAAAGCCTGAAAGCAGCTTTTCTAACTCTTTAAAGTTAACTGTTTAAACTATAACTAGTTAAGAAATATAGTTAAACTAGTAAAGAAATCAACTCTGTCAAACATCTTTCCACAACAAAAAGTTCAGGCTGACATGGCCTCCTTGATGTAAATATGTCCAAGGGATAAATAATTACAATTTTAAACAAAAATATTTTAGAGAAGACTCATCAATATATTTTATGAGAATAGCATAATCTTGATACAACACCAAAAGAATGATGTAAGAAGGAAAGTTATGTCAATCTCACTCATGTAAACCAATGCAAAAATTTCACAAAAATTACAAGCTAATGGAACCTAGTAATACATGAAGGCGGGCGTATTATACCATGACCAAGTTGTGGTTTTCCCCCAAAAGAATACAAGGTAGGTATAGCATTAGAGCTCCACAGCCCTCTGCCTGGCCCATGCCAGCTCTGGCCTCTGAGTTATTCTTCCTTTTTCAAAACGCAGCACATGTTTACAGCTAGGAAGCTCTATCAGCCCATTTTCAGCCTGCAGAATTTGGGATTCTGACAGGCTTCTGATCTTGTCTTGTCTCTGTTCCTTCCAGTCCAAGCTGGCAGTGTTACTGCTGGTATAATATTCTCAAAACCTCTGTGGGGCTCTCGTGTGTGTCATGGGGGTCCACACGTCCACACAAAAGGCTCCTCCACAGGTCTTTGCTGGACAACCCCATCTATTCCTCACTTCTGCTGAGATGGCTAAGTGGGTCCATGAGTACCACACCTAATCTCTTCAGCAAAAGGCTGTCCAGTCACATCCTTGGACTTCTCTCCTGTGCATGCTTTCCAAACGCTGAATCTTCTAATATTAGCATCTTCTGCAACCTGGATAGGCTAAAAATTTCCCAAGCCATCAATACCTAAATATCATTCCTAGGTCTAAGTAAGGTTGAAAGAACTCTTTTCCCCAAGCATGCTTCCTGGAAAATGAGGCCTTACTGAAAATATCTGGTAGGTTAGCTCAAACTTGTAAAATGTCGCAGAAAGGGCACCTGACTTGTAAATAACTTGACAAAAACCTCCTAAGAATCTTCCTTCAACAAAACTTCAGGAAAGTTAATTCCAACTTTGGAAGCGAACTTTGTACCCGTGTGGATAATGTTTTCGACACTCCCTTCTTGGTGTACTGACCGAGCAGGGCTCTGAGCAGGGCACCAGGCGCTGCCCCGAGCACGTGGTGGAATGTGCGTGTGGGCATTTCCCTGGCAAGCCTCCTGCACACCCGCTGATCCGACCGCCCAACCTACAGAACATGAGAGGAAAACTGCCTCCCAAGCCACACAAGCTCTCATCGACATCAGCGTTTACAGAAACACACCCTATTGGCAAGAGGTTCTCAAGTGTTGCTCGGAAGGAACGTGCTGTCGCCTCGTGGAACACCATCGTGCTTGTACTGCCCACATCCGCCTCACGTGGGTAAACCCTTCCTGACCCAGCACTGGCAAGACGGTTGTTCCTGACCAGCTAGACTTATGCAGCATTTTAACGCGTATGCGCAAAGAACATAATCATTAGAGACGTGTAACTGCAAGTTGCTGGCCTGAGGGAATCTGACGTGCCCCGTGAAGTGTTCTGATCGTTTGCTTTGTGCTGTCAGTGACACAACGAACTACGGAACATACATTCGTTTTAGAGTTACAGGAGTTACGTCTTGTACTATTTTCCTTGACAGACAAAGTAAACTGGATCAGGTGACTCAAACATCTTTAATTCTGTAGAGAATTTCTATGAAACAGCTTTTCTTCCTTAAGCTGGAAAAGCCTTTTAAGAGTGTTAGGTCAGACAGATGTAGAGAACGAACCTATGGACACCAAGGGGGGAAGTGACGGGGGGTGGTGGTGGTGGTGTGATGAACTGGACGATTGGGATTGACATGTAGACACTGATGTGTATAAAGTTGCTGACTAATAAGAACCTGCTGTACAAAAAAATAAATAAAATAAAATTCAAAAAAAAAGTGTTAGGTCAGTAGAAGAAAAAGCACTTTACTTTTCAGAATTGTGTATTTTGCAAAACAAAAAAAAATTTTAATCTATTCTTTATTAAATGCAGAAGTGTATTTAGTAAATACTAAAAGTATCGCTACTCATAGTTTAATGGAAACTTTGCAATGGGAAAACAAACTTGGTTGGGTCAAATGTAAGCCTTAGGCTCCTAAATCAGTGCCCTCTATACTTTTTATGTTTTATGGTTTTCATCTCTCTGCTAAATCTGTATAATTGCATCCTCAGACTGTGAAAAACAAGGAAAAGTATCGTGCTGAAGTAGGCATCAGATATTATGATGCTAAACAGAGGTACAGTCATAATTCTGTCTAGTAAGTCTCTCCAAGCTTGACCGAACATGTTACCCTAAATAGAAAATTGTTGATGGAAAAACTAGAACAAGCCAGATTTGCAGAAAGCCTTGTACCTTTCTCATTTTGTAATCAGACTTTTTTTTTTTTGCCACACCATGCAGCACGTGGGATCTGAGTTCTCTGACCAGGGATCGAACCTGTGCCCCCTGCAGTGGAAGCGCAGAGTATTAACCACTGGACTGCCAGGGAAGTCCCATATAATCAGACTTTTTAAAAGGATATACAAAGCATGCACTCCGATGTTCACTGCAGCATTATTTACAATAGCCAGGACATGGAAGCAATCTAAACGTCCATCGACAGATGAATGGATAAAGAAGATGTGGTACATATATACAATGGAATACTACTCAGGCATAAAAAGGAATGGAATAGTGCCATTTGCAGAGATGTGGATGGACCTACAGATTGGCATACAGAGTGAAGTAAGTCAGAAAGAGAAAAACAAATATTGTATAATATCACTTATATGTGGAATCTAGAAAAATGGTACAGACAAACTTACTTGCAAAGCAGAAGTAGAGACACAGATGTAGAGAACAAACTTAAGGTTACCAAGGGGGGAAGTGGAGGTGGGATGAACTGGGAGATTGGGATTGACATATTTACACTATTGATACTATGTATAAAACAGATAACTAATTAAGAACCTGCTGTATAGCACAGGAAACTCTTAAAAAAAAAAAGGATATACATACTGACATTGTCAGTTTACTGAAGAAAGAAGTTAAAGAGAATTAAAAAAAATAAAGAGAATAAATAAAGAGAATTAAATAAAATATTAAAAAAATAAAAGTTGAATATTGTTCAATGGTTTCTATCAGTTAAGGATAGAAGTGCCCCAGAAACAGGAAGGAAGAGAGTTCTCACCTGGCCTTTCGCATCACACACACAAACAGTAGTGAAGTGACAGCACATAGCATTTCAGAACTGATACAAGCAACAGAAACGAAGAAAAACAAGATTAATGAAAGCAAAGGAAAAACCCTGGGAATTCCCAAGAAAAAAAGATGTGCTTAAGAGATATGGGAATAGGAGCTGTCTGTTGGCAGCTGCAGAAGGACATGCAGGAAGGACTGGGTTAACAGCTAAGATGGGCAGTGCTGACCCTGAGACTCAGCCCCAGGAGGCCGGCTGAGCTGGCACTGGGTGGGGCTCGCAGTGGGGTTCACATGGGGCTGCAGGGTTCACACCAGGGTAAGTGGAGTTCACACCACGGGGCAATGAGATTCACACCAGGGTCAGTGGGGTTCACACCAGTGGGCAGTGGGCTTCACAACAGCAGGCAGTGGGGTTCACACCAGGGTCAGTGGGGTTCACACCAGGGTCAGTAGGGTTCACATCAGGGTCAGTGGGGTTCACACCAGCGGGCAGTGGGATTCACACCAGGGTCAGTGGAGTTCACACCAGGGTCAGTGGGCTTCACACCAGGGTCAGTGGGCTTCACACCAGGCAGTGGGGTTCCCATCAGGGTCAATGGGGTTCACACCAGGCAGTGGGGTCCACACCAGGGTCAGTGGAGTTCACACCAGGGTCAGTGGGGTTCACACCAGGCAGTGGGGTTCACAGCAGGGTCAATGGGGTTCACACCAGGGTCAGTGGGGTTCACACCAGGCAGTGGGGTTCACACCATGGTCAGTGGAGTTCACACCAGGGTCAGTGGGGTTCACACCAGGCAGTGGGGTTCACAGCAGGGTCAGTGGGGTTCACACCAGGCAGTGGGGTTCACAGCAGGGTCAATGGGGCTCACAGCAAGGTCAATGGGGTTCCCTCTTTCGTTCTAGGTGGATCACACTGAGAACAATACATTCAATAACATCATATTCAGTGAAACCAGACATCTGTTTTTCTTCATTCTTAAACCCACCTTATGGGAATGATGTAGGAGAAGAGCAGGAGAAAGCGGAAGAGACTGCGGTACCAGGGACCTGAGAATCCCTGCAAGGTCACCATGACAACCGAGAGGGCAACCAACGCCAAAAACAGCGCTTTGGTCAGCTGATTGAGCTCAAGGTCCAGCAAACCAACCTGAAAGAAAATGAAGAGTTAGGACAGAACCACATTCTTAAATTTTCTTTTGTACTAGCTTTCATTATACTAAAATACAAAAACGTACTAACTTTACATTTTCTTCTGAAAACTTCTCCTGACATTCACACTTCTTTCTGAAAAGCCTTTTAAAGATTTAGGGAGAATTTCTGAAAGTGACCCATGGTCCCCAGAGCATTTCCAGAGTCTACTGAGAAAACATGAGTCCTGAGTATCCAACCACAAAAAACTCAGATCCTTTCTCTAGATAATGAGGTTACGACCAGCAAGTGGACAAAAGGGGATGCGGGACGAGAGCCGCACGGACGGCCCGGCAGCCCGGCCAGCTCTCCGGGAGCACAGGCGCCTTTTCCTCTGCACGTGCCACGTCAGGGGATCACTTAGGATTTTCTTCAGAACAGGACAGTATGTCTGTCAGCCCTCTCTGCCAAGAGCCTCCCTGGAAAGAACTTCTCTTAATTAAGAAGGAAAGCAACAGGGGGAGTGGTTAGCCTGCAATGACAGCTTGTTAATTCGCGGAGGTCCTGTACTTTAGGTCCTCCCGGTAAGGCACACACACTCCAGTTCATCCTGTGGATCATTTGCCAGCTGAGCAAAACGTGAGGGAGAATTATGTCAATAAGAATTAGTTCCTTTTTTGTGTGCGTCCTGTGTGGGATCTTGGGGACAGTAAGAACGAGATACCCAGACACCATCCATTCTACAAGTGAAGAGAACACAGCTCTTCTGAAACATGCAGCTTCAATTTCAAGCCCAGCACCTCCACCAAGTCCTGCTCCGTGCTTAGTGTCATTGCTGAAAGACTACCGGGCAATGCAGCGTGGGGGGCAGAGAGAGGAGCGGGGAGGGCGGCGCCAGGCTTTGTAGAAGGGCTTTAGAGCCACAAAGAGGACAAGTGACGCCGTACGGCAGTTAAGATCCCTCAAGACTCTGTGTTTAGGCTAGTCTGGCTCTGCCACCTGGCTGCGCAACCTTGGGCAAGCTGAGCATCAGCTTTCCCATCTGTAAAATGGGCTGTAACATGTCTTCCTGACAGGACCCGGGGGGAAAGAGAGGACACACAGCACAGGGAGCACAGCTTCTGGTAGAGAGCAAGCCTGCATGCATGCTACTACTATTGTCATTACTATTATCATTGTTATTATTATTAAAAACCTGGATTTGAGTCTCTGCTTACTAACTGTGTGACCCTGGGGAATGTTCTTACACTCTTTAAGCCTCACTCTCCTCCTCTGTAAACTGCTGTTACCCATCTCCTAACAGAGGTGCCTGGAGAAGCCCAAACAATGTGGCAAAGCTCACTGTCACTACTGGTCACCCTCAGGCCAGGGCACAGAAGGTGCTTAACAGAACTGCTTATATGTAATTTATATGACACTAGCAGAAGACTGAATCCTATCAGGTTATCCATCTGCCACCTGAGTTTCTTCTGAATCTGGTACAAATTTTGAAAAAGAGAAATTAAAAAAGAAAACATGATTACCAAAACTATACTATTATTCTCAAATTGAAAACTTTTAGAATTACTAACCTACGTAATATCAGTTTATTTTGGAATGCCTGTTGAATACCATGTCTTTGGCCAATAAAAAGCTAGCCTTTTCCACACTTCACTGTTTAGTTTATATCTGCTTTTGATTAGGGTTTGCCACAAAGGCTCATGAGAACGTTAGAACCTGTAGTTACAAAGAAAGCACAGAACTTTGTCAGAAAACCCAGTTAAGTGCAGCAGTGAAGAAAATTCATTCATTATACAAGCAAGTTTAAATACCTACTACATTTTTTGCTGAACTCTAGGGTTATGAAAAATGAGTCCACTATGAGATTTCACCCTTCAAGAGACAGCCAACTAGTAGGAAGTATAAGGCGAACACCAGTAACATACCCTATAGAAGAGAAATCTTCTCTAACCAAGCTTATGGGGGAAGTCACTTCTTAGAGCTGCCCGTCATCAGCACTGCTGTTGGCTGACACCTAACGGCCTTTAGAGGCTCCAGAAACCACGGGAATGACAACAGGGACCCAGAAGCTACACCGCTGGAAGTCTGTCTAGCGCACTCGCCCTACCTCCACACCAATCCCAACACTACAGGGTCTGCGCAGTGGTCTGGGAGCCACGGGTCCCCACCTGCAAGGGCCCTGGAGGTGGGAGCGGGGCCAGGGGCGAGGCGGCTCTGCAGCGTCTGCGCCTCCAAGCCACCACCCACAGAGGTCCCGCCCCTCCAGGCCCCACCCACCACAAGGCCCCACCCCCACGAAGTCCCTCCCCTCACCAGGCCCCTCCTCTCCACAGCCACCACCCCGGCAGGCCCCGCCCCCTCGCCTGGGACACGCGGCCTACTCTGGTCGCGCGCGCTCTTCAGACTCGGAACCCCAGAGACTGTAGGCAAGTCCTAGAGATGCGCTGTCTCCTGTGCGCAGCTTGTGCGCAGATGAGACCCTTCCCGGCCAGGCCGGCCGTGTCTGCAGGGCTCTGCGGGCAGGGCTCTGCGGGAAGCGCCCTGCCGCCCTAGCGGTCACTTCCAGCGCAGTGACCGGGCGAGTGGGCAATGGGGCTAGCCGGTCCGGGCTCGCCACCTCTGGGCCGGGACGAGCAGCGGGAAGGACCGCGCCGACGGTTCTGGAAGCTTCCCCGGTGGAGCGGGACTGGGCTCCGTGAGAGCGGCGGCCAGGACCATGGCGCCTGATTTATCAACTCCATTTAAAAACCGGCAGAACCAGGACAAATACGTTGCAATTTCCGCTACTTCAACTACTATATAGTTTATGCTTGAATTATTGAGAAAAATAGGGTTTTGGATTAAAATGAAGAAAAATTAAGCCAGGGAAGTAGAGCATGTTTCAAAGCCCGGGCCCTCTGCGGTGACAAAGACGGCCTAAGTTCCAAGCCTCGCGGAGGGTCAGATGAAGTCATTACTCATTCAGTCAGGGAAAAAAGACTCAATTACCTCAACGTAAAGATGCTATCAATGAATGCAAAGTGCATATTTTACTCTATTCATCCAAATCCCATTAAAAAGTGAAAGGAATGATTTAATCTGGCCTTCCAGAGTTGGCCTTTTTTGTAATAAAATAAAGAATCACTGTCTTGCAAAATGCATAACCACTGCCTCACACTTTCCCCTGCATCAGGGCAGTGAAGGACTGTAAGAGCTGGGACAAAACAGTCAGGAATGAGGACAAAGTTTCCTTTGAAAAAATGACCCATATAGGATGGAAACATTACAAGCAGCCCACTGCACATTGATATTCAGCTAATTCAAAGTATTAATACCTTTCTAATTGACGAGGACACGTGGTCAACTGCCTGACTAGTGACTATAACTAAATGTCGTCTTCACCAACCCCTTCTGATTTAAAGGACGAATGAAAGGTTTAGCAGAGAAAACACAGCTTCTCAGTAATGGGCTGTTCCCTGCTTTCTTTCAGGAGCCTTTCCTGAACTATGATTATTCTTCCTCGAACATAATTGCAACTGAGCTATAGTATATAGTATGATCTTTTTTGGGGTGGGGGTGGGGTGGGGGGTGGTCAATTCTAACAAAGCACAGTGAGAAGAAAAGAGATACTTCAACTATTTTTTTAAAGGTCACTTTCAATTTTATACTCATTTCACTAGAACACCCTTAAAAGTTTCTTCAACTTGTCTAAAATGCAATCTGGACTCAAAAACTATTCAATATGAAAGCTAGTTAACTTTAAAGCTACAAATTCTATAAAGAAGGTGGTAGCCTGAGTTTTGATGTGAAACTCTTCTTTCTTTCAAAAATTTCCTAGAACATCTGAACAGGCCAGAGAGCTTTTACTATGACTTCAAGACCTTTTTACCCCTAAGGTATATTATGAATCAGTTGAAGTAATTATGACTGTATAAGAAAAGGTAAGTACACTAGGAAGTAATTTTCAACATTTTTGTAATTTCCTATATTAGTAAAGCAAATTTTCTTCCACTTGTCATAATATTTGTTTGATTTGAAACAACTGTGATAACAAAATTAAATACGCTACTGGAAATTTTAATCTCCAAGGGAAAATCTGTGCATAATGTCTAAGATGCCACAATGGCTCTGGGAAGGGGCTGCTCTGGGATAATGAACACAATAATTGCCTGTATAATCTAAAACGCTACTAATGGCAACGATCACAGATCCACTTAGCTCCTCTTTAATTTATGTACCAAGTTTTAAACAGCTAATGGTTCTCAGTAAAATAATGGTTTATACCAACAATGAAGGGTAAATACAGTATCCTCCTGCTTAATCAAGAAAAGATCAGTCAGGTTTTTTAAGGCACCCATGGACGAAGGAGACCCCACCTTATCTCAGTAACACAATGCGTTTCCAGCCCATCTCAAAGTCCCCCTAAGTCCCCAAGAAATCAATGTAGGAGCCTCGTGTTATAAAAACTTAGTGGCAGAGAAAACAAAAGGCATAAAAGGAAGCACTGCCAACTGCTCCTCACGTGATGTTACCCCGGATCAATGTTATGTGAACATCCAAGTACTGTAACCTTGCTTCTAAAACTCACATTTCCTTACTTGCTACGTGAAAGTATTTTAGTATAGCAAAACCATAAGATGCAAAATGTGAAAAAGCCAATTTAAACTCTTGCAGAAAGCTAAATATCATTTTAATTTGTCCTATATTTTCCCTGTAAATATATCTCAATTTGAAAAACAAACGCCTCCAATCTACTAGCAAATGCACTCACGACGACTCTACACAGACAGAGATACAGCTTTACATGTGAGAGACTACTTAGGGGAAACTATAACATTACCGTTAACGTTGTTTATCTTTTAGCAGCAAAACTATTCTCGGATCAGCCCATCAGCCCCACATCATTCAGAATTTGGATTGTGACTACAAAATTGAAATAGGGCTACTGCTTTAACCTGGTTGAAATTCCTATAAAAAAACACATTTCTTGGGGCTTCCCTGGTGAGGCAGTGGTTGGGAATCTGCCTGCCAATGCAAGGGATGCGGGTTCGAGCCCTGGTCTGGGAAGATCCCACATGCTGCGGAGCAACTGGGCCCATGAGCCACAATTACTGAGCCTGCGCGTCTGGAGCCTGTGCTCCTCAACAAGAGAGGACACGATAGTGAGAGGCCCGCGCACCGTGATGAAGAGTGGCCCCCGCTTGCCACAACTAGAGAAAGCCCTCGCACAGAAACAAAGACCCAACACAGCCATAAATAAATAAATTAATTAATTTAAAAAAATGTCAGGTGCTGTGCTATTTAAAAAAATAATAAAAATTTAAAAAATTAAAAAACACATTTCTTTTAAATATCTTTGAAACAAATCGGTCCTATATTTTCTACTTATAGTAGAATCTTAAAAATAAGTACATACCTTCAATTCAAATAATTGAAACTCTTACACTGAATCTAACTCCTAAACCTTACAGCAAGAACTTTTTTCCAGTTTGGAGTTTAAATTAAAAGTATTAGTTGTTTTTTTTTTTTTTTTGAGTGATGCGATGTAGCCCTTTTTTCTTATTCTCCAGTTTATTTATTCATTCATCTTTGGATATGAACGCCTCAGTCCTAAGTGTCTGTCCTGCACGCAGGCGCCACCCACCCATAGACAACTCGGCTATTATCATTTACTGCCCCAGTGATCTGCGAAATAAGAAGCACTTCTTTTAGCTGTTCTAGTCTATTGGCTCAATAATCTGTGCTTTAAAAGCTCCCTAAGTAAGTATCAGCACGATAATTCTTAATGTTATATCACCTTAATTTTTAAAAGTCAAAATCTATATTTACACAATAAACATATAAAAGTCTATTCTGAAAGAATATTTCATATTCTACATTTTTACCTGCAAATAAATTTTGCATGACTATTCTATATTCAGCATTTAAGGTTTCTTCCTTGCTTACCAAATAGTTACCACATAAGATATTTTTTTCTTGAATACTTAACATTTAAAAATAAAATGGGGGGACTTCCCTGGCGGTCCAGTGGGGAAGATTTCGCCTTCCCATGCAGGGGTGCGTGTTTGATCCCCTGCTGAGGAGCTAAGATCCCACATACCTTGTGGCCAAAACACCAAAACATAAAAGCAGAAGCAATATTGTAACAAATTCAATAAACACTTTGAAAATGGTCCACATCAAAAACAATCAAAAAAAAGAAAAGGAAATGTGGTTATTACATTTTTTAGATAAACAAAAAAAGCCTTAATGCAAAGCTCAGCTCCTCAGCAAGGAAGTACAGCCTCTTTCCATGTTAATGTGAGAAACTCAGGAAAGGGGGGACCCAGTGCAAGCCCTCACCTAGTTTACACAACCTTGGTACCGATCAGCTCCGTGTTTAGGACAATGCACGTCGTCAGATCACTCTGTCCGCTAGACACGATAAACATGTTGTTAAGGGTGAAATTATTCCTAAAATCTACAAACATATTACTTGCTGAGTTTGAAGGGGGCTTCATGAGTGCAGAATGTGGCTGTCTTCTCAAGCCGTCAACCTACCAGATCATTTGAGAAATTTCAATAGTGGCTTGAGCATTTGCTATAACACATATCCACGTAACATTTTATAGTCATCAAAAATGCCAGAAAATAGCACATTATCTATGGACATATGGACATACACATATACACACGTCAGGTCTGTTTTTGCAAAATGCAGACTTACTTTTATATTCATGCAGGACAATTTGGTCAAGGCTGTTACTGTCTGACAGCCTCTGTCACAGTAGAGCCTTTATTAAGGCGTAACCAGTATATTAAAAAGTCATCAAATTTAAAGCAACATAGTGACTTTAAGTGGTTAGTTTAATTTTGTGTTTCTAATAATTACTATAAACTATTTCAAATAGGCTCAACTTGAGACACATCGAAGCCATGTTTAAAACAAAGATGAGTGTGCACAAATATGCAAAACGGTCTGGAAACCGTTTGGAAATTTAAGTTGTACTCTATGTACACAAACTACATGAAAATACAGCACTGAATATTTCAAAGAGACCATAATTTTCTAATGTACAGTAGTTCCGGCCTTATTTTACAACAGTCCACACAGGTTATTTAAAAACCAGGGATGCAAGGAGACTACACCACACAAACCACTATCAGCCCAACACTATGCTGAATATGATTTGTGTGCACTGCTGTCATGTTTCCTGTTGATATTCCGTTGTTGCTTTTTTTTTTTTTTTTTTTTTGCGTTACGCGGGCCTCTCACTGTTGTGGCCTCTCCCGTTGCAGAGCACAGGCTCCGGACGCACAGGCCCAGCGGCCATGGCTCACGGGCCCAGCCGCTCCGCGGCATGTGGGATCTTCCCAGACCGGGGCACGAACCCACGTCCCCTGCATCGGCAGGCGGACTCTTAACCACAGCGCCACCAGGGAAGCCCCGTTGTTGCTTTTATAAAAACGTTTCTCTTAGCTGGGGAGAGAAAGCAAAGGCGAAGGTGCAGTATATTGCGGCTTCGCCAGCAGAGGGCGCTCAAGATTGTTGCTTTTTTTGTTTTTCGAATGCTGAAAGCCTGCTTTTGATAAAAGCAGAACTTCGATCTTCGATCAGCCAATTCAGTATATATAATACATGTTGTCTTAGTTTTATTAACAACAAAAAAAGTTACCATAAATATCTATGTTGTCATGAAGAATCCAAGACAGAATTTATAGACTTTAACGTGATGAATTAATTATATTGAAGGAAATTTCCCAAATAAAAATCTACTATCAAATAAGGATATTTGATATTTGTCATATTTAAAGATATGACAACCAAAATACTGTAGGTAATCGGTACAGTAGTATAGTGCTATGGCTTTTCTGTTTTTAAAGATTTAGATCTACAAACTAAATCAATAAAGCTGTAACAACAACTTACATTAGTGGTTTAGAGATCCTGCATATATTTACCTTATTTTTGTCTTAACAGTGTAGAAAGCTATCAGTTTTAAATGGTTTTGCTAAGACCACCCACCAATTCAAAATGATTACTTCAAGCCTGAGCTATCTACCGACACCAGAAACCTCAACCTTCAACATCAGTCATGTAAGTGAAATTTGAGGTCAGGCATTTGATTTCAATTTAATCTAATTAAATAAGCAGTTTATTTTGGTAATTTTATATTTATTTTAACAGATATTTTACAAGTAGCATTAACCTACTCTCGAATCCTTACTATCTAAAAACACAATACCCATGAGTTTAGGGATTAGTAACTGTGTTTTTAAAAAAAAAAAGTCTGGAAAAACGCCAGCAAGAGCAGATTCTGTGCGTGGTCACCGATATGCTCAGGAACTGTGACTTTTATATTATGCTTCTTCAAAGACTTTAAAAGTCCCCACACTCTTGGAAATTCTTTTTTCCCTAGAAACATGAAAAATAGATTTTTTTCTAATAAGAACTCTAAATGGTTCTGATATTTTTAAAGAAAGCCTTTTATTAGGAGTCTTAAAATTTTAACAGACTCAGAGAGAAAGGGCAGACCATGGCTTCTTGTAAATCTGTTGAAATATGGGACAGTCCTCACCTTTCATTTTCTGGTCGATTTTTCATACTGAGGAGGCTACACTATTTAGCACATTTTTCTTCCGGGAGATATGGGTGTGTGTGTGTCTTTATTTCTCCTGCATGTGGCGAGTCCCTTATTTTAAATATTGTTTGTGGATGTGTGCATTTTAGAAACACCCTTCAAATATACTCTTAAATATTCATTTAAATATAATTTATAAAATATATTATTGAATAGAAAATACTCTTAGATTTTTAAGCACATCAATAATAATGCTGTTAAAATCTGGGCTCTGTTACTGCTTGCTAAAGAAATGGCTGAACATACAGCCAGGGCTTCTAACACTATTGCACCCAAAATTCCCCAGCACAGTGACTGCATCCCTTCAGGGCACCCTCTGAACTCTTCAAAGAGCTGGAAAAGTATTTGGCGGCTTTCTAACACCCAGGAAGCGACATATTGAAGGACGCATTCCTGTTAGTGGCTTGAAACTGCTGGACCGTACATGATGTGAAAGACTGGGATTTAGGCGACGGGAGTAGAACAGAGCCCCTTCTCAGGGAAAGCCAGTACCTGGTGGCCCCCAGCACGGGAGGCACAGGGAATGGCCGGGCAGGCAGGTACCAGGGCTGCCCTTCTCCCTGGAGCCTGCCTGGGACAGGGCCAGAAGAACTGCTGTTTTTCTTAAAAGAAACTGCAGGGGAGGCGGGGGGGGGGGGGGGGGGGGACACCCTTCCACCTGCTTGGTTATTTTCCTAATAAAATTCTGGGAGAGGGAATGGTTAAATTTTTATTAGTAAACAAGGTCATTCATTTATATGAAACTTTAATTTCCAGCCCTAGATTTTCCTCATAAGAGGTCATGATACAGATGAATTTCTATAACGAAGTCCGAGATTTGTTCGGTGATTCAAAACGTTACCATCTAAATTCTTTCTTTGGCATACCAACAAGTAAAATGCATTTCATGGTTTGTGCCAGGGAATTTACTAGACATTAGTTAACAATTTTTTTATATAATAATAGATTCCAGAAAGTCTGGTTTCATTAAGGACTACTTCAGTCCCATACACAGTATTATAAAGTTGTTAATTCTAAGTAACAGTATCTTAGGGGGAAAAAAAAAAAGACAATCGGCAGGAAAAATCCTCAACGCCTAAGTGTTGCGTGTGGCAGAGCTTAGCTTAGCATGTTTCACGTCTCAGTTTCTGCAGGCAGCGTGGCGCTACTATAACGTACACTGGACCGTGCAGCCCGCGAAGAGACACAAAGGCTGCGATGGTGGCACTACCCCCTTCACCGCTTGTTGGTTTATTGTGTAAATATGTGGGAATTTATGGGCCATTTAAGGTCTCCACCCCAGTCTCCAGATACCTGGCACCCATCACGACATAAAACCACTCAGCAGGGTTTTTAAATCAGGAGTCATTAGCTGACTTGACAAGATCTGTGTCTAAGATATTTACTGGAAACAAAACCATGATCACCATTTCACTGAACTCATGACATTCTGTCTCAATGAAATGCATATTACCTCTTTGTGATTATATTAAACATGTGAAAAGATACAGAAAACCCTGGTCAGTGTTTGAAACACCTCAGAATTGCTATTATCTTGTCCATTCTCTGTCCCACCAACATATCAGCATAACTAGCTAACAAACGAAAGTTAACAGTAGGTAAACATAATTAATTTTTAAGGCAGCGTAGCAGAACGGCAGACACAGAATGGCACAGAGAGAAAAAGAATGAAGAAAGTTATCATACTGGCCTAACACCTAACTTTGAATCAACGTTACTTAGTTTTCAAAATCCATAGTTCTCATGATTTGCATTCTTTTGAAAGGAAAACGGAATTCAGGAGATTTGCTGAAATTTTTAAATGACAAGCATAATACGGTTAAATAACCTTTTCATCTCCTTAACTACCCTTTTATTATTAACCGTCTACTTAAGAGGTTTATTACTGGGATCTTGGCAAAATATAGCACTACTTTCAACCATCTAAAATTTTTGTGTTACTTTATGTCTTCAAGGACACTTTATGAACCATTTCATACTTAATGGCTTGTAAGCAATCCCAAGAGCTGGGAGTTGTGTGAAAAGTTGCCCAGATTGACAGATACGGTGAAAAGGTCTGTATTAATTTCCAAGTAAAGAAATGCATGGCGTGGTATCTCACGATGATTATACTCTAAAGTACCAATTAGAACGCATCAGAAACCAGAGCAAGTTGACACTCTACAATAAAGCAAATAATTTCCAGTTGGAGGGGCAGAAAATGTTAATATGCAATGTTCAAGACTACAAGAATCTTTGTAAAAGGAAGTAGCTAATAAGGTTTAATGATGCATGTCAGGAAGCCACAGTATGTAGGGAAACACAGCTGGCTTCATTTTGTAAACTATTTGATATACACATCTTTCTAGTTCGCGATTATCAGCTGTGCCAGTGCCACAGGGGACAGCTTAGCCTTCAAATCAGGGCATCCTTCTTGTTCTCTAAATTACAAGTAAAATACATTACTGTAATATGGTGCTATAGGCGAGTGCCCCGACCGAAGCTTATCTGCTTGAGAAAGAGGATTACAGAAGTCTTCTGTAGAACGTCGTGGAAACAACCTCGCCAGCCTAATAGGCTCCTAAGCGCCAGAACCATTAAAACAAATCATAAAACAGGCAACACGCTTGGACTTAGTGAAGTAATAATCTTCACAAGACGGTCACCATTTTCCCCACCTTGTGTATTAAAATGCAAACTAACTGAAAAGTGCTTCTACTGAGCAAGCCCAGCCCGCCGCCCTGCTTTCTTTCCGGGGCGCACCTGCGCGTGCTGAGAGGACCCGCGCCGATGGCGACAGGCCGCCTGCTCACGCCATCTCCGTCGAGGGCCTGCAACGGCAGGTGACAGCAATTAGCAGCAGATGACAGCAGCACTTAGAGTCTGCACCAGATGGCAGCTCAGGGTCACCGGAAGCCAGCAAACCTTCCACGAGGAAGCCCTGTGTTAGGCAACTATCACACTCGAAAGCTCTCAGACACGAGTTAATTATTCAGCCACCAGAAGACAACAGCTAGGTCACAACTCTGATATCAAAATGCTGTTAATCACTTGGAGTGCACTTATTTTAAACGTAATTACACATATTAGCTGTTCAGAACGTGCACCTAATGACGGAGAGGGGGCCCTACACAAAAAGAGCTAAAATTCTAGTAATTAGTGAATTGTCGTAGGGCAAAGTATACCCAACAGGCTCTGACTCGGGTGGAGGCCGTTTACGGCCAAAGCAAGAACCAGCCACACAGCAGGAGTCTGACAAGACACCCCTGGCACCCTGGCCTGTCATGGAGGCGAGGAGAGCCCCCAAGGACCCGGGACACGCGTCACCATGAAAGGGCGTTGGTGAGCTAAGAAAAGACTTCAGATCTCGAGGTGGTCTGTCAAGGCTTCTGGCTCAAAACTAAAGTCTTAGGTCGCTGCAGCTTGGCTGAAGCCAGGAGACAGAAGGCGGTACGATTTGAGACAGACTGTGGCATCCGCAGGGGGGACGGACCCCTCACAGGCCATTCAGGTGAAGCTGACATGTTCCCTGTGAAAAAAAAATGCAGGTGAAAATGCTTCAGACAGGGCTTCCCTGGTGGTGCAGTGGTTAAGAATCCGCCTGCCAATGCAGGGGACACGAGTTCGAGCCCTGGTCTGGGAAGATCCCACGTACCGCGGAGCAGCTAAGCCCGTGTGCCACAACTACTGAGCCTGCGCTCTAGAGCCCACGAGCCACAACTACTGAAGCCCACACGGCTAGAGCCCGAGCTCCACAACAAGAGAAGCCACCGCAATGAGAAGCCCGTGCACTGCAACGAAGAGTAGCCCCCGCTTGATGCAACTAGAGGAAGCCTGCGTGCAGCAACGAAGACCCAATGTGGCCAAAAATAAATGAATTAAATAAATAAAAAAATTTTTTAAATGCTTCAAACAAACGAAATGCATAACCAATTTACTTTAACAAGATGAGTTCCCATTAATAACACATAAAATGGCTTCTTTTTGGTCTAAATTGTTTATAACTGATTAATTTCTGACCGCTTATGACCTTAGCAATTTCCAAGCCAATAGCCTTTACAACTTGCAAAGTGCTTTTGCATGATTTCTGTTACTCAGCTTAGCTCCAGCCTGGTTAAATTTCTGGTTCGCTTCCAGGGAGCTAAGGTGTATGGCCGAGCTTGCGGCTTCCGTCCCCTTGCCGCAGACGGGCCTCCCTGGCTGGCTGATATGAACAGAAATGATATTATTCCCACTCTCGTAATGAGATCTGTAGCTGTACTTTCCATTAACTACACAGACTCCCATTAGGTTTATGAAATGAAGACTGGCCACATCTTGCTTATCAGAATGTTCTCCTTCACTATTTCTATTTAAAAGTGGTGAAACTTGCTCAACTGGCAGCCGTTACTATCCTTTGGGAAAAGAAGAACAGATTAAACAAAGTGATTAAATGTTGTAACCAAAACAAGGACCGAGGAAGTAAACACTCAGCTGAGGGTCTTTTGCCTGGTGAAGCAGTTAAAGGACAAAGCACCTCATCCTACCTACATGCTCTGTGCTGAGCCTTCTGCTGGACGGGCGCTCTTCCTGTGCTACACGTAGGTTCTCCTGTGGACGCCTCTACTCAGCACCAGCGGGGCAGTGGCAGTGGGTGTGGACCCTGAGGCTCCGCTGTTCTGGAAGCAGCCAGGGCGGGGGCCGGGGGAGGCAGCGGCCGCTCGTCTCCTCTCCTGTGTAGAAACGCCAGGCCAGCAGGACTCTCCTGGATCCCAGACTTTCAGAGGTGTAACCTGCATCCTAGGTGTCTTCCAATATCTCTCAGAGCAATGATAATTAACTGATGATTAACTGCCCTTTCTGAAGAAACAGCAAGGGAGAAACACACTCCTCCTAAAGGGGAATCATATAACTTACAGGAAGACAATTTTAAATGAAAAGAGAAACTGCCTGAAGTAAGCTTGGTCATCAGATCTCTCCTGAACAACGGTACACTGCAGGTAAGCTAATTTTCCTTCAATTTCCTTTCAAAATAAGTAGGACATGATGGTAAGAAATGGCACCATAATGACCGGCATTCAAACGAGTGAATTCTTCCGGGACTGCGCAAAGTGCCGTAACGTGGCAGGCTCACGGCATCCTGCCATCCTTCTGTCACCGCCACAACAGGCCCGGAGCCTCACCCTGGGCTGGCCTCACGGGAAGGGTCTGTGCGCACGGGCAGGTGTGGCAGCATCGGTGTGAAGCACAGTGATTTACTTTGGTTTGTCCTTAGATCCACCACCCCTGTCTCCGTGTCAGGATGCAGACCTAGCACGAAACTGTGGGGCAGTGGAGGGAGGGGGCCGCGGGTGGGCGTGCGCCAATGCCAGAGCCCCGTCTGGACCAGTCACTCTACATGACCACGAAGCTGCCCCACGCGCCTTCCAGCTGGGCTTTCTGAAGCTCTTAAGAGGCGAAATAGCTCTGGGCACATCTGGGTCTCTGACCCTTTGTATTGATGACTCAGGACGGGCTCCATGGCCACCTTCCTGTCCTAGGCATGTAACCGACACACAGTAATTGCTCATTTAAATGCCCACTGCGATCATTCTTCTTCTTACTGATGTGATAAAAATACATGTCTTTCTCCTTTGATCTTATTGTTACCTTCACTTTTATTTCCCCCACTTACTTTCAAGTCTACGCGAAAATGCTGCTGTATAACACCCGAACTTGACACTGCAGATCTTCCCCCTTCTGAAGCCCAGACAAGTACAGCGACAACGGTCTCCCGCGGGAGGGAGGCCGCCTCAGCTCCAGCCCCTCAGCCATTCCTCACTGGCCACCATCCCCACACAGGAGGCAGAGGAGGGAAGCCAGTTTCAAATAAACCCTACCTGCCGCCCGCCCGCAGCTCCCGAGGAGGGGAGTCCAGGGCCAGGACGGTCAGGGGCCTCCGTACACTGTGCCCACAGATCAGAGGCGATCCCCGCCTCACCAGTTCCGTGAGGAGAGGGGCTGGGGGACATCTGGACCACGCGGAGCAGCTTCGAAGCAACCAGCCACCACTCCCGTGATCTGGGCGTGTACATGGCGGGGCCGACCTGATTTTCAAGTCCTCAGAGTCGCGCTGCACCCTGGCCTGACACTAACCAGGAGTACAAGTGTGTGCATGGCCTCTTTCCCGTGCTGCAGGTACCCACAGTCCAACCTGCTCCCATAAAGACGGACGGACCCCCAGTGGCCTCGAGACAGCAGCATCTGACTAACCCAGGGAGGGGGTCACTGCGGATGAGACGCCAACTTTCTCATGAAAAACCCATCAGTCAGCCAGACAGGGTCAGCTCTTGAGATGACAGAGCTCAACATCGACTTAGCCTGTAACTAAAGTGCAAAGCATATATTTAATATTTTGAATAGGAAACCAACTTGGAAATAAAAAGCTTTGCTGCAATTGTATTTTTATATAGCAGCAAACAGAAAATAAATTTTAAAAGATAATGAATGAAACGGCATCAACAGAATCTAAATACCTAGAAATGAATCAAACAAACGGTATACAAAAGCTCTACACAGAGAGAATCATAAAATATTATTGAAAAAATTAAAGAATACCTGTATAAACAAAGGATACAGAATATTCATTGATTAAAAAAACTCAGAATTTAAAAATCAATTCTCCTCAAAGATCTACAGAGATTAAATGCAATCCCAATTAAACTTGCTATAGTAATTACAGACGATTAGCACAAAAAGGGAATCGAGGACCAATCAGAGAGGAGGTCCAGATGCACACCCACCGCATGTGCACGTATGATTCATGCCGGAACCTGCGGTGGGAAAGGATGGACCTGCAACAGCTGGTTATGGGTCCACTGGAAATCTACATGGGGAAAAAATGGAAACTTCCCATTTTCATAACAAACACAGAACCCAATCCCAGACGTCTAGAGATCTAACTGAGAAAGGTAAATAGCAAAACTTCTAGAAGATAAGAGAGTACCTTCATGACCCAGGGTAGAGAAAGATTTCTTAAACCATGAAAAGACTGATAAATTGCACTCCATTAGAACTGAGCATGGCTATTTGTCAAGACACACTGAAGAGAGTAAGGAGGCACAGAGAGGGAGGACATTATACTCACATAACCAGCGAGCGCTCGTGCCAGGATATATAAAGGACTCCTACAAAATAATGAAAAAAGACTAACAATCCAACGGGAAAATGCACAAAAGACGCACTGCAGTGATCCTCAAACCAAGATGCCCAGGCAGCCCATCAACATGCAGAGGAAATGCAACCTCGCTAGTCCTCAGGGAAACAGAAACTAAAAACACAATAAGACATTACTACATCCTCAATAGAACATTAAACACTTTTTTAAAAAAACGGACAACCCAAGTGCGGACAAGGTCATAGAGGAACTTGAATCCTCACGCTGCAGGGAAGAGTGAACACTGGCGCCATCACTCTGGAGGACCGGGATTCCACAAAATGAATGTAAACGTATCCGTGACCCAGCAACTCCACTCCTAGGCACGTACACGGCAGAAACGCACGTGTTTGCACTGAGACACGGTGCACACAGACGCCCGGGCAGAGCGACTCGGGACAGCGGAGGGCCCATCAGCTGCAGGATGGCTTCTCCGAGCAGCTACGGCCAGTCCTGTGGCGGGATGGTGCACAGACACGCAAACCAACAGAGCCCTGTGACATGTGACACGTGGACAAAACCCCCATGCGCATCACTGTACACAGGAGGCCAAACGCAGAAGAATGCACGCTGTACAGCCGCATTTTGTAACCTTCAGAAACAGACAAAAGTTGCCAGTCAAGTAGACACGGGGACAGCGCCCTTCCGGGAGAGCAGGTGTGCAGAGAGGGAAGCTTCTGGAATGCTGGCACAGCGCTAGTTCCTGACCACGTCAGGGGCTGGGGCGTGCGCTCGCTTTGTGGTGACTCAGCGAGTTCCATGCTTTTTAAAGTTGGTATACTTTTGTGTATTATGTTAAGTCAACCAAAATTAAAGAACAAAAACCAGAAAAGTATAACAGAAATGAAGTATTATTCTTGTTCTTAAGCAAAACTCAAGTGCTGACCACAAGCTTCACAGCTGCACGGGAGCACAGCTTACGCTGCCTTGTGGCGTAAGTGTCAGTCAAATGACACCTGGAGGACTATTTCAGGTGCAAAACTGCATCTGATGACCTAACAGCTGCTAAATAAAAAGCATTTCTGAAACCTCAGAAAATGAGTGGGCAGCTGAGGAAATAACATATGCATTAATCTAAGATTATAATACAGAAATGCTGGTAGAAGTCAACGGAGGAAACCCTACCCACGGGCTCAGCCTCTGCTCCGTGACCACAAACTGAACACGGTCAGTGGACCACACAGACTGCAGGCAGAGCAGGCTCGGCGAGGCTGGCAGGAAGCCCACACCCCCAGCCCCGACCCTGACCAGTGACTGCCGGGGGGAGGCCTGGCAGTACCACGGTTTCTGGGCACAGTGCGTCTGGGGAGGGGGCAGAGGTGAGGGGAATCCCACGCTCTAAACTCCTAACCTGCTTGGATGTGTTGACTCCTTTTCACTCTGGACTCCAAAGCCTCCAGCCAGTCCTCGCCACCCTCGGGTCATCAGGACCTTCCCTGCTTGTGCTCCAGGCTGTGTCAACTCCTTTCCCACCACCGCCCCCCCTGCATGATGACGATGACACCAGCCAGGCCTCCCCCAATCCCATGTGGTGGGAAGTGTCCCGCGCCTTTTCCAGGCCAACGCCTCTATTTCTCTGGCTTCTTCCGGGTTCCCTCTTTGCTGGTGGTTTGCTGCAGTGGGAAGGCTCTACACCGGGCTTAGACTTTCGGGCATTCATCTGGCCTGGTGTCCTCTAGGCTCCCGGGTCTGTAATTAGGTGTCTGTCATCAAGTCTAGAAAGCCCTCAGCCAGGTTCACCCCGAATATTTCTTCCGCCCCTTCCCTCTCCTCCTGCTGGTGCCCTGTACAGATACGTTACACCTGCTGAGACTGTGACACGCTTCTTGGATGCTCTGTCCCATTTTCTGTTTCCCCCTTTCTGTTCTCCTTTGTTTCTGCTCCTCAGCCTGGGAAGCTTCCCCCGACGTGTCTTCCAGCTCACAGGTCCCCTCCTTGGCCCTGTCCAGGCTGCTGAGAGCTCATCACCGGCACTCCTGGTTCCTGTTATGCTTGACTTTGATTTGAGTCTTCCTTGGAGTTTCCATGACCCCGACGACACTCCCCATGCACGACGTCTACTGTTTCTACCAGAGCCCTTAGCATGTTACTCACAGTTCTTTCACGTTCCCTGTCTGGTAATTCCAAAAGCTGTGCCACACCTGAGTCTGGGCCGGATGCTTGCTTTGCTTCTCCAGACCGTCTTCCCTACCCTTCGGCACACAGCTTGTAATGCCTGTCTGCAGCAGGACATGTGATGAGCGTGAGGTAGTAAGAAGAGAGGTAAACAAGCCTCGGTGGGGGGTTTTATGTTCATCTGGGCAGGAGCTGGTGTGTCTGACGTCGCCGCAGCCGTGGGAGACAGAGGCTGCCAAGTCCGCCGGTGCCCCGTGTGTCCCTCTGCTGACTCTGGGCTTCTGAGACGCCGTTCCTCAGAGCCTCCCTCTGCTGGAGTCCCGCCGGCACCGGGGTGCAAGGTGGGGAGGGGAGCCTCCTGCGATCCCATGGCCCATCCAGGCCACCTGCACAGGTGTTTCTCAACCCCCCACCCCACCGGTGAGCCGGGCGGACGAGGGGACTGGGCAGGAGAAGGGCCCTCCCCAGGTGGGACGGGGCAGGGATGGGCACCCCCACCCACAAGTAAGCCCCTGTGACGGAGGACATGCCCCTTCTCAGACCTCCACCCCGGCCCCCGACGAGTTCCTGCAGCCGGAGCCGCCCAGACTGCGGCCCCCAGGGCTTCTCACGTGCACCAGTCGGCACTCGCCCTCCAGCAGCGTGTCGAAGTGAGCATTTGGTTTTCCTACTGGTTGGCGGCCCCAAAGGCTTGGGCTGCGACCTGATGTGTCTGTCCGGGGACTTTCTGTGTGCTCAGCTCTTTGCCGCCATGGGGCCGGGGCTGAGGCTGGCTGTGACGGTGCTTTTCTCCCCCAGCTCCTCTAGAAGCGGAAGCAGGGCCGAGGGCCCGGGGATGCAAGGACGGCCGCAGCACCCTGAGCGGCGCGCTCCCCGCGGACACGAGCCACCCTGCACGTGGGCACCGTGTGTTACTGCACACCGCCTCCCTCCGAATCGCCCCCCTCAGAACTTGGACAGCAAATCCCAAACCTGGGTCACTGCTTCTCCATCTGAGCAGCACAGCTCTGCTGGGGGAAGTCACGCAGCAATTTAAGACACTTCTCCTGGACACCGCGTCTCCAGCCTCTGCTGGGCCCTCGGTACCTGGCCCATCCATGTCCTTTTCCTCTGCCTGCTGGCCTCCAAGCCTCCCCTCTCCACGTTCCCCAGTTTGCCCCTGACCGACCGACTGCAGGACCGCCTGAGCCTCAACTCACCGGTTCCCGCCCACAGCGCCTCCTGCTTCCTGAAGGTCAGGTCCCTCCGCCAGCTCGGGGCCACCGCTCCTCTTCGCTGAAGACACCTGCTGCTTCCGCTGGGCTTTTATTCCAGTGGCTCTGCCTCTCTGGGATCCTCAGCGCCTCCCTTGCTACTGGCCCGGCCTTGAAACCTGGCCGTGCCGTCTCCGCCCCGGGCCTCGGCACATCCGCTCACCGCGTCCACCTCCGACCCCCTTGTTGCCCTGCAGCTAGCTTCACCTTCATCTCCTGAAAGTTCTGTTGCCCAGAGCTCACCAAAGTCCTCCAGTCAGTCCCGTAACTGTTTTCTAGTCCAGGTTGTACTGCTCTGCCGCGTTGGACATCTGCGGCCGTTTCGGGTCTCGAGACTTCTCTCCATTTCAGATTCGGCTCCTGCCTCTGCCTGACCGCGGGCCCTCCTCTGCTGGCCCTGCCCCTCCTCACACGGTCTCCATGGGTACAGTATCCACCCGCTAGACTCCACCTGACCCTCTAGTCTCTATCTTGACCAGGAGATGCAGAATCGTACCTCACTGCATCTAGGTTCTCTACCTGCAGGTAGAGAACCTAGATAAAACCTAGATAAAAGCACCTCAAAAGGTCAACATTTGGTACGTTTCAGGTAGTGGATATCATTTTTATAGGACATAGGCTTGCATGGGCCAAGTCTTTTATCTTCCTAAAATAAATTTCTTAACATTTATTCTAAGGGAATATAAGCCGGTCACGTTCTAGCTAACTCATGAAGATTAGTAATTAGGATTCCGGATTTCAGTTAAATTGTACTCGGGCCTTTGCCAGTCCGTCTCCCCTCCCCGACATCTAACCTGTGGGACGGGATGATGTGCACTTAGTGGCCTCTGAGAGTAGGGAGGCACTGTCAGCCTTCCCTGCCCGCTCCCCGTGTGATGTCAGCTCTGGGAGCGTAGGTCCCTCACCACACAGGGCACTTTCCCGTTCGTCACTGAATGCTTCGCAGGCCCAGGCCCCTTCTCTGCAGTCTGCACCCTCCTCCTGGGAGCCCCGTCCTGCATGAGCCTGGAGCCCGGGACAGTCAGGGCTCCGGCGGGGCCAAGCACGGGCCTCCGAGTCCTCCCCCAGTCCGGGGAGCTGCCAAACGAGGAAGAAACCCACACCACGTCCATCCTCCTTGCTTCCCGTCGAGGCCGGGGCGTCGACGGCGGGGGTCTGCGTCGTCTCTGTCACTGTTCATGCTTTCGATTCTACTCTGTTCCCCTGGCCTCTTCAGCCTCCACAGCACCCAGCTCTTGCAAATCAAAGTCTCGGTTTTCAGGACTGTCAAATCTGTTGAGACCTACAGGCGCATCTCATCTTTATTGCCCTTCACAGATACTGTGAGTTTTACAAGTTGAAGGTTGGTGGCAACCTGTGTCCAGCAAGGCTATTGGTGCCATTTTTCCAACACCATTTGCTCACTGTCTCAATCTGGAAATTCTTGCAGTATTTCAAACCTTTTCATGATCACTAACGTTTGTTAGGGTGGTCTGTGCTAACTGATCTCTGACGTCACTACTGTGGCTCGCTGAAGGCTCAGATGATGGTTGGCACTTAGCAAGAAAGCATTTGCAATTAAGGCGTGTACACTGTGTTTTCAGACACAAAGCTACTGCTCACTCACTAGACTGCAGTGTCGTCTAACATCACTTTTACGCGCACCGGGAAACCCCAAATTTGCGTGCCTGACTTTACTGCAGCGGTCTGGAACCAAGCCCACAGTATCTCTGGGGTACGCCTGGAGTTAGAAACTCAAAAGCTGAGCACCAGACTACTATATTTTTCCTTTACATTAATATTTTAAAACTCCCAGTTCTCTTGTGCCGCTAACTACATTTCTGAGCATCTCTGATGTGCCCGGCGACGCGTCCTTGATCACAGGCTGCAGCGACTCCGACATTCAACGTCTGAAGTGCGTCTCGCGGGCCCAATGGGTTTTCCGCCTCATCTTTTACATCAGCCCTCCACAGAGCTCTCAGAGCAAGCGGAGCGTGCACCTCCGCCGGGGCTCGTGGCCCTGGTCCAGGATGCGGCTCAGGCATCAGAGGCATGGGAGACCCTCCAAGATCCACCCTCGACCGTTTCTTCAACCCCGGCTCCCGCCACTCCCTCCGAAATGCACACGCCAGCACAGCTGAACCGCTCTGGTCCGGGCCGCTGCCCTGGGCCACCATGTATCCCTCCTCGCAGGTCTGGCTCCCTTCGGGCCAGGTCTCCCTAACAAGCCAGGTTGTGAGGGCCAATTTTCAGTGCTCCCCAAACACCCTACCAACACAAAGACTGTCAAGGTCAAGTTAGCTTTTAAGTGATCTGTTACTGTGTCTGCCACATCAGCAGACGACAACTCCTTGAGGGAAAGATGCTCACGCACCTGTGTCTTTACTGCACCGCACGAAGCACCCACACAGGTCCGTGTCTGCTGAGTGCATGAGAAGCAGCTCATCAGCCTTCCAGGGCATTCAGGAGAGAAGTCACCCACTAAGTGGCCCGCAGAGAGTTTACACTCCATTTGTTAGTGTGAAACACAACTTATATGGTAAATTGACATCAAAAGAGGATAAACAGAAAGAAACAACTTTACATTAACTAGTAACAGCAGCAACTAGCTGGACCAGCATACAACAACGAGAACTAACAGAGAAACTCAGGTCAGACAGTAGACAGGAGCAGGCTGGACCAGCAAGGGGAGGACCCTGCCTTCCCGGGTGACAAAAGGATGGCCAAGCAACTCACATTTTAATCTGAAAAACTAATACTGTAGCATTAACAAAATAACAAGCTGAACACTGCTGTACTCTTTGAACTAATTATAGTCATTTTAGGGGGAAAATAATTCAACCACCCTTTAGTCACTCTTGAATCTTACATACGGAATGTCCTTCCTGACGTCACTCCTACTTCATAGAGGAGACGTGGATCTTGAGCGTCCTGCTTCGTCTTTAATGTACTAATGAAGCATTAAGACAAAAGAGAACATGTAACTACAACCTAGCATGTTACACATCCTTACAATGGCTTAAAATGTGTACTGAATGAAACTGTGCAAATGACACGATACTTTAAAATGTCCAGAACCTATTTATTTTTATTTTATTTAATTAGCAACCATAAATCACCTTCAAAATTGTTATGATTCTTAATCCAGAAAGCCAAGATTTAAGCGCGTATCTTGAGTAAGGACTGATTACTAATTGGAGACTGTAAGAACACTTCAATCTGATTTCCTTCTTGAATCTACAGCACATTCCGCAGTGACCTGAGCTGACTGCTCACAGGGCGAAGGGCACGCACTTACCCTCTGAAACGAGGCTGCCGCAATGGCATCACATTCACCTCAAGTATGGGGCAAAGGCATCATCTTAGATTGAAAGTAAACCATGGAAGGAGTCATTTTTCTTTATATTGTTTAGAATTAGAAACATTAAATTGATCTATTGTGAAAATTCTGTTCTCTATATTGTGTGTGTCAGACCATGTGTGTATCTTAAGGCTATGAAACAATTTTTGTAATTGTAATAAAAAAACAAATTATTGACTTTAACTTAAGAAAAGTGTTGCTCAAATGACTAAATATTCATCCAAAACAAAACAAATCCTTCTCTGAATCGTATGGTACACAAGCTGCTCATCTCCACAGGTTAATGAACTGTACATAGTGATGTTAAATCTGTCCTTTTTTCTGTCTTATTTTTACGCCTTCACTCTGTGCCCCTGGGGGGCGGGGGGGGGGGGTTGTCCATACTGCAGTCACACGGCTGCACGTAACACAGCATCACCTGTCAACATTACTGCAATGAAGAAAAAGCTTTCTCTTTCACATCAGTATTAACAGCAAAGTGAACAGAAAGCTAGCTATGACTTCTAGCTAGATGACATAAGTCTGACTTCTAGGCCTAGCTTCCTAAATCTGTTTGTTCACTCTGAAGTCACTTAATTTGGGGCATTTAAAAAAAACTATCCCTAATGCCAGCACAGCAAGTCCCACCTAAAGCCAGTCATTATTTATTAAGGGTTTACCATGTACAAAGTGTAAGGAAAGAGGCAGAAGACAAATGTCTCTCTGAGAGATTCCCTCTTTCGATTACAATCTCTTTAAAGGCAGTGTTTATTCCTAAACTCCAAGCAACAGCAGATCCAGCCAGCGGCCCACACCAAGTCAGGCTCACGCGCTGCCTGAGCAGCAGAGCCGGGGGGTCCGGTGTTTGCCACCAGAGCAACAGCCCAGGCAGGGGACTAGCCTTGGCCCGTCTGTCGCATAAACGCGGCGCTGGGTGCGCAGAGCACAGAGGGAGAGGCCCCGGGGCGCAGGCTGCACGGACGAGGGAGGAGAGGGATCTGAGGGACGGTGCCCCGTGCGTGCTGTAACGGGAGAAGCACGGATCGTGACGGGGGCACGCGGGGACGGGGGCGCCCTCCTCCGCCTGCGGGAAACCAGTCACCCAGGCTGAGGGAGGGTCCTGACGGAGGCGGCATCCCAAACAAGGCTGCCTGCCCGCACTCGGATCCCGTGGAGCCGGAAGCTGGCCGCCAGGGAGGGTGCGCACGCGCAGTCGGCGCACAGTGGCCCCGAAGCCCGGCGGCCGGCGCGCCCCGCGCAGCGGGGTCGGCCGGAGCCAGGGCGGCGAGCCGGCGGCTCCAGATAAACGGCGCCGTTTTAAATTTACCTCATCTCCTGCCGAAGAGACCACTACAAAAAACGTGACTGGCAACCTGGCACTAATTGCATTTTCAAATTTCCGGGGACAAACATGTTTGTGTGTCTGTATAAAACACACAAAGACTGTGTGTGTTACAGGACTTCGAGAATTTTCAATCCAAGACGCTGCTTTGGGGAAGATCCCCGGCCTTCTCCTTACTTGCTGCAAGTAATAAATCCTTCCTTCTCCGCACCACCCCCCGACCAAAAACATAATTTTAAATCCTTAGAGTGTTAGGGTGCAACCGTTTAATAAATTCATAAACTTTTCATGTAAATAATTCCTCTCCTTGATCTGTTTTGAAAGCATAAAATTTTGTAAGCTAAATCTGCTTCAAAAAATAAGAATCAAAAGGACTGTTGAGTTACAGTCTGTCTGTAACCGGGTTTCGTTTGCTTGCTCAGAAATCTAGAAGTTTCAAGGGCAGCAGAAGCGGCCCAGGTGCCCCAGGTGGTGCCCATTTCCCGTGCCGCACCATCAGCATCTCATCACAGTCACCTATCTGGCCTTTCATTGTCAAAACAAATATTCCCAGCACTCCTTCCTCCTCCAGAAATGAAAAGTAACTCCACAGACCTTTACTACTAAGAGCCTTCAGCAGGGCGGACGTTGGTCTTCCGAGGCCTCATTTCAGCACAAATTCTAATCAACCAAGCAAAACAGCTCACTCACTCCAGTCTACTGAACTGACCCACCCTCACTAACTAACCTGATTTAAGACAGCTCACACGGTATCTAGCACTGTTAACTAACAGGATGGAGCTGTTCAGAAGAAGTGAAGTACCTAACAGATTCTGAGCATCCCCATCAGACCAGATTCCTTCCGTACCTCCCCTGCTTTTAATGCTCTCCACCGGCAGTGCCGCAAGCCTCGCAGGCACAGAGACACAGCAGGAGGGGCACACCTGGAGGGCACACCTGGAGGGCACACCTGGAGGCACACTGGGAGGGACACTGCCCCACCTGCCCCATCCAGAGCTCCTCCAGGGATGTCACCACCACCCCACAATTTAAAAATATTAAACAGCAAATATTTGAACTAATATATTTTACTGAAGCCTTCTAATTAGAAGGCTCTGCTCACGGTAGAGGGGACTAATTAACCTTCACTAATATGTTTTGGGCTCATTTTCCTATTGTCTCTTGAAAATACACTGGCACACCAATTTACATTGTAATTAATTTATCCCATAGATAAATTAACATTTATTACATTGTAGTAATTTATCCCATAGAAGTTTTGTGTTCTAACTTTGTTCAAATAAGAGAGCTCAAAAAATTTCCTTCTTACTTCAAGGCCTCGAAAAAATATTTGCTTCTGATGGTATTAAGCAGTTTAAAAAGAACCCGTACTGAGTGAATGAAGTAAGTCAGAGAAAGACAAGTATCCTATGATACCGCTTATATGTGGAATCTAAAAAAAGCGTACAAATGAACTTATTTACAAAACAGAAATAGAGTCACAGATGTAGAAAACAAACTTACAGTTACCAGGGAGGAAAGTCGGGGGAGGGATAAATTGGGAGATTGGGACTGACACACATACACACTACTCTATATAAAATAGATAACTAATAAGGACCTACTTGTTCCTATTGCACAAGGAACTCTACTCAATACTCTGTAATGGCCTATATGGGAAAAGAATCTAAAAGAGTGGATATATGTATATGTATAACTGGTTCACTTCACTGTACAACTGAAACTAACACAACATTGTAAATCAACTATACTCCAATAAAGACTTAAAAAAATAAACAAACAAAAAACAAGCCTTTCAGAAATGTTTGATATGGATAACTGTCCCTCAAAAAGAAATCTCACGCAGTTAAGAGCTTATTATAGTGGGAAAACTCAAACTCACATGATATATTTTAAAGTTTTGCAAAAGGTAATTATTAGCTGACAATGCTAATTCCATAGGGGAAAAGAAAGCTATTTAATTTCATGTTAAATGTATTATATACATGTTTTAGTTAATGAGGTTTTAAAAAAGAAAGTTTGGTCCAGTTGCTACTCTAACTGTCGACAACTCAAATTAAAAAAACAATTAGTATCCAGAATATATTTTCAGACGTATGAAAAGACAACTAAGTTGAAACCAGATGTGTTAAGATTTGTTTCTGAGGAATATACTTCTTTTTAAATTACTGCTTAGAAAAAGGTAACTGTGGAGGGGAAAACCATGGACTACTCCTAAGAAAAGTAACATGATCACTCAACACATGTGTCATCACCGTGCCGGAGGCTGAGACACCAACTGATGCCACGACCACGAAAGGGTGCCGGTCCCGGGCCTGCCTTCGGAGAGGGCACCAGACCAGTGTCGCTGTGGCCGCAGGCGGCGGCCGCGGAATGGGGGCTCCCGGCCCAAGGAGCCAGCAGGCGGGCGGGGAAGGGCTGGCCTTGACCTCAGCCTCCCACGCCCCCGCTGGTGTCCTCACCAGCGGCAGCCCCAAGGACAAGCACCCCGCATGGCCTGCCAGGTGCAGTGACGTTGGTTTTCCCCTGACCTCTCAAGGAGGAACCACAGCGGGGGCCGAAGAGTCCTGCCCGTCCCAGGCCTTCCCAGGGCACAGCAAGAAAACCGAGCGACCTTCCCTTCCAGCTGACCTCGGGCTTGGCATTTTCCCCAAGTCTGCTTCTGAACCCCGGCCATGCACACGACCTATTTCTCTTCACGGTGACCATGAAGGGACCCACTCTGCATACTAACCTAGGACATCGACACCAGGCGTACCCACCAGGGCCTGGTGGCTTGCAGCCCGCCTGGGAAGGTGATATTTACTGAGAGAATCTGAAAACAACAGGAAAATCTCATGACCCTCCTCCGGTGTCTTCGCTGACAGCACAATCATCCATCCACTCTAGTTCATACAGAAGTTCTGAAAGCTTCTCATCTTCAACCTCACTGGACATTTCAGACCATATTCTCACCCATTCAGAAAGGCTTTCATCAAAAATGCTTCCTGGGAGTGATAAATACTTAGTTTTGTGAGCATACATAAATTAAGATGGAAATGTCATCATAAATAAGTCATCACAAGTTCCACTAATTTCTAACAGTTATTATGGCCTCAGGATAAGGCATCAAAGATTTCAAAAAACAAAAGCAAAATACTTAATTGCTTCTTCAATAAGTTATACTTCTCTGTTAAGAATTTGATTATAGGGAATTTAGCTGTACTGCTCAGAAATGATGAAATACAATCAATTAGTTCTTATTTTATATACAGGTGATGAGTAAGCCCTTTTCATTCAGAAATTTATGTAAAACTAAGTCTTTTTAGTGATACAAAGTATTTACTTTAAATAACAAATATGCTGTGTTTCCTATTTAGAACACCTGCTTTATAATCAAATTCATATTTAAAAGGAATGAGGGGCTGAATCCAAGTTTTCCGGTTGAGATATTTGCTATGTACTCTGATAGAGCATCACGTCCCAGAGGTTATCATTAGCACTGCTTCTCCATTCAGCATCTTGCCTCTTTCTTGCTTTCCTGAAATTATAAGTTTATTTATATTCACACTGCTGATGAAGAAACACAACTTTTAATTGTGAGCAGCTGTAATATCAAAGTGTACAGCTGAACAAGTGCAGTGAGGCAGTGTGTGTGCTGTCACAACCCCGAGAGCCACACTGGGCCTTGTCTACGTGCCACTGAATGACTTTACTGGGGGCTTGTTTCTCTAGTTAATCTCTTCCCGGTGAGGCTTTGAAACACTATGATTTGTTAATATTAATAACAGTTATCAAAAAAGCATTCCGAAGTCTATCTATCTATGTAGATTGACTGTAATACCATATTCCACAACATATAGCTCTTTTGTGAACCACATGATCCCATCTTTAAACAAGTATTTAAATTCAAGAATATTTTGTTACTCAAGAAGGCAACTATTAAAAAAATTAAGGGCTGCGATGATGGTATGCAACCACAAGAAGAGAGAATAATACATCTTTCTACTGTAAAATTTTAATATAAATCAACACGACTTTTAAAATATTAATAAACTGCCCTTTTTAAAATAAAAGAGCTATTCTCCAAACAGCCTTGATATTTCAACTTGCCAAGTACACCATAGCTGATTCTATTTTGCTCTATTATCTGAAAATGCCTTTACAACCATTCAGATAACAAGAAGCGGCTCTAATTCACATAATGGCACGTATCACCTGTCTGTCTGTCAATGAGACATTTGAAAGCTTCTTTTTTATTAGAAACACAAATCAATATGCCCAAGGGATTACAGTAACTGCTGGAAGCACTTTGTATTATCATTTCATCCTTGCTGTTTTTGCTCTGAGCAACTTATTATTATGAATGGCATGAAAATGGCAACCTGTCACAATTGATTTTTCTTAACCTCCTGTAAGAATTTGTTCCCTCTTAAATGTAATCAAGTATCATCTTATTAAATATATCCGAAGCTAGGTTTTATAAAACAACCCATTACTCAAGTTGTAGTCCTTGTAAGTTAAACTTTCACCAAATATTACTGTAAAAGTAATGGCTAGGTAATAAAAACTTTTGATCTGTTCAAAGTTTTAAAATACAATTTTCAAACTTTGAGTAGACCCCAATCCCTGCTTTACACCTGCCTCAGTTAACACTATGAGGGGCACATTCTAACCCTGAGAAGGAGCTTTAGGAATTTCTCAACACTTTAGAACTTTCCTCCACCTAACAACATTTTAGGATTTATTCCTAATCTCCATGTCTGGATAAAACATGCTACATTTTAAAAAGTATTCTAATAAGCTCCTGTAATACGGGTAAAACTGTATATGCTGATTACATAAAATTAGCAAGTTGGATTTCCAGAACGAACTTCAAGGCCATTCTAAAAGGATGAATTCAAGTGGGACATCTGTCACAGTCATAGAATTCAGTTACAGTGTGATCAATTTTGCAGGATTCTCTGTGTATCTCCGACTGCGGTGTCCACCGAGGGGACAGTAGCTTTCAGTCTCTAGTGTGTGTCAGAACCCCCAGAGGTTCGGATTCAGGAAGTCTGAGGGGAGGGACTCTAGGGGGTCGAATCAGTGCCCCAGACGTGAAGCTGATGTCGCCAACCCAGGGCCACTCAACTGGGCTGTGCAGGTCAGGAGCCACAGAGTAAGACGGGGCTGAGGCACAGCTACAGAAAGTCCCAGACTTTCTATTTTTTAAGAATGCACACTTGGGATAAAGTGGCATGACATCTGTAACCACAGAAAAAGATGAAACTAGTAGGGAATTTGTGTTAAACCTGGTTCAGGGTATATGAGTGATCATACTTTTCTCCTTCCTTTTCTGTCTGAAGTTGTCTTTAAAAAAGCAGCTAGAGAAGAGCAAGATGGACAAAACGATGACAAACAGGAGAGTGGCCCAAAACGGGCTTCCGACACTAGCTGAGTAGGTAATTTTTAAGATACATTTTATGAAACAACCAATACAAACTGGTCAACTTAGCTAACAGCCATCTGCTCAACCCAAGGACGACATTTTACAACGTGCCCAGGCTGGTCCACAAGTAGCCCCAGCCTCAACAGGGAAGTGACACTCACGTTCCTAGGGCAGCAGAGGCGGCCGTGGTAATGTCAGAGGGAGACGGCTCTTCGGAACAGCCGCCACCAAAGATGCGAACTTGTGCGCAGGACAGGGGAAGGGGGCCCTGCGAGCGGGCGTGAGTACTAAGAACGCTATGAAGTCCAGTGGCATAACCTGCAGGGCCCCTGTGTCTCCCGGGGGCATCTGTGGGCAGTTCCTCTGACCCTCCCACCCCACAACCTGGAACTTTAGACCAGCCATTTCTTCACTTCTGCCTGGGGGCTCCTGAACAGCAGCCTGAGAAAGCCACATACTCATTACTGGCTCCATGAGAAATTTAAGATTCAGCTGGGGCCCTAACACTGCCCAATAGTTTATGAGCCTAAATTGCTAGGCTATAATCTTTCTCAATGCTTTTAGGAACTGTCTCAAATTCTTACCATGTTCTGCATTAATTTCACTACATCAATTATTGTTATTATCACTAACTTTTTTTCCCTTAAATTAGCACTGCTTTAACTGTAGCGTTTTCCATCCTAGGAACTTACAGCAATTTACAGATCTGCATGATGCTGCTGTATACCCCATAGTGAAATATGGAGTAAGGGCGGGTGGGGGGGGGGAAGATACTGGCTGATTAACAGATGACTGTAAATCTTTTCTTTCTTTATTCTTATTTTTCTTAATTTATTTTTTTGAAGTATAGTTGATTTACAATTTCGTGTTAGTTTTAGGTGTACAGCACAGTGATTCAGTTATACACATATATCTATTGTTTTTCAGGTTCTTTTCCCTTATAGGTTATTACAAAATATTGAGTATAGCCCCCTGTGCGATACAGTAGGTCCTTGTTGGTTCTCTATTTTATACACAGTAGTGTATGTATGTCAATCCCAAACGCCTACTTTATCCCTCCCCTCCCCTCGTTCCCCTTGGTAACTGTAAGTTTTCTACGTCTGTGAGCGTAAATATTTTCTGCAAAATCAAAGAGGCCACATCATATTTTCTATGGTAGCTGTTTTCCATATAACAGTATATAATTTCCCTTTTAAGTAATTTTGTATTTATATATTTAAGTTACTATTAGATGCCTATGAAACTTATTCTTCCAAAGAATATTTTTCCTCTTTATAAACTAAGACCCTCTCTTCTTTTACTGGAAGCATCAGTAGTTTTTTGATATTGGTTTTCTCACCAGAAACAAAATCAATAAAATCCTTTCCCCAGGGCAGCATCAATCAGTTCTTACCACCACGGCTTCTCTGGTGCTCTGGGCCCTGCCTCAAAGCGTGTCCGGCCTCCCCTGCTCAGCCATGGCCGAGAGCCCTCCTTCGGAGGCTTCTACCTGCCCCTGCATCTGCCCTCCACCCGAGCTTTTCACTTCACCACGACTTCTATGTGCTTAGTCCGCGGACCCTTCAGCCCTTCACCTCCGGGGCCTCCGCCACATGGCCCGCTGCCAACTGCCGGCCACTCTGCAAGTGCTGTCCTCTCAGCCTTCCTCCCTGGCTACCCTTCCCTGCTTCACCCTAGCTGCTGGCACTTTTAGGGCTCTACGAGGTTGCTCCTTGTGTTTTAACTCTCTGTGAAAGGCTGGAAATTCTCACCCATAAGCGCACTGCGGGTGGTCAGCAGTGCTTGTCATTAAACATCCCCAATTCTCCCTCCTCCACGGCTGGGGTAGGACTGTACGTCCCTAATTCCTCCAACTTCGGTGAAGCCATTCAAGTGCTCTGGCCAAGGAAACACGCCCACACCGCTGAGCGCGGAGGCGTGTGTAACCTGCCACGCCAGTTTCTTCTTATCCCCACGGTCACCAAGGCGTGCTTCCAGGAGGGGCCCCCGCGGAATGGTGCCAAGCAGAGCGCCTGCCCACATCTCAGACATGTACACGAGGAGAGAAGGAACCTCTGGTGTGTGCGCCACTGTGCTTCCAGGGCTGTTTCACCTGACACTCTATCCCCACAGGCATTCCACGCATAGGGCAGCGCTCAGAATGGAGGGTTAGGAACAGTGTGGCTTCCCCAAAGAAATCCAATGAAACTCAGGCAAATGATTCAAAGCATTTTAAATGTTTGCTTTTTGTTTCCACTAGCCTTCTGTGAAATCCAGAAGTTTGCTGGTTTAGTAAGCTACAGAAGAACACTGAGATGTCGTCTGCAGATAATAACGTCTTACAAACAGTGAACATAATTTCTGTCTTCCCTCTGTTTAGGATTCAAACATCACGCATTCTTTTCTTTCAGCACATATCAATACTTGCCCTAGATAAATTACATCTGCTGCTTTTTGTCCACTGTAGCATGCTTGCAACCTTTTCCTGAATTTTGCTCTTATAAATCCGGCGTTTAACACTTAGGAAGATTTAATGACATATGCGCATTGAGAGATTTTCTCTCTCTCCTAAGATGATCCCTTGATTTACAAGAAGGTTTTCAGGCTGGAGCTCTGCCACCCGCAGTGCCCTGAGGGAGCGGCAGCCCCATGCAGACGAGGCTGCCCCCTGAGCTGCAGTCGCCCTGCTCTGAAAGCAGCTGGCTCCGGCTCCTCCGGGGGCTGCCATGCAGACTCACGGCACAATGGACATAAAGTGCTCAGATCAGTGCCTGCTTGTGTGAGAGCTTCCGTAGGGCTTTCAACCAGAAGGGGAGCAGCAAACGCTGATCAAGCCCCAGAAAGGTTCGGCCCCAGAAAGAGCACGTCTGCTCCCCACGTGAGGCTGTCAAGCGGCAGAGCGAAGATCCGAGCCCAATCCTGCAAGACGCCAAAGGAGTTCTTCCTGTTGTAAGAGAGATTTTGCTAACGCCAAGGAAACTGGGAAGGCTGTCTAAACCGGGAAGGAGGAAGGGAGGCTGAGAGGACGAGGAGGAAGAGGGGGTGCAGGAGGGCGGAGGGGAGGGCAGGGGGGCGGGCGGAGGGGAGGGTGGAGGGGAGGGCAGGGGGGAGGGCGGAGGGGAGGGCCTGAAAGGCGGGCAGCTCTGAAGCCGCTCAGGGCCTGGGCACTGCTCAGGGAGCATGTCTTGACTGACAACGAGGGTGGGGTTGAAAAACCACGGCACTCATTCATATTTCACATTTCACTTTGTAGAAAGGTAACGGTGATAGGTAGCATTTACCGAGTAATAAGGCACAGAATTAAGCCGCTTGCCCACAGTCAAAGAGCTGGTCAGTGCAACACCCAGACTCTAACCCAGGCTGGTCAACCTCCAGCGCCAGAGTTCTTCACTGCGGTCAGAAACCTGGGAAAGGTCACCTAAGTAACTCTGGATCAACACCCAAGGGAACAAGCACGTGAGCCAAAACCGAAGGTGCCCGGAGGAAAGAAGTGGCTGTGTGTAGACAGACGGTGAGAAAGTGACAGCAAGTGAGCGGCACAGAAGGGAAAGGGAGAACAAGAAAAGAAGTTGGATTACAAAGTTTTCAGATTTTAACCTTAATAGTTAAAATTAAATTTACCCTCAAATACCATCATAAGTGTAAAAGTAAAATGATTAAGGAAAAACCCCCCAGAAATCATATATGTGTTACTAGACGTCCAAGTTTTGCTTACTAAAGAAAAACACCATACTTGCCAGAAAACACACATAACTATGTATGCGATCCTAACTCTTGCCATTAGTTTAGTAATTTATTTTTAAATAATTTAACTCTACTGTAGAATTACTGACTTGGGTATATTTGATTTACTCAAATTAAAGCCAAGTTTTATATATATATATATAAATCGACAGAGAATATTTCCCCCATTATCAAAATCAGAATTTATACTAAAATAATAGTAGCACAACATTTTTCTTTGACTTCTGTAAACATGTCACCCACAGACATCTGGAGCCCTAACAAATACATGAATATAAAGTGTCACCAGATGCAACCCTGGGAGGCAGCTGGGGATGCGCTCCACACGGGAAGCACAGTCGGCTGCACTGCACGCAGGTCCAGGCATTCACAGCGTCAGTGATGCGTCCCTAGTTTCTGAAGGGTTAACTATTTTTTAAAATGGTATTTAGCTGAAAAAATGAAACACATCTTGCCCTAAAAGATATCTTTCAAAGAATTATTTCATTTCTATTGCTTTGTTATAAAATTTCCTGCAGAAGACAACCTGTCCTATGAATTACTCACAAAGCAAGGTGTGACTCCATGAGAGGATTTTTTTGTTCTACTTAGATACACACAGATTATATTTCAAAGAAAAGTAAGTAAAATGCACAGTTAGAAAGAGCTTCTCATTCAGTAGATATTAACACATATTATGACCTGATACAAAATGTGTTGTTCAAATCATAACTACTGAGAATTCAAACTAACCTTTCGTTATGATTTAACTTACACACACGATGACTGCATAAGTAACAATTTTAGGACTGTAACAGGAATATAATTAATTTAGGAATATAATCAAGCAGTCTAAAAACTAAAATCTGGTTTTCAATATGCTTCTTCTGAAATGGAAATAACAAATAAAACTGGTTTAACAATAAAACACTGTCAAATTACATACCATAAAAACATTAATACAGATTCCTTTATTTTAAAAAAGAATCATCAACATAAAAATAGAGTGCAAATTATAAAATAAATAGCTTGAGGAGAAATTAAAAGACCCACAATTAACTGTTAAATTATGGGCAAATTATATATACAACAATGAAAATTTAAGAGACATATAAAACTCTGATTAACCAAGAAAAAATAGTTTTGAAAATTCTTCTACACGAGCATGCTGTTACACAAACACAGAGAATTCATATCCTGAATCACCAACATTTTGAAGCTCTGTTTCGCAAACAAGCTACTCAGAACTACACGTGCTCTCTCACTGAGAGGAGGAGGTGAGTTCGGTCAGGCAGTCGGCCCCCCAGCTATGGCCTACCTTACTTTTTGGATTGGATGTGTTCATTACACTTCGAGTCTCTTTTCCAGTATAAATGACAACACCTATTATAGTACCTGCAAAACACAAAAGTGGTCCTTACAGATAAACTTGAAGGATATGCACAGAAGTAACACTTGCTAATTAATCGTTTTGATGGAAAATATTATGACACCATTTGATTTTATACAGATTTATCCAACAGCATATTTAATTTCAGTAGTTCTAGAAAATCTAATCTCAACTTTAAAAATAAACTTTGAAAAACTCAAATGATTTCTTAAGTGATACTAATTTACCTACACAAAACATTAAAAAATGTACTAATATTCTTTTCACTGGCAATAGAGAGCGTGACACTGTTCACTCATTAATGCCTATTAAAATGGTAACTCTAACACTGAAGCTACATTAAGAGAGCTTACATTCTAACTGATCAATTCATGCGATCCCAAACAAGATGGTACCGGTCGGGGGGGGGGGGGGGGGTTTGTTTAACAGAACAAGAGTCTGAGATCATCCTTTCACTGTAAAGATGCAGTACAACCAGGCACAAGAGCCTCTGCTCACATTTCAGGACCCAGACAATGAAAACAGTAAGAGGAGTATTATAAAGACAATATTTGATTTTGAATTTATATGTTATGTCTCTTTTATTCCTGTCTCCTGAAAGTTTGGTTTTCTAATTGTACATGTTAAGAAGAAATGATAATTTTGCGGTCTATCAAACTTAAGATAAAAGAACAGTAAAATACCCCTAGAACGATCTATACATTACAAAGGCTCAGATCAGAGGCATTCATCTCTGGAATGTCAAATTAAAAACCATGGAAGTCCGCCTCTAGAACTGCTGCTGTGCATAATTTATATTTCTAATTTTCACAAAATTTGAAGGTGAGAAACACAATTAAGGTGAGAATGATATATCCATAATACTCACTGAAATCAACAACCACTGCAGCATTAACCCTAATAATTATACAAAAACTCTTTGATGTCACATTAATGTAATGTGTGGAATTTAGTGAGTCCTAAGGCAGTACCTGTGGAGTAAATGTGACCGAGGTGATCTCGGGTCTACATAACAATGACAGCTGTGCACCACACATCTCAGCACACCACCAAAAGCCTCCTCCACGGAACGCCCAGGAAGACAGAAGATGCCAGGGTACGTACAGCTCAGCAGTGACAGCTGCAGACATTACGTGTTTGCTCTTTTTTAGAATAAGCATCTCTTTTTTCCCCCTTTGTAATTGTGTGCCCTGGGAAGCTGTGAGGCTTGCACTTACTGCGCTCTTCAAAGCAGAGCGGCCCCATGTGACTATGGACCTCCACTCCACCAACGGAGGACACAGAGAGCGACTGGTGACACCTGCACTGAGCTGGGCTGCAAATGGCGCATCAGGAGCATCAAGGAGCAAGACCCCAGAAGTGAGGAACCGAGTTTCGTCGCCCACTTCCCAGCCCACAACAACTGCCCCGTGAGACCGAAGCTTGAGAAGCAGCGAGCTGCAGGCTGCTGCGCGCTCCAGCGCCCCCACTGGTCCTGCCTCTCAGACTCCATGCTGCTTCTGTGGCCCTGCACCAGAGCTCTCTGGGTCCAGCCCCTTGAGTGACGCCCGAGTGGGACGGGTTCCCCTGCTGGCAGATCCCAGATACTAAGTTTTCTCTAAAGCAGAAGCCTTGCAAACTATGTGTGGTACAGGTTTTACTTTTAAATTTCTAATTGGTCACAAGGCCTAGTTTTGCAAAATATCACATCAATAAATTATTAAGAGAAACAAATAACAAAAAAAATTTGACAAAACATATGTTCCAATCTTCTTAACATTAAATTCCTTCATCAAATTCTTATAAATTTTCCAAAAGTTTACTCTCATTTGCTGTATTTTCTACCATCAGTATCAGCCCTGGACCCCTGACTGCGCACAGAACCTGCAGTCCTGCTCTGGGGCTCAGCCTGGACCCCCATCTGAGCACATACGTCCAGCAGACTCTAGAGGACTCATCCTTCCTTCCAGGCTCTCGGCAACTTAAGATCCGAATGCTCCCATATCCACCTATTACTGAAACATGGCAAGTTTCCTGGTTCTCTGAACCAACAAGGGGAAGAAGCATGGCACCCTGGGAAGTCGTGTTTTTCCCTCTCTGGTGCCCTCAGTCCTTGTGTCTGTTTATCTGTCTGTGTCAACTTGAGTCCTTGCTCCCATGCGTTTGGTTTCTACAGCCAGGGAGGAAGGCCTGAGCTCACTTCACCAGGAGGCAACTTGAATTCAATCGACACATAACTTTGTTTTTTAATCTGTATTGGGGTAGAGTTGATTTACGATGTGTTAGTTTCAGTTGTACAGCAAAGTGAACCAGTTATACATCTACATATACCCATTCTTTTTTAGATTCTTTTCCCATATAAGTCATTACAGAGTACTGAGTAGAGTTCTCTGTGCTATACAGTAGGTGCTTATTAGTTATCTATTTTAAATATAGTAGTGACACATAACTTTTAAAGAATAAAATTTTTAAAAATCCTGGTCTTTCCCTCTCAACTTGTAATCCAGTGTAAAGAAGATAAGAGCCCTTGTATTACTCCTGGAAATCCAAAGTACTTCAAACATATCTCAGTATACGGAAGGCTGCTTATATAGAGAGTCTAGCAATTGCTGTATTACTCCTGGAAGTCCAAAGTACTTCAAACACATCTCAGTATACGGAAGGCTGCTTATATAGAGAGTCTAGCAATTGCTCACATTAATAGGCTTTGAAATAGAGTTAAGCATGTGTTGAAAGATTTGAAATCCATGAAAAAGCTTGCATTTCAAAAATGACTGAACAAAATTTAAAATTAAAGGCACTTTATTTAAACTTGTGGAACGATTGTTTTAAACAACCTAAACACTCTCTCAGAAGATACAATACTCTGGCCACTGAATTCTATCTCTGGAAGAATAAGAAAGGGTTATCTATGCGGCAAATGTGTTATGACGCCTACATTTGTGTCTGTGTTGCCGAAGTTCACAAGCAGGAGTTACCACTTGCCAAGGTCATCCTGAGAATGAAGGTCAGGAGAGAAACACTGTGCACAGTGAATTATCTAGGATACCTCAAGCCTCCAGCCTGGGTTGCTTCTGGCTCTTTGAGAAGAGAGGCCAAAAATCAATAGTACTGGGGATCAGTAACAACATTCTAACATACAGGAAACAAAAGATGAAATAAATTTAAAAAGAAAAAGAGAATCTTCAAATATCTTTATGAGTGAACTCAATCTTGATTCTTTATTAAAAAGAATAAATATCAACATGATGAAAAAAAATAGGATACAACACCTAGATACAACTAGATATAGAAAATGTAAAATCTGTGACCAGGTATGTAAATGTGGTATGCTGTAAGTATTTTCCTATAAACTATTACATGCTAAGTGCTGAAGGTCAAAGGCCATGGAGGACAGCACCCCTGGAATCAAATCCTGGGTACATGACCCTGCTAAAAATGGTAGGCCTTCTGAGCCACAGCCCTTACCTGGACCTCAAGAAGGACCGGCCTGCCCTCTCTGATGTCTCTGACAGTGTGCTACACTTACTTCCGCTCTCTTTTTATTGTGAGAAATTTAAAAAATTCATCATGACAAAAAACCAACATCTACTAACTGAAGAGAATCTCCACCTATTAAAATTATGTTTGCTTTCATGCTTTTTTAATGATGTTAAAACACTAGTGCAAAACTTCGTCTCTGAAGAAGAACTACAATTCTGCAGCCTGTGGAAGGAAAACCACATTCACAGAAAGATAGACAAAATGAAAAGGCAGAGGACGTTGTACCAGATGAAGGAACAAGATAAAACTCCAAAAAAACAACTAAATGAAGGAACAAGATAAATGAAGGAACAAGATAAAACTCCAGTAAAACAACTAAATGAAGTGGAGATAGGCAACCTTCCAGAAAAAGAATTCAGAATAATGATAGTGAAGATGATCCAGGACCTCGGAAAAAGAATGGAGGCAAAGATAGACAAGATGCAAGAAATGTTTAACAAAGACCTAGAAGAATTAAAGAACAAACACCTAGAATAATTAAAGCACAAACAAACAGAGATAAACAATACAATAACTGAAATGAAAACTACACTAGAAGGAATCAATAGCAGAATAACTGAGGCAGAAGAACGGATAAGTAACCTGGAAGACAGAATTGGTAGAGTTCACTTCCACAGAACAGAATAAAGAAACAAGAATGAAAAGAAATGAAGACAGCCTAAGAGACCTCTGGGACAACATTAAATGCAACAACATTCACATTATAGGGGTCCCAGAAGGAGAAGAGAGAGAGAAAGGACCCGAGAAAATATTTGAAGAGATTATAGTCAAAAACTTCCCTAACATGGGAAAGGAAGTAGCCACCCAAGTCTAGGAGGCACAGAGAGTCCCAGGCAGGATAAACCCAAGGAGAAACACGCCAAGACACATAATAATCAAACTGACAAAAATTAAAGACAAAGAAAAATTATTGAAAGCAACAAGGGAAAAATGACAAATAACATACAAGGAACTCCCATAAGGTTAACAACTGATTTCTAGCAGAAGCTCTACAAGCCAGAAGGGAGTGGCACAATATATTTAAAGTGATGAAAGGGAAGAACCTGCAATCAAGATTACTCTACCCGGCAAGGATCTCATTCAGATTCGATGGAGAAATCAAAAGCTTTACAGACAAGCAAAAGCTAAGAGAATTCAGCACCACCAAACCAGCTCTACAACAAATGCTAAAGGAACTTCTCTAAGTGGGAAACACAAGAGAAGAAAAGGACCTACAAAACCAAACCCAAAACAATTAAGAAAATGGTAATAGGAACATACATATCGATAATTACCTTAAACGTGAATGGATTAAATGCTCCAACCAAAAGACACAGGCTCGCTGAATGGATACAAAAACACGACCCATCTATATGCTGTCTGCAAGAGACCCACTTCAGACCTGGGGACACATACAGACTGAAAGTGAGGGGATGGAAAAAGATATTCCATGCAAATGGAAATCAAAAGAAAGCTGGAGTAGCAATACTCATATCAGATCAAATAGACTTTAAAATAAAGAATGTTACAAGAGACAAGGAAGGACACTACATAATGATCAAGGGATCAATCCAAGAAGAAGATATAACAAATATATATGTACCCAATATAGGAGCACCTCAATACATACGGCAACTGCTAACAGCTATAAAAGAGGAAATCGACAGTAACACAATAGTGGGGGACATTAACAGCTCAGTAATACCAATGGACAGATCATCCAGCCAGAAAATGAATAAGGAAACACAAGCTTTAAATGACACAGTAGACCAGATAGATTTAATTGATATTTAAAGGACATTCCATCCAAAAACAGCAGATTACACTTTTTTCTCAAGTGCACACAGAGCTCTCTCTAGGATAGATCACATCTTGGGTCACAAATCAAGCCTCAGTAAATTTAAAAAAGTGAAATCATATCAAGCATCTTTTCCTACCACAACACTATGAGATTAGAAATAAATTACAGGGAAAAAAACCGTAAAAAACACAAACACATGGAGGCTAAGCAACACGTTACTAAATAACGAAAAGATCACTGAAGAAATCAAAGAGGAAATCAAAAAATACCTAGAGACAAATGACAATGAAAATACAATGATCCAAAGCCTATGGGATGCAGCAAAAGCAGTTCTAAGAGGGAAGTTTATACCAATACAAGCCTATCTCAAGAAACAAGAAAAATCTCAAATAAACAATCTAAACTTACACCTAAAGGAGCTAGAGAAAGAAGAACAAACAAAACCCAAAGTTAGTAGAAGGAAAGAAATTATAAATATCGGAGCAGAAATAAATGAAATAGAAATAAAGAAAACAATAGCAAAGATCAAAAAAACTAAAAGGTGGTTCTTTGAGAAGATAAACAAAATTGATAAACCTTTAGCCAGACTCATCAAGAAAAAGAGAGGACTCAAATCAATAAAATTAGAGGGGCTTCCCCGGTGGTGCAGTGGTTGAGAGTCTGCCTGCCAATGCACAGGACACTGGTTTCAGCCCTGGTCTGGGAAGATCCCACATGCCGTGGAGCAACTATGCCCGTGAGCCACAACTGCTGAGCCTGCGCGTCTGGAGCCTGTGCTCCGCAACAAGAGAGGCCGCGATAGTGAGAGGCCCGTGCACCGCGATGAAGAGTGGCCCCCACTTGCCGCAAATAGAGAAAGCCCTCGCACAGAAACGAAGACCCAACACAGCCAAAAACAAATAAATAAATTAATTAATTTAAAAAATAAAATAAAATTAGAAATGGAAAAGGAGAAGTTACAACGGACACCGCGGAAATACAAAGCATTATAAGACACTACTACAAGCAACTCTGTGCCAATAAAATGGACAACCTGGAAGAAATGGACAAATTCTTAGAAAGGTATAACCTTCCAATGGAGACTGAACCAGGAAGGAATAGAAAATATGAACAGACCAATCATAAGGAATGAAATTGAAACTGTGATTTAAAATCTTCCAACAAACAAAAGTCCAAGACCAGATGGCTTGACAGGTGAAATCTAGCAAACATTTAGAGAAGAGCTAACACCCATCCTTCTCAAACTCTTCCACAAAATTGCAGAGGAAGGAACACTCCCAAACTCATTCTATGAGGCCACCATCACCCTGATACCAAAACCAGACAAAGATGCTACAAAAAAAGAAAATTATACACCAAAATCACTGATGAATATAGATGCAAAAATCCTCAACACAATACTAGCAAACAGAATCCAACAACACATTAAAAGGACCATACACCATGATCAAGTGGGATTTATCCCAGGGATGCAAAGATTCTTCAATATACGCAAATCAATCAATGTGATACACCGTATTAACAAACTGAAGAAGAAAAACCATATGATCATCTCAACAGATGCATAGAAAGCTTTTGACAAAATTCAACACCCATTTATGATAAAAACTCTCCAGAAAGTGGGCACAGAGGGAACCTACCTCAACCTAATAAAGACCATATACAACAAACTCACAGCAAACATCATTCTCAATGGTGAAAAACTGAAAGCATTCCCTCTAGGATCAGGAACAAGACAAGGATGTCCACTCTTACCACTATTATTCAATATAGTTTTGGAAGTCCTAACCATGGCAATCAGAGAAGAAAAAGAAATAAAAGGAACACAAATTGGAAAAGAAAAAGTAAAACTGTCACTGTTTGCAGATGACATGATACTATACATAGAGAATCCTAAAGATGCCACCAGAAAACTACTAGAGCTAATCAATGAATCTGGTAAAGTTGCAGGATACAAAATTAATGCACAGAAATCTCTTGCATTCTTATATACTAGCAACAAAATGTCACAAAGAGAAATAAAGGAAACAATCCCATTCACCACTGCAACAAAAATAATAAAATATCTAGGAATAAACCTACCTAAGGAGGTAAAAGACCTGGACTCAGAAACTACAAGACACTGATGAAAGAAATCAAAGATGACACAAACAGATATACCATGTTCTTGGATTGGAAGAATCAATATTGTGAAAATGACTGTACTACCCAAAGCAATCTACAGATTCTATGCAATCCCTATCAAATTACCAGTGGCATTTTTTTACAGAACTAGAATAAAAAACCCTTAAAAGTTGTATGGAGACACAAAAGACCCCAAATAGCCAAAGCAGTCTTGAGGGGAAAAAACGGAGCTGGAGGAATCAGACTCCCTGGCTTCAGACTATACTACAAACCTACAGTAATCAAGACAATATGGTACTGGCACAAAAACAGAAATGTAGATCAATGGAACAGGACAGAAAGCCCAGAGATAAACCCATGCACCTATGGTCAACTGATCTATGACAAAGGAGGCAAGGATATACAATGGAGAAAAGACAGTCTCTTCAATAAGTGGTGCTGGGAAAACTGGACAGCTACATGGAAAAGAATGAAATTAGAACACTCCCTAACACCATACACAAAAATAAACTCAGAATGGATTAGAGACCTAAATGTAAGACCAGACACTATAAAACTCTTAGAGGAAAATATAGGAGGAACACTCTTTGACATAAATCACAGCAAGATCATTTTTGATCCACCTCCCAGAGTAATGGAAATAAAAACAAAAATAAACAAATGGGACCTAATGAAACTTAAAACCTTTTGCAAAGGAAAGGAAACTACAAACAAGACGAAAAGACAACTCTCAGAATGGGAGAAAATATTTGCAAACGAATCAACAGACAAAGGATTAATCTCCAAAATATATAAACAGCTCATGCAGCTCAATATTAACAAAACAAACAACCCAATCAAAAAATGGGCAGAAGACTTAAATAGACATTTCTCCAAAGAAGACATACAGATGGCCAAGAAGCACATGAAAAGCTGCTCAACATCACTAATCATTAGAGAAATGCAAATCAAAACTACAATGAGGTATCACCTCACACCGGTCAGAATGGGCATCATCAGAAAATCTACAAACAACAAATGCTGGAGAGGGTGTGGAGAAAAGGGAACCCTCTTGCACTGTTGGTGGGAATGCAAATTGATACAGCCACTATGGAGAACAGTATGGAGGTTCCTTAAAACACTAAAAATAGAATTATCATATGACCCAGCAATGCCACTACTGGGCATATTACCCAAAGAAAACCACAAATCAAAAAGACACATGCACCCCAATGTTCACTGCAGCACTGTTTTCAACTGCCAGGTCATGGAAGCAACCTAAATGCTCACTGACAGATGAATGGATAAAGAAGATGTGGTACATGTATACAATGGAATATCACTCAGCCATAAAAAGGAACAAAACTGGGTCATTTGTAGAGATGTGGATGAATCTAGAGACTGTCATACAGAGTGAAGTAAGTCAGAAAGAGAAAAACAAATATCGTATATTAACGCATATATGTGGAACCTAGAAAAATGGTACAGATGAACCGGTTTGCAGGGCAGATATAGAGACACAGATGTAGAGAACAAATGTATGGACACCAAGGGGGGAAGTGGCAGGGGGGACGGTGGTGGGACGAATTGGGAGATTGGGATTGACAGGTACACACTAATATGTATAAAATAGATAACTTATAAGAACCTGCTGTATAAAAAATAAATAAAATTCAAAAATTCAAATAAATAAACTGTTCATTCCCTGTCCTCTACAGGGGACATGTGCTCTGGTCTAGCAGCTCCCTGACCCTTCTGTGTACCCACGCCCCATCTTAGCACAAACGCTGAAGTGCCCTGCATGGATCTGAGCCCCTCCTGCTCCACGTGCCAGGCACATGGCCCTCGGAACCCTGTCTTCAGCCTGCTGTGCCCCTCAGCATGAGGCCTCTGCACACAGTCAGTGCCGTCTGTGTGGTTTAAAATCTAGTTCACGTGTTTCTTCTTCAGGGAAGCCTCCTCCAGACCCTGACCAGGTAAGGTTTTCACTTCTTTGTTTTCAAGGCACCCTGCACTTTTCTGAGATACTTAGCATAGCTCAAATGACTTCTCTCTTTTTCTTTCTTTTTATTTTCGGCTGCACCACGCGGCTTACAGAACCTTAGTTCCCCGACCAGGGAATGAACCTGGGCCCTGGCAGTGAAAGCGTCGAATCCTAACCACTAGGCCACCAGGGAATTCCCTTTGGCTCATTTTCTTCATTTCTTTCTCACCATAAGCTGTCCCACACTGTATCACCAGCGCCAGGTCTGGAGCGGAGATCCCATACACCACCCCAGAAGGAGGACTGTGCTCTAAGGGGAGCACTGCCAACACTGGTGACAGATGCCGAGACAGACATTCCTCCCTTGAGTGCTTCTCCGCATCCTATCCCACCAGCACCCTTAACGCTCCCTGCTGCTACCTCCTGGTACCATCCACAAGGTCAATCATTTTCTGAAAAGGTGATAATCACTTAGATTTTCAATGCCTCTCAGAGAAATTGACTTTACAAAATGTACATTTAAGTGGCCTCCCTGTTCAACCACTGGAAATATTCCAACATCCTCCAATTTTACTTAAAAGAGCCTTCATCGTGGCCCCTAAAGGCCCAACCCAATCTCCCTCCTAAGGTCCCTGTCTCATCTAATACTTCTCTCCCTCACAGACAAGCGACCACACCGACCTCCTCAGCTGTTAGATGAATGAGAAGTGGTCAGAGCCCTCTGAAGTCACCGTTTGCTTCCCCGGTTCTGCTGTGCCACCTGTCTTTAAGGCACACTGACAAGTTTGCCATGAAACAGATGTCAAAACTAGCCAAATGCCCCCTGCCTTGCTACACAAGGGTGCACCCTCCTTAGCTGTTTCAGCCTAGCTCCTCCAAGCGTGATAAGCAGCAGCGCAAGCCTCGCCCTGGGCTTGTCTGAGATGCAGACTCGAAGGCCTGGTCCACATCCACTGAACGGGAGTATATGTTTAATAAGGTCCCTGTGGTGCAAAGCACTTTGACAACATTTGTTTGGAGTCACTTAAAAACACAAAGCGTCTCCTATATGTGCGAATTCATGTGAAAAATAGAGCTTATTTCTCACCTGATGCAACAACAGTGCTTGCCCACAAGGTATTTTCTATGCTGAGACTTTCATGAATGGGTGGATCACTATCTTCCTGTTCAAGGAGAGAAAAGTAAGAAAAAAGCAAATTAGCAACTTTTTTATTACTCGTACTTCAGATATCTACAGTGTTAAAAACAAGTCCACCAGCTGGATCCAGCTAACGAGCAGTGAAAAGGCAGTGAAAAATAGGGGTATAAGACAGGAATTTACACAGAGGATTCTGGGATGATGGCAGAGCAAGAAGCACCAGGAATGGCCCCCAACCTGGGCCACAACTACAGGGACAGAATCTGTCTGATGTAACTAATTTAGAATCCAGAGCTGGTTAAGGCTTGCAAGTTCCAGGGGAAGTGCTGGATGGTTACTGCAATCAATTGTGGTGACTTTCAGGTCTTAGCACGTAGCACCTACCCGTCCCACCCTCAGCCACATGGCAGGAGGCCATACACGTGTTTCTAGAGCAGCTTGCAGAAGCCAGCCAGGGTGGACCAAAAGGACCTTGTCCTCCAATATCAGGAATCTGTGCTCTGATGCTGCTTAAGATGGCAGAGATGCAGCCAAAGAGGCAGGTGGCCATTGTTGCCACACCTCCCCCCTTGTTGCAAACCCCTCCCCCACCAAGTGGATTTCAAGGGTGAGTGCCCCGTTTATCCCCCTTTGTTTTTCTCTTTTCCCCCTTTTGGAAGACAGACATTAAAGACTAGGGCATTGAAAAACAACTGCATAGACACGAAAAGACAGAAAATGATGGCACATGCCCAGGAAAGGCTCAGAAAAGACATAAGAAAGCATTAAGTTTATACCTCAGGCTGAGCCTCAGCAGAGAGAGAGCCTACCACAATCAAAAAATAAAATAAAATAAACAAAAGCAATGACAGAAACCCAACGAACCCTGGTTTTGACTTCTGGAGTTACCACATTATTATATTCAAATGTACTGTGTTCAACAAAAAAATAACAAGGCATAAAAACCAACAGAAAGGTATGGTCCTTTCAAAGGAAAAATATAAATCAACAGAAACTATCCCTGAAAAAGATCTGATGGCAGTTATACTAGACAAAGATTTTAAAAGAAAAATATTAAAGATGTTCAGAGACATAAAGATGTAGAGAGTCAAGAAAACAATGTATGAACAAAGCAGAAATGTGAATGAAGAAATAGAAAACCCAAACAGAAACCAAAAGAAATTCAAGAGCTGAAAAGTACGATGAGCAAAATGAAAAATTCACTAAAGGGATTCAAGGCAGTTTTGAGCAGACAGAAGAAAGAATTAGTGAACCTGAAGGTAGGACAATGGAAATTACTGAGGCTGAGAAAGAGAAAGAAAAGAGACTGCAGAAAGTTCAAAGGGCCTAAGGGATCTGAAGGACAGAAAAAAGCGAACCAGTATACACACTGTGGAAATCCAAGAAGAAGAAGAGAGAGATAAAGGGGCAGAGAGACTATTTGAAGAAATAATGGCTGAAATCCCCCAAAGTTAATGAAAGACATGAATGTAAGTATTCAAGAAGCTCAGTCAAATCCATGTAAGAACTGAAAGAGACCCACACCAAGACACATTATAATCAAACTTTCCAAAGACAAGGACAAAGAGAGAATCTTAAATAGCAAGAAAGAAGTGAATCGTCACATACAAGCGATCCTCAATAAAATGATTAGCAGATTTCTCATCAGAAACTATCGAGGCCAGAAGGCAGTGCACTGGTATAGACAAAGTGCTAAAAGAAAAAGAACTGTCAACAAAGAATCCTATATCCAGCAAAACTGTCCTTCAAAAGTGAGGGAGAAATCAAGACATTCCCAGATAAACAAAAGCTGAGGAACACTGTAAATCAACTATACTCCAATAACAAGTTTTTAAAAATGCATGCTTAGCCAAATTGGGGAGCGGGGGAGAAGCTGAGGGGAGCTGGTGACCACTGGACCTTCCGGGCAAGAAGTGCTGCTCAAGGGAGTCCTGAAGACTGAAATAAAAGGACACTAGACAGTCTTCAAAACCACATGGAGAATTAAAGATCTCAATGCAGATGAATAATTATAAAAGTAAATATTATTGTAACAATGGTTTGTAACTGTACTCTTTCTTCTCTACATGATTTAAGAGACTAATATATTTAGAGGAAAAAAGCTTATTATTCTAAAAGCTAGTATTATTGTAACTTTGGTTTGTAACTCCAAATCTTATTTCTACATAATTTAAGACACTCATGCATTTAAAAGAATTATTAGTTGATATTTTTAGGACACAATACATAAAGATATAATTTTGTGACAATGACAACTGAAAGAGCTGAGGAAAGAGCTGTAAAGGAGCAGAGTTTTAATATGTTATTGAACTTAACTTGGTGTAAACTCAAATTAGAGTGTTATAACTTCAGGGTGTTAAATGTAATCCCCATGGTAACCAAAAAGAAAACAGCTACAGAATATACTCAAAAGAAATGAGAAACAAATTTAAACATTTCACTATAAAAAAAAAATCAATGAAACAAAATACAAGACAGTAATGCAGGAAATGAGAGACAATAAAACTATAGGCCATATAGAAAACAAATAGTACAATGACAGAAATAAATTGCTCCTTATCACTAATTACTTCAAATATAAATGGATTAAATTCACCAATCACAAGACAGATATTAGCAGAATGGATAAAAACAAATGATCCAACTATATGCTATCTACAAGAGACTCACTTTAGATCCAAAGACACAAAGAAGTTGAAAGTTAAAGTATGGGAAAAGATATTCCCTGCAAATAGTGAGCAAAAGAGAGCAGGGGTAGCTATACTAATGTCAGAAAAAACAGATGTTAAATCAAAAAGGATCACAAGAGACATTATGTATTAATTAAATGTTCAATAAGGTAAAAAGATATGATAATTATACACCATTATGCTCCTAATAAAAGACAATATATGAAGCAACAATTGATAGAACTGAAGGGAGAAATAGTTGAAGACTTTTATATCCCACTCACAGTTATGGGTAGAACAACCAGACTGAAGTAAGGAAATAGAGAACTTAACACAATAAGCCAATTAGATCTAACAGACATATATAGAACACTCCACACAACAACAGCATACACATTGTTCTCAAGTGCATATGGGGTATTTTCTAAGATACACCTTATGTTAGGCCACAAATTAAGTCTCAATAGATTTTAAAAAATAGATATCATACAAAGTATCTATATCTACTCCAACCATGACAAGATATAGTTAGAAATTAATAACAGAAAATTCACAAAATTGTGGAAATCAAACAACATTCTTTTTAAAAAACAATGAATTAGGGAGGGGGAAGGGTAAGCTGGGACGAAGTGAGAGAGTGGCATGGACTTATATATACTACCAAATGTAAAATAGATAGCTAGTGGGAAACAGCCACATAGCACAGGGAGATCAGCTCAGTGCTTTGTGACCACCTAGAGGGGAGGGATAGGGAGGGTGGGAGGGAGATGCAAGATGGAGGAGATATGGGGATATATGTATATGTATAGCTGATTCACTTTGTTATACAGCAGAAACTAACACACCATTGTAAAGCAATTATACTTCAATAAAGATGTTAAAAAAAACCAATGAATTAAAATGAAAAGGGAAATTAGAAAATACTTAGAGACAAGTGACAAGGAAAATATAATTTATAAAAACCCATGGGATACAGCATAAGTGGTGCTAAGGGGGAAATTTCTAGCTTATATAGTTATATAATTTATAACAATTTATAATTGTTTAAATTCCAAAACAGGAAAGATCTCAAATCAACAACCTAACTTTAGAACTTAAGGAACTAGAAAAAGAAGAACAAATTAAACCCAAAGTTAGCAGAAGGAAGGTAAAAATAAAGAACAGAGTAGAGATAAACAAAATAAAGAACAGGAAAAATTAATAAATATGAAAGTTACTTCTTCAAAAAGATCAACAAAATTGAAAAAACCTTTGGCTAGATGGACTAAGAAAAAAAGGAAGACTCAAATTACTAAAATCAGAAATGAAAGTAGGGATATTACTATGATTCTAAAAAAATAAAAAGGATTATAGGAGAGTATTATGAACAACCATACGCTAACAAACAGGATAACCTAGGTGACATGGACAAATTCCTAAAAAACACAAAATCTACCAAGACTAATCATGGAGAAATTTAAAAACTAAACAGACCTATACCTTGTAGAGATTAAATCAATACTCAAAAATCTCCTGACAAAGAAAATCCCTAGATCTGATGACTTCACTGGTGAAATCTACCAAAAATTTAAAGAATTAATATTAATCTTTCTCAAATTATTCCAAAAAATTGAAGAGGAAGGACACTTCCTAACTCACTCTGTGAGGCCAGCACAACCCTCATATCAAAGCCAGACTAAGAGACTACTAGAAAAGTAAACTACAGACCAATATCTTCTATGAACAATGATGCAAAAATCCTGTACAAAATACCAAAAAAACAAATTCAGCAGCATATTAAAAGGATTAAACTCTGTGACCAAGTGAGATTTATTCCTGAAATGCAACAATGGTTCAACGTATATATCAATCAACAAAATACATCACATTAACAGAATGAAGAGAAAAACTCCACACGATCATCTCAATTGATGCAGAAAACACATTTGCCAAAATTCAATACCCTTTTATGATAAAAAAACATTCAACACACTAGGAATAGAAGGGAACTAACTACCTCTACATAATAAAAGCCATATATGAAAAACCCACTGGGTACACGATACCAAATGGTGAAATACTAAAACCTTTTCCTCTAAGATCAGAATGTCTGCTTTCACCACAACTATTCAACATACTATATAATACTGGAAGTTCTAGCCACAGCAGTTGTACAGAAAAGAGAAATAAGAGGCACAATTTGGAAAGGAAGATGTAAAATTATCTCTGTTTGCAGATGTTATGATCGTAGAAAATCCTAAAGAGTTCACAAAAAAATGGTTGGATCTAATAAATGAATTCAGCAAAGTAGCAGAATACAAATTCATCATGCAAAAATCACTTGCGTTTCTATATACGAACTATCTGAAAAAGAAATTACAAAAACAATTCCACTTATAATAGCATCAAAAACAGTAAAATATTTAGGAATTAATTTAACCAAGGAAGTGAAAGATTTGTACAATGAAAACTACAAAATATTTCCAAAAGAAAGTAAAAAAGACATAAATAAATGGAAATGCATCCCATGTTCATGGATGAGAAGACTGAATATTGTTAATATGTCAGTATTACCCGAAGTGATTTACAGATTCAATGCAATCCCTTATCAAAATCCCAACGACATTTTTTTCAGGAATAGAAAAATCCATTCTAAGATTCATATGGAATATCAAGGGAACTGAAATATTCAAAACAATCTCGAAAAAGAAAAACTAAACTGGAGGGCTCATACTTCCTGATTTGAAAATGTAATACAAAGTTACAGTAATCAAACAGTATAGTGCTGCCTAAAGACAGACATACAGACCAATGGAATGAAGTGGAGAGCCCAGGAAAAAACCCTCGCATATAAGGTTGAATGTTTTGACAAGGTGCCAAGACCACCCAGTGGGGAAAGGACAATCTTTTCAACAAATGATGCTGACAAAACTGGATATCCATATGCAAAGGATGAAGTCACCCTTCCCTAACAATATATACAAAAATAACCCAAAAAGGATCAGAGATCTAAATGCAAGACTTACAATAATAAAACACTTAGAAGAAAACATAGGACAAAAACTTCATGATATTAGGTTTTGCAATGATTTTTTGGATAAGACAGCAAAGTCACAAGTAACAAAGGAGAAAATAAACAAACTGGACTTCATGAAGATCAACGAATTTTGTGCTTCAAAGGCACTATCAACAGAGTAAAAGGCAACTCACAGAATGGAAGAAAATACGTACAAATCAAGTCCCTGAGAAGGAATTAATATCCAGAATATATGGAGAACTCCTAAAACTCAACAAAAAACCCAAACAACCCAATTTGAAAATGGGCAAAGGACTTGAATAGACATTTCTCCAAAGAAGGTATACAGGGCTTCCCTGGTGGCGCAGTGGTTGAGAGTCTACCTGCTGATGCAGGGGACACGGGTTCGTGCCCCAGTCCGGGAAGATCCCACATGCCGCGGAGCAGCTGGGCCCGTGAGCCATGGCCGCTGAGCCTGCGCGTCCGGAGCCTGTGCTCCGCAGCGGGAGAGGCCACAGCAGTGAGAGGCCCGCGTACCGCAAAAAAAAAAAGAAGGTATACAAATGGCCATAAAGAACATGAAAAGATGCTCAACATTGCTAATCACTAGTAAAGTGCAAATCAAAACCAAAATGAGGTAACTTCTCAAACCCAGTAACATGGCTACTATCAGAAAACAACAAGTTCTGGTGAGGATGTGGAGAAACTGGACCCGCTGTTCGCTGCTGGTGAGAATGTAAAACAGTATAACCGCTGTGGAACTGCTTTTGGCAGCTCCACAAAAATTGAAAATAGAATTATCATATGATCCAGAAATTCCACTTCTGGGTATATACTTGAAAGAACTAAAAGGAGGGTCTCAAAGATATATCTGTATTCCCACATTCACAGCAGCATTATTCACAATAGCTAAAACACAGAAGCAACCCTACCTGTCCACACAGGTGGGGTGCTATTCCTCAAGAAACAATTCACTTTAGGATTATAAACTGGTGTTTCTTTTAACTGTGCCTTAGTTATATCATCTGTAAATAGGAGAGTTCTTCAATTCATTCAGATGTGTACTTGGTATCTGAATATACACCAAGTCCTGTATTAGAAACTGGAGCTACGAGAAGAAGTAAGACAGCCATTCCCCTAAGTAGCTTCTGGTTTCACGTGAGAGCTAAACGAGCACCGAACAATGACAAAATAGAACCCCAAGGGCAAATACAAAGGCAGGCAGGAGTGCAACAACATCAAAGAAAAGGGAACACAAGGAAGCCTTCCAAATGATGGTACTTAAACTGGGTCTTGAAATGCAGGAGCTCCGCAGACAGCCCTTGATTAAAGGGGTTTGTCTACTCCATACTCTGAAGCCAGCACACGGCCATTCTCTGTTTCTGCAGACACACACACACTTTTGCCTTCATTTCAAAGTCCCTTAGGAGTTACAGTTTGTCAAGTAAAATATGTTACACTTGCTGCATTTAGTAGTTTTAGCTTAAAAATATCTATTGATAATTATATGGCTGCATCAATATAGAAAATACTACGGAAATATATATCTTAAGCGGGGAAAAAAATGAGGCTTATATTATTCCAGTATGTACGTACATGGGAAACAATTTGAAGGGGAAGAGTCAAAAGAATAATATGACTATTTATATTAGGATGGTAAGGCTATAAAACTTTTAAATATCTTTAACCTTTTTATTTTTATATAGTTTTATACTAATGGTGATAATGTATTTATCAATTTCCAAATACATCAGGAGCCCAATCACGCTCTCGCCCGGTGGCCCCACACCGTCACTACGGTCTGTCTACATCAGGAGCCCAATCACGCTCTCGCCCGGTGGCCCCACACCGTCACTACCGTCTCCACGGCACAGGAGCCCATCCAGGTCCTTGGCTGCAGCACCAGCACCCTTCCCTGTTTCTTCCACAGGAAACTGTCCGGCAGGGAACCACCCTGTGCTTACAACCAGGGTAGCCGTCCAAGGTAAAGAGATAAAAGCTGCCTAACTCAGAAATAGATAATCCAGGAATACTGAGTTTTCCTTTTGACTTTAATGGTTTTATAGAACAAAGTATCAACTCTAAAAAGAGAGAAGTAGATGGCTATACCAAAACGCCATAATAATGAAGAGAATGTAGAATGAAACACACACACGTGTGTATAAGGAAATGGACGTGCACATACAGATATCCATCCAACCAGTTAATAAAAATCAAGAAATGATGTGGGTATCATAATGTACTAACTATTATCCAAAATCAAAACTGAAATAGCTGAATTACTTCATTTTACTGACTCATAATATTTTAAGGGAAAAGGATCTTATCAAGAATAAATATGCTGGGACTTCCCTGGTGGCACAGTGGTTAAGAATCCGCCTGCCAATGCAGGGGACATGGGTTTGGTTCCCTGTCCAGGAAGATCCCACGTGCCGCGGAGCAACTAAGTCCGTGCGCCACAGCTACTGAGCCTGCGCTCTAGAGCCCGCGAGGCACAACTACTGAGCCCGCGTGCCACAACTACTGAAGCCCACGCGCCTAGAGCTCACGCTCTGAAACAGGAGAAGCCGCCACACTGCAACGAAGAGCAGTCCCCGCTCACTGCAACTAGAGAAAGCCCGCGCACAGCAACAAAGACCCAACGCAGCCAAAAATAAATAAATAAATTTTTTTAAAAAAGAGTAAATATGCTAAAAATAGAAAAACTGTACTGAATGTACCCCAAAGAAATATTTGCTATAGGAAAATTTAAGAACTTGAAACATTCTCTAGTTCTTCACTTTTTAGTTCAGAACTTGTTTGAATTGATTATTGATTTAATTACTTTTTCAAAATAAAGGTTTGCTACTTTTAACTTACATAGTGAATACATTTGTGTTTAACAAAAGACTTAACTTACCCTGGTAAATGTGCCTTCAAAACTATGAATATCCAGTTGTGGCTTCTGAGCATAAACATAAGCATTGATAGAAAAAAGGTCCTGGAAAACAGAATATCTGAATTAATTCCATAATAATTAAACAAAATGACTTGGAAATTTTCCAATTACCAATTAATACTTTTCATATCTTATTTACCAAAAGTGACGGTTTTCTTATGTTTTGTTGCCAACGCTACGGATGAGGATGGAAGAGAACTCAAAGGAACAGTTTTTAAGGCCAACGGAGGTGTGCGGACTCTCCCAACTCCAATGGACAACTGCTGCCCCCTGGCAGGTTGTGTCAGAAGCAGCCGGCGACGCTTATAAGACACAGGGCACCGAGGCAGCCCCGCGGCCCGCAAGCCTGCCCCCCCTCCCGAGACTCACACCTAACGCTGCGGTCTGATTACTAAGAGAGCTGTCCCAGCAAGGGGGTGACCTGTCCTGGGCCACGCCCAAGATTAACGCTCAGGATGGAAGGGGTGGGAGCTATGGAGAGCCATCTGAAAAAGTCTGAGGATTCAGCGTTCTTCTTGACCAAATCCTGAACATGGTGTGTCTTCCTGGTTAAGTTATAGGAAAATATTTTCCTGCAAAAAATACTTTGTTTCTTGCCTAAAACCGTTCCAGCTGAAAGGCCTGGGGAGGAAGGGATGTCTGAAGAGACAGAGTTAGGATTGCCGCCTGGTGCACGAGGATCCTGTGATGACAGAAGGAACAAAGCCCTGACCCTGGGGAGGAGCAGAGAGAGGACAAGATCAGCTGAGCCTCCCACAAGCGTCCGCAGGCTCCCTTCCCGCTGAGGAAACCTGCACTGCCCTGACCGCTTCTGCCAGAGGCCGGCGCCTGAAACCCAAAGGGGCCGCTGGGCACACCTGACAGCTCGGGCTCCTCGGTGACGGTGCACGGGCACTGCTTCAGCCCTCCCAAAGGGCTCACCAACACCAAGAGTGCGGGCTGGTCTCACCCAGCTGCGCCGGGTCTAAGGATAACAATGCTGCGTATACTTTTGCTGCAAACACGCCCCGGCCAAGCGAGTGGGCTGTGCAGGAAGTTTCACACAGCAGGCCTGAGAAAGCCCTGCCTGCAAGGCCGGCCCTTGGCTGCGGTCTGGGAATGTGGATCCCAGGAGAGCTGCCACCCTTCCCAGATAAGAGAGTGCCTAAACCAGTTATTCAAGCAACACGGCTCATGACGAACACCCACTTTCCTTCTTGCGGGGGGCGGGGGATATGGGGGGGTGCATCTGGCGCGTGGTACGTCCCAGGCAGAGGGTGCCTCCAGGCCCAGCCCCCAGTAAAGGCCCTGTGAGTCTCTAATGAGCTTCCCTGGTAGAAACTACTTCCCACGTGTTCCCACATGATGGTGGGGACCTCAGCGTGTCCTGTGTGAGTCCCTTGGGAGGGGAGTCTGGAAGCTCTTGCCTGCTTTCCTGCGATGTCGCCCTGTGCCTGTTCTCTGTGCTGACTGCTCTGAGCCCTTTCACTGTAACCACTCATGGCCACGAGGAGGACAAGACGCTGAGCCCTGGGAGCCCTCCGAGAGAATCATCAAAACTGGGGGCGTCTGGAGGATCCCCCGTCACAGACAGTTTGCCATTTTTATAGGTTTCGTTTGTTTCCTGTTTTGTTTTGGTTTTGCCTCATGGCTGCTAACACTTAGAAAACACAGCCTTCCGGACATGAAGAACAAAGGTCAGACCACAGCCGCTGACGTGAGAGAGGAATAGGCGGCCTCAGGGGGCCGCAGTGCTGTGCGCGCTCTGATGCTCAGCCCAAGCCACTGTGCAGGCAGGTTTCAGGCAGTCCGGCTCGGCCAGAAGAAAGGAACAAAGACCTCCGCCGCTCCTCACTGAAGGGAAGATGGAGCTGGCAGTCTGACTTCACTCAGTTACCACCAGTCAAAACAAAACCAAACAAAACCCCCAATGCTCTTCAGAAGAACATCATAGAATCCAGAGTCTCTACAATGCATCAGTAATGCTGAAGATCCAATCAAAATGTCCAGACACAGGAGGAAATGAGAACACAGGATCCACATTCAAGTAGAGTCCAATCAAAGAAGACTAATTCTGAGATGACTAGACATCAGAATTAAGAGATGAGAATTTCAAAGCAGTTACTAGAACATCTCAAATTTTTAAAGGAAAACATTCTCCTAATAAACAATAAACAAACAGGAAATCACAGCAGAGAAAAAGAAAACACGTATACAAAAAAAGAACCAACTGGAAATTCTATAATTGAAAAAAATACATCTGAAATAAATGCATTAGATGGCTTAACAGCAGACTGGAGAACAGTCTGTGAACTTGAAGACAGGTCAAGAGATGATGAATCTGAAGAACACAGAGGAGAGAGATCTTGAAAGTGAGTATGGGCGCAGTGTCCCTGAGAGAACAGCAGGAGTTTGTTTGCAGTTGGGTTCCTGGAAGCAGCACACAGAGAGAATGAGGAAGAAAAGGTATTTGAAGAAACAATGACTGAAAATATGCCAAACTGGCTGACAGCCATAAATGTGCAGATTCAGGAGGCCCAGCGAACCCTAGACAGATGAGTAAAATTTTAAACAATCAAAGTCACAGCATAATAAGAGACCAAAGATAGAGAAAGATCTCAAAAATACCTGGAGAAAAATGACACATTACATGCAGGCAAAAACTAGCAAAATAACACTGATTTCTCATCACAAATAATGAAAGCAGAACACAATGGAACAAAACATTTAAAGTGCTGTGGGGAGAAAAAACTGGTCAACCCTGAATTCAATATTCAGCAAAAATATACTTCACAAAAACAGGCCAGGTGAAACTAAGATATTTTCGGATAAATGAAAATGCGAATTCACTGCTAGCAGACATGCACTACGAGAAATGCTAACAGAAGTTCTTTAGGCTGAAGGGAAATGATATCCAGTAGAAACTCAGATCTTTAGGAAGGAATGGTAAGGAACAAACATGGTTAATATCAAAAGAAAAATAAAAATCCTGTCTCTTCACTTTACTTCTTTAAGATACAGATAAAACAGAACAGTTTATGATATACGTAGATACACTGCATATACAAAAAGTATCTAAATGCATACAAATATATATGCACACAAAAAATGCGCAATGTGCTTCAGCGTCAAAAATGAGTGGGGTAAATGGATCTATTCAATTACAAGGTTCTTAATTTAATGTGAAGTGATACAACGTTAAGTTTTCACAATACACTTTTAGTTAAATGCATATTGCCATCTCTAGCAAGTAGTAAAAACATGCAAAGAGGTAGAATAGCTGAAACGCCAATGAACAAAGCAAGTCAGCTTTCTAAATATATTCAAGTAACCTAAACCTGAGGAAGCGCCACCTGAGACACTAGAGTTGGCTGAAGGCCTGAGGGCTAAGAAAAAGGGGTCGGCAGAGGGAGAGGCTAGGAGAAGGCGAGGCAGGGAGTAACCGGCAGGTGGAGGTCTCGAGAAAGCAGGGGGAGGCAAAGGCGGCGGAAGACTTCCCTTCAGACAGGAGAGGGGACACGGCTTCGCTGCACCAGCAGGTGGGGGGTGAGGTGCCGGGAGGCTGGGAAATGGAGGGGATTTCCATTTGATTTAATGCTTTTTCTCTGCAAGGTAAGATCACCTGATGAGAGAAAGGCGGGTGGAGCAGAAATTACAGGAGAGTGGAAAAGTGGGAAAGCACTGTTATCGAAAAGAGGAACCCCAGCTGACCACACACACACAAAGGATGACAGGCTGGCAGTGACAGGGGTCTCCCTATCTTGTCTGTGGTGATGGTTTCACTGGTGTAGCGAAGTGCACAGTTTAATTCTGGGCAATTTTTTTTTTGTATGCCAATTTTACCTCGGGACAGTTAACAACACGCAGAGGAGGAGGACAGGTGGTGCTGAGGACCAAGCTAGACCCAGAAGTGCCACTCTGCTTCCCCTGTTGAGCCACGTTCCTGTCCTGATACTCGACGGGCCTCTGCCATCACGTGTCTTTCCAAGAGCTCTTACTCTGCTCTTGATCTTTTCTCACAGCTCCTGTCTGGACTTAATGTCCTCCCAGATTTCTTACAGTGACCTCGAGACCCGTCTTCATTCCCTCTGCTCCTGCCGCTCCACATTCACAGAGGCTCAGGGCTCGGCTGACACGGGTCTTGCCTTCCCGGCCGCCCACTGGCTCTCAGGAGGGGCAGCTGGCTGTGGGCTCTTCCCCAGGAGAGCTCCTCTGCCAGGGCAGCCCTGCCTGATGGGCTGTCTGGAAAGCTCCATCCCTTCAAGAAAACATTCTTCAACAGAGAACAGGCAACACTCTACAACTAATATGGCTCCTCTCCTTCCTAGAAGACATACGGACGGTTTGGCACTTACATTTCATTTATTTCCTACTCTAACGTAGCTGAGGGACATACAAATTTTCATGTTGCTTCAAGCTCCTTGGAGAACAAGTGACTCTAATAAAAATGGTAATCGTAACAACAGTTCTACATGGAGCAGCCTGCTCTGAGGGCAGTAAACCCTCCAGGAGAACCAACGGAGAAGCGTTAGCGTACACCACCCAGTAAGAAGCGTAGAAAGTACTCAAAGAAACTCGATGGAAAACAAAATGAAGGAATGATGACAGAGACCACTCTCCACCATTCTTCCCGTCGCCGTTTTAAGACGGAACTTGCGACCTTGCGTGGGCGCGTGGCTCCCCCTCAGTACGGTCACAGCCAGCCCTCCCCACACCGCTCACCTGGAGGGAGGAGGGTGACGAGGCTGCTGCCCCATCCCCGTGCCCTCCGCTCCCGCTGGCCAGGCTGCAGGGGAGCAGACACTGGGACGCGGCTGAAGGTCACTGACTGCGGAGGACAGAGCTGCGCGCTCAGCTGGGACCACCCACCTCTGGGCTGTTAGGTGAGGGAGAAGAAACGTCTCTCTGGATCTGGGATGTATCACTCCAGATCTCAGAGCAGAAAGGGACTTAACACATGGAATGCAGTGCTTCCAAAGCCTTAGGAAGGTTTGAGCTCATGACTGAACCTCCAAACATCACTCTCAGAATGATCCTCTACCGAAAACACCACGGCCACTATTGAGTTCCAGACCAGTAGCCATGACTCCAGGCTGCAAGGGAGGCCACTGCCTACACAGCAACTACCACACAGACCCCTGGGGCTGAGGACAGCACCTGCCAGCTGAGAATGCCAGTGGGGCAGAGGGACAGCTCACTCCCATCCTGCCGTGAGAGTTCTCTGAGAGCTCGTTAAACTTGGGGAAGCTCATTCACATGCCTTCAAGTGGGCCTGCAAAATACGTGCAGGTTAGTTTTTAAGGTTCTGAAGAACAGAGACGCTGCACTGGATGAAGGGTGAACACACCAGCTCACCACAGTGGGTCTGCTACTGCAGCTTAGATTATATGTTAACTAATAAAAATTTATGTTCAAGTTAATTAAGCCAGGCTAGTTTACACAAGAAGAAATGCATTGCGTAATAATTTTAGACTTGTGAAAAGACAGCCCACCGACTCCTGGCACAAGGCAAGCTGGAGGATCACTCGTCATTTAAGTCCTATACCGTCACAGTCATTTTCAAAAAATGAAGTTCTCCTATAACAGACTGCCTTTTGATACATGGAAATAAAGAACCGCCTAGCAACAACCCCCGTATTTCCACATGCACATGAACATTTAGAGGAATGCATTTCATCTAGTACATTAGACATCAAATGACTGAATAATGGCACAATAATGAGAATGTCATTCGAAGCTTTTCATAATAATTTAAAAATCATTCTGAAGTTTTCAATAATGTAGGAAAGCCTCTGCTATTAGGTCAAGGGCAACATTTGTTCGCATTTCTTAAAGGTCATTAAAATACATCCTTAATCATAACATGTGGTTCATTACCAAAAAAATTGCCTTTCGTTCAATAAAACTAATTAAATATAAATGGTATTGTTTACTCCTATATGGATCTTTTGAAATACATCAGCGAGTCATGATTTATTGAAAATTACTGTGCCCTCACTGTCGTTAATAAATTTGCCTGATCACAAGAGCAGAAACACATTCCCACACGTCTCCATGTCCGCGACAGCAAGAAGCCGGACCTGCCGTCACAGGTTTGGATCGGCAGCACCACTCCAACTAAATTTCAATTCTCTGATCACATTAGGTGCTCTGGACACAACAGAATTCGAGAGCTTATTCTTGGTGGCATCCTCAATTCTTTAAAAAGAGCTCTAAGGATTGTAGGTTTAATCATTCTTGGTGTCACTGTGGACACAATGCTCCACTGATGATGCGACAAACAGCGAATGTCACCAAACACTCCCCAGGTCCATCACATTAGAGACAGAAAAGTCAAAATGAGTGACAGTTATGGACAGCGTAAGCTATTTGATGAAAAACCAAATTGCCTTGTCTATGTCCATAATGAAATTAGAGCTTTCTTTCCTATGAAAAAAAGTCTATACCTGATATGTCAAATTATATGAAGCTACAAATTTAAATTGATGGATGGGGCTTCCCTGGTGGCACAGTAGTTAAGAATCCACCTGCCCATGCAGGGGACACGGGTTCGAGCCCTGGTCCAGGAAGATCCCACATGCCGCAGAGCAACTAAGCCCGTGTGCCACAACTACTGAGTCTGCGCTCTAGAGCCCTCAAGCCACAACTACTGAGCCTGCGTACCACAACTAGTGAAGCCTGCATGCCTAGAGCCTGTGCTCTGCAACAAGAGAAGCCACCGCAATGAGAAGACCACGCACCACGACAAAGAGTAGCCCCCGCGTGCCACAACTAGAGAAAGTCCACGTGCAGCAACGAAGACCCAAGGCAGCCAAAAATAAATAAATAAATTTTATAAATAAATAAATAAATTGATGGATGAATCACAAATTCAGCTAAATTTCCTGTTTTCTAAAATATATTGCCTTTTGGTTTTATGATAATATCAAAACTTAAAACGTTTTCATTTTCCAGTTACTTCACCCAAATGCTTAACACACTCTTTATCAAAGTGTATCAACCATAAAATTTTAAAAGTAGCACTGTATGAATTGCATACTCTGACTTTCTAAGTATTTTGCAATTTATACATATCTGTCACTAATAAAAGTGAGGAAAACATCCTTATAATATTGAATATAATAAAATGTACCTCCTGTGATCACAGCAAAGGGAATATTCAAAAATATAGATAACATCATAGTGGAATTTTAAATAGTTTCTTAAGATATCGTTTACAAGCAATAAATTATGCATGCTTAAAGTGTACAATTTTCTGCATTGGAATACAAGCACGCACCAACGACACCACCAGGACCAAGGGGTGGACATTTCTAGCAGTCCTCTGCACGCCCCTCCCCGACACTAGCCTCTGTCACAGCTGACCCACTCTCCTGGAATCCAGGTAATGCCATCACATACCACATACTCGTCGTTCGGCTTTTCTTTCAGAAAAATTCTAATACAGTATCTTAACAATGCACTTCTTTTCTAACACTCTCAGCGAATTAAATCTGCTACAAAGGATTATTCTGTACAACTGCTTCCCAGTGTGCCCTGGAGCACCTGTGACTGCTGGAAGTGAGGTGCAGAGGGACAGACTCCGAGGTGCGGCCTCCAAGCCTCATGGCAAACAGAAACCCTCCGGTCACTTGGGGTTCGTGACCTTTCCTCCTCCTTCAATCCTGGAGAGACCACTTGAGGACGCGCACTAGAAAAACAAGAAAGCACAAAGAGGAGGAAAAAGGCAAGCGCGCAAGAGCAGCGGGAGCCCAGCAATGGGCTCAAAGCACGTTAGAAAGTCAACAGGCTCCACGACTGTCTCAGGATGAAAACTAACCATTTTAACAAGTAGCGTGAGAACTGCAAGCTGGGTGTCTTCAGGGACAAGGCGACAGCACAGATTTATTTCACCACGCGAAAGAAGGAAGAGCACACAGAAAACACCGGGAGTCTGAGTGAGGCTGGAGAGAGCAGAGAGGAAGAGCCTGGGCAGAGAAAACTGCGGCCCAGCTGCAGGCTCTATTAACAAGGGCTTACTCGATCTCACTCATAAATCTATCGTTCAGCCACACAGATTTCATGATGTGATTGAACTCTCTTCTCTACGGGTCCATGTGCGGGGAATATTTTAATAATTACAAGACAGTAAGTGCTAATGGCCAGCCTCTCACTTTTAGACTACCCGCTGACAAACACTGACAGTGGTTAAGATGATAAATGAACACTGGTGGGAGAACAGCCTTCTGGCACAACACAAAATCCACAAACAAAAAGGAAAACGTATAAATAATTACCTAAACAAAAGTTAATTTTAATATTTACCTAAACAAAGTTATATGGCAAAAGGTATTTTAAAGCGAAAAGTCAGGAAACAGGCTGGGGGAATAGGTTTGCGACACGTACTCACTCGGCAAAGGTTTGGAGAACCCTGCACACGCATACACTGAGGGCGAGAGTTTAAAACTGGAACCTCCCAGGGCAATTTTAAAATTGTGCTAAAACAGTGAGCTATTCAGCAAACAGTACTGCTACAACCAGCCAGCAGGTTGTTTTACGTTTGATTTCCTACTCAGAGCTCGACTCCAAACAAATGCTAGCTGGACTGGAGAGTTCATGTGTAAAGGAGGAGTGATTTTAAAGTAACCATTTAAAACATAGTCATGGAGTGGAAATGGTCTAAGCATAAAACCAAAAGCAGTAACTATTTATTTTTTAAAAAATATTTTTACTGAAATATACTTGACATATAACATTGTATAAATTTAAGGTGTACAAGTCAGTTTGATGCATTTACGTATTGTGATATGATCATCACCATAGTAATAATTAGCACTTCTATCACATTACATAAGTAACTATTTTAAAGACTATTGTAAAATTACTGTTAGGTCACCTTATATAAGGATGCTGAACTTTTATACGGACAACAGAAACTATAAATGAAAATATTTAGAAGAGATTAAAACGAATGAAAGATGATTCGCAAACTATATATAAAGACCTCTTTAAAAACACATAACAGGGGCTTCCCTGGTGGCGCAGTGGATGAGAGTCCGCCTGCCGATGCAGGGGACATGGGTTTGAGCCCCGGTCCGGGAAGATCCCACATGCCGCGGAGCGGCTGGGCCCGTGAGCCATGGCCACCCCAACAAAGTTTAAGAACAACTCTTGGAAAGATCAAGTTTATCCACAAGTTACTGAACTAAGAAAATCAAGATCAACAGGTTTTGAAGGAAGAAAAAAATATAGTATTTACAATATCCAGCATCCAACTAAAAATTACCAGCTGTGCAAGGAAGCAGGAAAGTGTGACCTGTAACAAGGAGAACATTTTTTTAAGAAGAAACATGCCCAAAATAACAGAGACAATGGCATTAACAGACGAAGAATAAGTGTTGTAAACTGCTGAAAGATTTAAATGAAACTATGAACATATTAGGAAAGAAAAGTATTCAAACAATAACAAAAATGGGTGACCAGGTGGAACCTGGTTCCAGAGATTAAAAATACAAGATTTGGAATAAAAAAAATGAGCTGGGTGGTCTTAACAGAAGACTAGACACTGCACAAGATAAAATTAGTGAATCTAAAGGCAGCAAAATGAGAATTCCCTGATGCTCCAGTGGTTAGGACTCCGTGCTCTCACTGCTGAGGGCCTGGGTTCAATCCCTGGTCAGGGAACTAAAATCCCAAAAGCTGTGCAACTAAAAAAAAAAAAAAAAAAGAGCAACCGAAACTGTCAAAATTGAGTCACAGAAAGAGAACAAGACTGAGAAGAGAGCAGCAGAAGCTCGACACCTGCAGGAACAGCAAGTCTAACACACTTGTCGCTCGTGTCCCAGAGATGGGTCTGCGCAGAAAGGAGGATGGAAAAGAGAAGAAAACCAGGAACCCACAGCTCCAAGAAACCAACAAACTCTAAGCAAGGAATGAATTTCAACCTTGGTACTACCTAAGTACAGGCAATGGAAGATACCTAAAGAAACAAAATACTGCCAAGCCTTATACATGCCAAACAGATTTAGTTTCCAGAAAGTACAATATTTACAATAAGGAAGGTTCCTGCTATTCACAGTAATTAACTGTAAGCTATGTGCAGCAGCTATTCCTATCAAATCCAACCCATCTAAGGAAAGTGACCAAATCCAGAGGATTCAATTTCCTCTCCCTTAACCAACAACTGCTTGGGTCCAAGGTCATTCTGAAGACCCTCAATCTTTCTTTACTCTCCAGTGAATATCAGCAAATCATGTAAGATAAAGCTTCTCTCATTCAGATAAATCATACGTATAACACAAAACAAACACCAAATGACCACAACCGTGATTTTGACTTAAAAAAAAAAAAAAAAAAAAAAGATGTATAGCAGTTTAGGAGGTTCTGAGCGCTCATGAGATCTGTTTCAGAGATCACTAAAAACACTGAGATCCGTTAAGTACTGTGCCCTCTGGTCCCACCTCTTGCCCGTTCCCCAGGCAGCAAAGGCCAAGCAAGAAGTCCAAAGGTGTCTTTCCCCTTCTCACTCTGCTGAGACACACAGGAACACTTCCCCCCCCTCCCTAGGAAGGAACAATTCACTTCCCCTCCACCTTCAAAGGGAAAAGCTGAAGTGGACAGGCTGGTGTCCGAGGCTGGGCTAAGCCCCTGTGAGTTCTACCAAAGCAGTATCTGAACAGCCTCCTGGGAGTCAGTCAGTTACCAAAAATGGATGTAGCTAACCCCACCAAGAGTTCTCGATTTCAAAGATTACTCACATGAGGGGGGTTTTAAAAACAGAAACAAAAAGGAAAGAGAAAGAAAAGAAAGAAAACCTAAGAGTCAAGCCAAAAGGAACATTTAAAACTATACCTCAAAAAGGTTATGTGCTAAGACACCAGAGAAATTACGTGGGCATAATTTTCAATGAACTTAGTAACAAAGAAATTATTTTAAAACAATATCAACACATTAATTAAGTAAGTTGGTATAAACAGAACTGTATCTACTGCACAGAAATGGCCACTACAGTAAATGATGGAATAATGACAGCAACACTCACCCCCAGAGCCGGCAGCCTCTGCGTGCAGCTCACCGCCACTTTCAGCTTCCAGTCAGTTTCACCATCGAGTTGATCAGTTCGAATAAAACATGAACCTTGGCATAAGAGAGGAAAAACTCCTAAGTTACAGGTACTTTAAAGCCACAATTCACAGCACAGTGGGATACAGAAATGATATATCTACAGATTCCCATTAACAAAAAATCCTTAAAAGTACTATTTATTTGACTCACAAAATGAGTCTGCTGAAAAGATAGAAGTCATTGTTTATTCACTTGTCTCCTAGTTGGTGTTCTAGACTATTAAGGTTTACTAGTAATAAAGGTTTACTTTATTTTAGAAAGACTACATTGATCATTTCTACCTTTAGCTTATGTTTTGATAATAACACAATAATAAGTAAATATACAAAAATACCCAAGAGTGTGTGATATAACTTTGCTAATAAAATATATGATGTATCACTATAAAACATATGCTCAATAATAAAATCACAGCTAAAATGTTAAAGCCTGAAAAGAGCTACTGTCATACTCACAACCCCATCCAATTTTAAACATAAAAAATATTAAATTACAAAAGTCCATTTACTCTTTGCCCATGCTGTCACACCATTTCTTATAACGTATCCTCTTACACAACAGCAAAGCACAAAACACATACATACAGGGCAACTGTGCAACATTATTAATCATAACCAAAGGAGTGGGAACACAAAATCAGGGAATCAGCTGAATACAAGGGAGCACATGCAGCAGTGAAAAAAAAAAAAAAAAGCAAAGAAAGGAAGGAAGGAAAAAGAAACAGAAAGGAAAAAGAAAAAGAGATGAGAAAGGCCTCCATTTCTACTGAGAAATCTCTCTAGGATATATACCATCTAATGAAAAAAGCCAGGTGCACAACACTGGGAACAAAGTAACACCAGCTACTGGAGATCAAGGTGGGGAAAGCGTGAGTGTGTGTGTCTGTATGCGCGTGTGCAGGGAGGGACACTACCCACAGGAAGGAAGGGGAAAGGGGAGGGACGGGCCAGAAGCAACACCTTTGGGAGTGCATCCCATGTTACACTGTTCACTCTGAGATCATACATGATTCACATAATTAAAAAGCCAAATCACATCAAACTTTAAAAAAGTGACCCCGAAAATATAAAAGGAATCAGATAAAACTAAGTAACAAATTAGTAGTTTAACCACATAATGAATTCAAGTGACTTTTGAGGTTTTTCAAAAATTTAACTGTAAAATAAAATAGTTGTAGAAAGCCACACAAGCATATGTACACCTTACAAATTACTACAAGATAAATATCTTGTGCACAACTATGAGACCCCTTAGGAGATGCTGCATGTGCCCCGACCCCATTGCAGCCCCTTCCCTGCTTGTAAAGCAGCAGGACTGTCAGTTGTACGTCCCTGTGCAGATGTACATCCTTAGCACCACTGCAGAGCCCACTCTGGGAATGTCTGTAAAGTCACTTTTCACCCCAGGCCCTCCCCACCCCTCCTTCCAATTTGTCTGCTGAAAGGCTGGTTCTGCGTGTTGCTGACTGAACACTCAGGGTCCAGGCCAGCCTGCTCCCCTTCCCTCTGTGGGTCCTACAACGCTGGCTCCTGCACACGGAGCCCAGTTCAGACTCCACTGACCCTCAGCAATGCTGCCCTGCTTCCGTCCAGAGGTACAATGGCCTGCTCTTCTCTGATGCCAACAGCCCTTCATGCTTAATGCCCACTAGAGGTACCCGTTACTGCACCAGAGGGTGCAGAAGGCAGCAGTCTATCCTTCTTTTTCACCTTTTACCTGGAATAAAATGTAAAAGGAGAGGCCTCTGCTCTTTGGATCCAGTTGGCTCACCTGGTGGGAAAGTTCCTATAAGAAAGCACTGACTCCTGTTGTTATCTACCCACATTTCAAGGCAATGAACTAGTACCCTGCCATCCTCAGAAGGAGACCAATTAGGCATGTGTGTGTATGTGTGTTTGTGTGTGCTGAATGAGCTCCAGTACTTAAGGAGTTTCACTCCAATGCCATTACTATTATTATAGAGTCTCCAGCTGTCCCACCACTGGGGGACAATCTCCAGAGTTACCACATTATTAGATAGAAATGTCCAGTGTTCAAAAAAAAAAAAAACAACCAAAAACAAAAACAGGAGAGTATGGCCAACTTAATGGAAAAAACTTAATCAACAGAGACTGTCCTCAAAAAAGACCTGACGGTAGTTCTACTAAACAAAGACTTTAAAGCAACTGTCTAAAAAGATGCTCAAAGAACTAAAGAAAGATGTGGAGAAAGTCAAGAAAACAATGTATGAACACAATGGAGATATCGATAAAGAGAGAGAAAACCCAAAACGAAATGAAAAAGAAATTCAAGGGCAATGAAAATTTCACTAGAGGGAGTCAAAGGCAGATTTGAGCAGGCATAGCAAAGAATGAGCAAACCTGAAGATAGGACAATGGAAGTGATCCAACCTGAGGAACAGAAGGAAAAAGATGGGAAAAAAGTGAACAGAGACAAATGGACCCATAGGACACTGTCACGTGGACCAACATATGCACTGTGGGAGGCCCAGAAGGACAAGACAGAGAAGAAGGAACAGAGAGAATATCTGAATAATGGCTGAAAACTTCCCAGATTTGATGAAAGACATGAATATAAACTCCCAAGGACCCCAACAAAATCCAAGCACAGAGACACGTTCTTTTGTTGCACTTTGCAGATGCTATGTTCTTTCACAGATTGGAAGTGTGTGGCAACCCTGCATCAAGCAAGTCTATCAGGGCCATTTTTGCCAAGAGCATTTGCTCTATTTGCATCTCTTTGTCACATTTTGGTAATTCTTGTAATATTTCAAACTTTTTACTATTGTTATATTTGTTACGATGATCTGTGATCATTGTTCTTTGATTTTACTATTGTAGTAAAATTGTTACTACAAAGACAAAACTTATTGTTTTTGTTTTGTATTTTTTAATTAAGGTTGTACTTTTTTTTAGACATAATGCTACTGCACACTTAACAGACTGAAGTATAGTGTAAACATAACTTTTACAAGTACCAGGAAACCATGCCTGTAATATGAACTCAAACAGACCCACACCAAGACACATTATAATCAAACTTTCAAAGACAAAGAGAATCTTGAAAACTGCAAGAGAAAAGAGAATTATCATATACAAGGGATCCTCAGTAAGATAACCACCAGATTGCTCATCAGAAAGAGATGGAATTTCTATGGAAGCCAGAAGGCAGTGAACCAATCAACTCCAAGTGCTAAAAGAAAAAAACTGCAACCAAATATCTTCAATCCAGCAAAACTGCCCTTTGAATGTGAGGGAGAAATCAAGACATTCTCAAGTAAACAAAAGCTGAGGAAGCTGGTGACCACTAGACCTGCCCTGCAAGTGCTCAAGGCAGTCTGGTAGGTGAAATGAAAGGCCAGTAGACAGTAACGTGAAGCTGTGTGGAGAAATAAAGATCTCAGTAAAGGTTACTAATGCATGGCAATTATAAAAGCTACTATTATTGTAAGAATGGTTTGAACTGCACTTTTTCTACACGATTTAAGAGATTAATAAATTTAAAGAAATTATTAGTCTAAAAGCCAGAATTACTGTAACTTGGTTTGTAACTTCTAATCTTGTTTTCTACATAATTTAAAAGGTTAATGCATTTAAAATAATTATTAGTTTATGTCTTCGGAACATAGTGTATGAAGATGTAATTCTGTGACATCAACACCTGAAAGGACGGGGATAGAACTATAAAGGAGCAGAGTTCCGAATATACACAAAAGGGAATGAGAAAGGAATTTAAATATTTTACTACGAAATATCAACCAGAAAAGACAGTAATGTAGGAAATGAAGGGAAAAAAAAAAAGTTATAAGGCATAAGGAAAACAAACTGCACAATGAAAGAAGTTGCTCCTTATCAGCAATGACTTTAAATATAAATAGGTAAATAGGTAAATATTATTCAGACTCCTACCAAAGACAGAGACTGGCAGAATGGACAAAGGCGCGATCCAAGCACATGCTGTCTGCAAGAGACTCACTTTAGATACAAAGACACAAAGAAGCTGGAAGTGAAAGGAGGGAAGGAGATATTCAATGCAAAACAGTACAGCAGTTTCTAAAAAAGTTTTTTCAAGAATTACCATATGACCTAGCAATTCCACTTCTGGGTGTAGGCCCAAAAGAACTGAAAGCAAGGTCTGAAAGAGACATTTGTGCACTCATGTTCATAGCAGTATTATTCACAATAAATAAAACATGGAAGTAACCCAAGTGTCCACTGATGGATGAATAGATAAGGAAAATGTTGTATATACATACAATGAAGTATTATTCAGACTGAAAAAGGACAGAAATTTTACAATATGCTACAACATGGATGAACCTTTAGGACATTACACTCAGTGAAACAAGCCAGTCACAGAAAGACAAACACTGTATGAATCCAGTTACCTGAGGGTCTTAGATTGTCCAATTCACAGACAGAAAGTGGAACGGTGGCACCAGGGCTGGGGCTTATGTGTATTTTATGTTACGTGTGTTTGAACACAGTAAAAAAGAAAAAAAATAAATTCACTTCAAAAGTAAAACCATTCACCAACCTTGAAAAAAAATTACTATAATGCTACAGTAATCAAGACAGTGTGGTATTGGTGAAAGAGTAGACATAGATGAAGGGAATAGAATATAGAAAACCTTTAAATAGAACTCCATAAATATAGTCAAGTAATCTTTGACAAACTAGCAAAGGCAGTACTATTGAGCAAAGATAGCCTTTTCAACAAATAGTGCTGGAACAACCAGACATCCATACACAAAAGAAATGAATCTAGTCACAGACCTACACCCTTCATAAAAAATTAACTCAAAATAGATCACAGACTTAAATGCAAAACTATAACAGTCCTAGAAGATAACCTAGGAGAAAACCTAGATGACCTTGGCTATGGTGGTGCCTTTTTAGATACAACACCAAAGACGTGATCTATTTAAAAAAAAAGCAAAAACTGATAAATTGGACTTCATTAAAATTTAAAACTTCTGTTCTGCAAACATATCAGCAAGAGAATTAGAAAACAAGGCACAGACTGGGAGAAAATATTTGCAAAAGACACATCTGATAAAGGGCTGTTATCCAAAATATATAAAGAACTCTTAAAACTCAACAATAAGAAAACAATCCAGTTAAAACATGGGCCAAACCAGAACAAAGAAGATACAGAGATGGCAAATAAGCATATGAAAATATGCTCCACATCACATCATCAGGGAAATGTAAGGTAAAACAACGAGACGCCACTCCACACCTATGAGAATGGCCAAACTCCAGAACACTGACAACACCAAGGCTTGCGGGGATGCGGAGCAACAGGAACTCTCATCATTGCTGGTGGGGATGCAAAATGGTGCAGCCACTTCGGAAGACAGTTTGGTGGTTTCTTACAAAGCTAAACATAATCTTACGATACGATCCAGCGATTGCACTCCTTGCCATTTACCCGAAAGAGCTGGGGAACTCATGTCCACACAAAATCCTGCATGCAGATTTTATACGAGCTTTATTCATAACTGCCAAAACTTGGAAGCAACCAAACGTCCTCCAGTAGGTGAATGGATCAACTATGGTAAATCCAGACAATGGAGAATTATTCAGCGATACAATGAAATGAGCTATCAAGTAATGAAAAGATAAGAAGGAACGTTAAATGTTTATCACTAAGTAAAAGAAACCACTCTGAAAAGGCTGCATACTATGTGGTTCCAACTACGTGACATTCTGGAAAAGAAAAAAACCACGGAGGCACTAAAGAGATCTATGGCTGCCCAGGATGGAGTTGGGGATAGAGGTAAATGGGCAGAGCACAGAAAATTTCTAGGACAGTGAAAATCCTCTGTATGATATATATAATGATGGATGGATGTCATTATACATTTGCCAAAACCCATAGAATGTACTACACCAAGAGTGAATTTTCATGTAAACTATGGAATTTGGGTGAGGATGATGTGTCAGCGTCAGTCCATCAACTGCAACAAATGCATCATCTGGTGGGGGATGCTGATGATGAGGGAAGCTACGCAGGTGTGAGGGCATGGGGCATACTGGAAATCTCTGTACCGCCTTCTCACTTTTTTTTGTGAACTTAAAACAATAAAGTACAGGGCTTCCCTGGTGGCGCAGTGGTTAAGAATCTGCCTGCCAATGCAGGGGACACGGGTTCGAGCCCTGGTCCAGGAAGATCCCACATGCCACGGAGCAACTAAGTCCGTGCGCCACAACTACTGCGCCTGCGCTCTAGAGCCCGCGAGGCACAACTACTGAGCCCACGTGCCACAACTACTGAAGCCCGCACTCCTAGAGCCCGTGCTCCACAACAAGAGAAGCCACCGCAATGAGAAGCCCATGTTCCACAACCAAGAGTTGCCCCTGCTTGCCACAACTGGAGAAAGCCTGCACGCAACAATGAAGACATAACACAGCCACAAATAAAAATAAATATAATTTTAAAAATGTACAAAATAAAAAAAATTTTTTAAGAAACATATTCAGATTAACACAGAAAATATACACCAAACATATTATACAAACTTTTTTCTTTGCAGGAAAAGAACACTGCAAATAACTGAAACTGCACTACAGAAATTCACATTTAAATTTATATTTGAACGCCCGCAAAGATGGAGACTACTTTCCATTGTACTTTTCTCATATCTGTATTTCCGAGCTCCCCTTCCCCTGTCTATCAGTGTTTGCTCCTATCCATCAATTTCATGTAGAATTATACTACTGATCAGCGCAGTTCAGCACCAGTGTTGCTCTGGTGAACAGCTGACTGCAAACGTGGTCCTGCAGTAGAGCTCACACTGCATGTCCTCTCCACTTCAGCAGCTAATTTCATCAACAAGTTATCTCATGGCCTTTTCCCTTTTCTCCAGAGGAAGAGGTTGCCGTATGCCAGGTCAGCTTTCAGTAGTGATCACTACAGTAAAACAGAAGCATTAGACGGGTGGGTACCCCTCCAGGGTGAGGCCCTGGCCTTCGCCTGGGAGCTGCAGGGAGATGGAGGCCCTGATTTCTCGGCTGCACTGGCCTAGAGCAGAAGCTTCCTTCACATGGAACTGGGGTAGGTCATGGCTAAAATTCCACAGGATCAATCTGTTCTTATCAAGAAAGATCTCTGAAGAATATTAAAACAATTACTTTCAAAAGATATACAATTGAATACTGAAGATTTATTTTAGGGATTTTCCTCGATGAAACAATCCTCTAGTGATTTTCAACCAGGGGCGATTTTGCCCTCAGGAAGCGTCTGGAGACTTGGTTTTCACAGTAGGCGCTGGGGGTGGGGGCTGGAAGGGTGCTCCTGGCACCCGAGGAGTCGAGGCCAAGAATACTGCTCAACACCCTGCAGGGCAGAGACAAGCCACCACTACAAAGAAATAAATACCAGGCCCCAAACGTCAACAGTACTGAAGGCAATTCAAAACTTAAAAGCTGGTGTAGCAGTGGGAAGAGCCAGTCTTGGGCTGAGCACTGCCTAATAACCCACTCACTGAGCTCCCTGTCCAGGTACTTCACCTTATGAAGGTTTTCATGTGCACAGTGGAAAAAATAAGACTTACTCTGGAGTGGTGGTGTAAAATTTAGAGGCAAATCTATTGAAATCTGCCAGCGAATGGTATACACCAGGAACCTATTAATTCCTTAGCTAATTATTTCTGAAATTTGGGGAACTAGCTAAGGTAGCTATGTAAGAACACATCTTTACACAGCTTAGCCCAGTGCACCTTTTGCACAATGTTCTAAAACTAAAATGGGTCCGTGCGAATCCACATCCACCCCTAGAAGAAATGGACCCCTGCACATCTGTAAGCATTTCCTTGCTCTCTTACTCTGCGTAAATACCAAATACTTTTCTCTTGGAGCCAATGCACTTTCAACTAATTACAGCCACCAGCAATTCAGCATCTGAAATGCGCCCCACTGATTCCTTAACCAAGTGCATTTAATCCTTTTAACTACCGATGGCACAGGCATTAGTGTTGCCAACATGAAACTAGGAGATTCATACAGGTTAAGTCACTTCTGTAAGACATAATAAGATAGAGAGCTAAGAAAAGATTTTTCAATCACCTATTTTATCAGTTGAAGATATATCTATGAGACCTTCATCTGATTTCATGCACTTTGAAAAATATATCTAGTTATGTAAATAAATTTTCTTATGTATTACTTGTCAAAAGATTTATGGGGCTTCCCTGGTGGCGCAGTGGTTGAGAGTCCGCCTGCCGATGCAGGGGACACGGGTTCGTGCCCCGGTCCGGGAAGATCCCACATGCCGCGGAGCGGCTGGGCCCGTGAGCCATGGCCGCTGAGCCTGCGCGGCCGGAGCCTGTGCTCCACAACGGGAGAGGCCACAACAGTGAGAGGCCCACTTACCACAAAAAATAAAAAATAAATAAATTAAAAAAAAAAAAATTTATGATAAGGAGAATAACTGGTTTCAACTAAAAAGGAGTACTAGGAAATTTGCAGTATCCATTATTTTACACTTAAACCTTTTACTCAAGATTGATTTTTTTTCCTCTTAAATATATGCATGGTTATATATATCTGTATGTGTGTGTTTTATAAAGTATAAAAGCAACTTAAAAGGGATTGGATTCTAGATTCTGTATGACACAGACTTTGAGACATCAATGCCAACAGCTCTGCTCCAGGTTTGCTTTCTAACATAGAAAATAGGAAAAGGTGAGAATATCTACAGTCTCTTAAGTTTCAAACATTTTGTGTTTCTAAAAGTGAAACTAATACCTTATGTAGATGTCTATAAACTTATTAAACACTGGAAACAATATACTTGCCATTCTTAAAAGTAAAAGGGTATGCCTCATGTTAAATAATTACACACTATTTTTAAAATTTAGAGGAAACTGACGTATTACTTATCTTCAAGTACAATTACATTACTAGGCTCACAGTAACTGATATGATTTAAAGAGACAGAGAGAAAGACAGAGAGAGGGAATGAACTGCAGCAAAATCAGAAGTATGGCCAACTTGACTTGTCTTACACAAAGTATATCTAGTAATTTTTTCACAGCAAGCACTAGCTACAACTGATGTCAGTTAAGGCTCGGTAAAAATGAATTATTAAATTGGTCTGCTTATATCCTATTACTGACTTCTTATGAATACTTGATTTTATTTGGTATAATTGACAAGAGTTGACAGCAAAGGACAGGTTTAATGACAATCAAATGAAGATCAACTCGTGTATATGTCACCTAGGAGAGCCGCATCAAGTGGTGATAAAGTAATTGATGGGACACTGTGACACAGGGCACATGAGTCTGTCATATATTGTAATAAGTTACCCTGTAATATTAGCAGACTGCCTGCAACAGCTCACAAATCCAATAGGTCTGAAAGAGATAGCTACAGTATGTGCCCAAGAAAAGAAAAATAGACATTGACTTTGCATATATAACACCAGATCGTTTGCCATTAAACTTAATTTCTAAATCATTTATATGGCTTAATGACTCTGCATGAAATTTTTAAGCTGGTGGCAAGATGAATAGCACCACGGAGAGAATGTGGATGAGTACAGTGTCATTTACCTACCCCTCGCCCTCTAACAAGTGACAGCTGAGCTATTGTAATATGTCCCAAACACTTAAACGATAATGCCATCACTTAGGAGGCAAGTGAAAAAGATATTGGCATTTATAAGAGATTGATGAAAATTAGTTCTAAAGCATTAATTTCTCTTAATACCACTAAAAGAATTGTGTGCATTCAGGAGATATTTGATCTGAATTAAGAAACTGATGAAGCAATTGATTAATTGGAATTTAAGCCATCAGTCACCAGATCCATCAACAGCCTCATTTACATTCTAAACAATCAACTGACGGCCCAACAGAATACCCTGTATTAATACACAGTCAATATGATGCCACGAAGAGACTCACTGAGCTGTACTGACAAACGCCCAGTGGCTATCGTCCAAACTCAACACGCTGCGTAGATTTAAGACTTTCACACTGGCTAGGGTTTAGAGATTCTTACTATAACAGACAGTATATTACCAGGGTTTTCTGAACTGAAACTGAAAAATAATAAAGTAATATTAACAGTGTTAGCAGATACATAAAAAATTCTAAACATGTAAGTTTAAAAACAAGGCTTTAATTTAAAACCTTAAATAATTATGTAAAGTCACACAAACAGAATTTCTAAAGCTAAGAAACCTTGATTGAAAGCAGTGTTATGACACATTTTACACAGCTGGGAAGCTGTCTGGTCCATTTTATAAAGAGAAGAAAAATATCATGAAACAGTAATCTGACATTTAGTATCTCCATAAGAGTAACAGTAATTGTTTTAACAATTTAAATTTGACAGAAAAAAATCATAAAACTGAGGAATATAATAGAACCACAGGTTAAAACAGATGACAGTAAGGTCCTAAACTTGGAGCCATTAATAACCTTCCAGGAATATGTTAAATAGTAAAAATTTAGCATACGTGTATATTATGTACATTTTTCTGAGGAACAAAGTGATAATTCTTAAGATTCTCAGAAAGACCCATGACCTCCAAAATATTAAATATCATTACCCTACAGAAAGAAACTGTCCCTACAACATAGAATACAAAGCAAAATTTGAGGGAAAAAAACATTTTTAAAACATAATCAATTTGGATATAACGTTATTTATCTGTAGTTGGCACATCAGAGAGTATCTCACTTGCCTAATTCTCTAATATTCTCTGCATGTTTTGCTATCTTATTACGCCATAACAATGATACGGTGGCTGAAGAACAATTTCTGAAACTTCAGCAAACATTTACTAGCCCTCAGAGTCTTCCTCTGAAAAATGGACACTTCTAACAACCTTCCAGCTTTGAAGAGATGGATTTGTCCACACTTTGTCTCCTCACATAGTCTGTATACTCTATTTCTTCTACGTTAATTACCTAAAGCCATTTCCACGTTGAGCATGATATTCTTAATCTTACATATATTCCTACCATGATCACTACAAGGGCATTTAAATATAAATGCATCTCCCGGGATTTCCCTGGCAGTCCGGTGGTTAAGAATCCGTGCTTCCAGGCTTCCCTGGTGGCGCAGTGGTTGAGAGTCTGCCTGCCGATGCAGGGGACACGGGTTCGTGCCCCGGTCCGGGAAGATCCCACGTGCCGCGGAGCGGCTGGGCCCGTGAGTCATGGCCGCTGAGCCTGCGCGTCCGGAGCCTGTGCTCCGCAACGGGAGAGGCCACAGCAGTGAGAGGCCCGCGTACCGCAAAAAAAAAAAAAAAAAAAAAGAAAAGAAAAGAATCTGTGCTTCTGGTGTAGGGCACACGGGTTCGATCCCTGGTCGGGGAACTAAGATGCCACATGCCAAGTGGTGCAGCCAAAAAAGAAAAAAAAAGTATCTCCCAAATGCAAACTGTTTGTTATTCATTATACTGAATACATTTACAAACAAAGACAAAGAAATCATAAATAAGTAGGGATGGCAGTGTAAACATCTCTGAAAACCCGTTCCTCCATAACTGTAATGACAACATAAGCAAAAATTGTCTAAAGCAACTTTTTCAAAACTCTGGAAAATAATCAAAGACTTGCAACAATCCCAGGTGCACTTATTCAAGAAACACGGCTAAATCTAGCTATGAGTGAGATGTGTGGTGTTTTGACTTGTCCCTTTGCCAGTACCCTGCCCCCAGTCAAACTCCACAGTAGCTGAGCAAACCAATGGTCTGGTAGCCACTGAGGGGAAGAAACCAGGGCTAGGACTCCCCAAACCCCACGCCCAGACAACTGTAACCACCTGATCAGGTAGAGCTTGTCTGGATTTGACTCAACCCACAGTTCATTCACTGAGAATGTGTTTTCCCTGGAATGTTTGTCAAAAACAAACAGTGGCCATTGTTTAATGTCACAGCTACCTTGGGCGGTGGTTAAAGCTGGGGTAAACAACAAGCTGACCAAAAAAATTTAAAAGAAAAATCAGATAACAAGGAGCAAAAGCTCTATCATACTCCCAAGAGCCTAGAAGGCCACCTGCCAGTGCAGGGCTGCACACAATGCCCTTGAAAACCCGAGAGGCCCGAATCTCTCACACCTGGCTGACTCTGAGGCTCTGTACAAGCAAGTGAAGGCAAAGGCAGAGTTTTAACTGCCTGACACAGCTCTGCAGGTGTTAAGGGAACACTAGCTATTTGTAAAAGATAAAACTTGCAACTCTGGTACTTAATAATACTTCTCTGTCATACAGAGTCCACTTGGTGACAGAATGGGAGGGGAGTCTGTTCCACACAGACATTAAGGAACCTAAACTGAGGGAAGCTCTGCCATCTTCAACAGGCAGCTTCCAAGGTTACCCTGGTCATGGACACATAGCCAGTACAGGGAAAGCCGAGGCTGGAAGTGGTACACATGACTTTCAGCCACCCTCCTTCGGCCATACCTCAGGGCATGGCCCCATCTAACTGGACAGGAAAGGGAAATGGACTGGAAAAGTAGTTCTCCAGTCTCCACCCTATGGGCAAAACAAAACCACACATTAAACAGCACACAATAAAGTAAAGGTATCAAGTGTACAGAGGTCACTTGATTATTAGGTGTAACTGAATTCTGCTGTTAATGGCAGCCTCATCTTACGATGTAAGTAATCATAACTACAGTTGGTGAAAAGAGAAAACATTTTTCTTCTCTCTCATGACTTAAAATGTCCTTTTAAAGAAACGCTGTTTAGGAACTTTGCTGGTGGTCCAGTGATTAAGACTCCTCGCTCCCAACACAGGGGGCCCGGGTTCGACCCCTGGTCAGGGAATTAGATCCTGCGTGCCACAACTAAGACCTCGCATGTGGCAATGAAGATCCCGCATGCCACAAATAAGACCCGGCACAGCCAAATAAATAAATTTTTTAAAAAATACAAAAAAACAACAAAAACCCCCCACTGTTTGTAAATGGAGAAAAAACGAAATCAACAACTCTAAACTTTAACCATGTCCTTTCTAGAGTTTTCATGCTACAAATAATAATACATGTGCTGAGCTTCCCATAAAAATATTGCTCATTTATGCAACAAAGTCAGAAATATAAGGCAGAAGGAACTTTGGATATTACTTGACAAACCTCTCATCATTTTAGAGATGATGAAAATGTATGACCACGTGGCTAGGTCATATAATTAGAAATTGGTCAAAGCAGACTAGATTTTAGGTTTCCTGATTTCCAACCAATGGATTTTTTTTCCTTGACCACATGAGGCTTCCTTCTCATTACCCCTTTTGCACCTTCCTCTTATTGTTTAAAGCTCTGGTCATATAAGTATCATTTTTTCTGTGAAGCCCATTTCAACTCACCTAGGCAAATTGTCTGTTCCCTCCCATTACCCCTACATGTCTTTTATTTATTTATTTGTTTGTATATTTATTTTTGGCGGCATTGGGTCTTCATTGCTGTGCATGGGCTTTCTCTAGTTGTGGCAAGTGGGGGTTACTCTTCGTTGTGGCACGTGGGCTTCTCATTGTGGTGGCTTCTCTTGTTGCAAAGCACGGGCTCTAGGCACACGGGCTTCAGCAGTTGTGGCATGCGGGCTCAGTAGTTGTGGCACGCAGGCTCAGTAGTTGTGGCTCGCGGGCTCAGTAGTTGTGGCTCACAGGCTCCAGAGCACAGGCTCAGTAGTTGTGGCGCACAGGCTCAGTTGCTCCATGGCATGTGGGCTCTTCCCACACCAGGGCTCGAACCCGTGTCCCCTGCATTGGCAGGAGGATTCTTAACCACTACGCCACCAGCAAAGCCCTCCACATGCCTTTTAATATTTATACTATCTATACAATCAGAGTATTGCTAATCGTCAATGTGTGTACTTCCATAAATAAGTAGATCATAAACTCTTTGAAGAGAGCAACTCGGTTTTACTCCCTTTTGTATTCTAAGCAACAGGTAGTGCCTGGCATATAGTAAGTGCTAAATAAATGTTTGCTGAATGAGAAATAAAAGTGCAAATGCAGAATAGCAATCAAGTTTTGAGGAACATCACCATCTATTTGGATATCAAAATGGATTCGAATGAAAACTTTCACTTGATATAGGAAAGGATATTTTTTAAACCAACATATTACACAGTAAAATCATTGTTTTAAACATAAACAGTTAAATGTGATTTAGAAATTAATGAATTCAATATATTATCAAAGAAAAATTCTTACAAGAATAAATTTAACTTTTATCTTTCAAAATGAAAATTAAACTGCCAAAATACCAATCATCAGCAATAAAAATAAAAATACCTGCTTTTTCTGATGTCCTAAGAAATACCATGTCCGATGGAATTCTTTGATTCTGCAGAGTAATATAAAATATTAATTATCTATATGCAAGTCTACAAATTAACACAATTCCATTCCAAAGGAGAAATAGCTCCTAAAAACAACTAAAATAATGTTATATTTCAACTCTATGCTGAAACAATTAACATCCATAATTTGTATAATAAAAATGAATATTTTAACTCATATTTTAGTTAGACCTCGAAGTTTCTTTCCGCATCAATGAACCACGTAAATGGCATTTAGTGATGACCTGAAAACTACTTCATTTCCTGAAAAATGTTAAATATTACCATTTCTGTGGCCTCTGTTGTACACCTCAACTCACATGTACAATATAACAGTTACTGCCTTATAAAAAAATGACGGCCTCCCTATCAGACTAATGACCTAGAAAGTGAGGACAGTGTTCTTCCAACACCTAACACAAAACAGAGCATATCGAAAACGAAACACTTAATAAATGTTGAATGAAAGAATAAATGTACAACTGAGCAAACAAAACCCCACAAATTTGAGGAGATATTCTTTTTACAAAGCAGGAAAGGAGAAAAACTCAAAGGTCACTATTCATACATTTATTTAATCACTATTACTAATACTAGTATTAATTAGTATTACTAATAATATTAGTAATACTAATTACCATTAATTAGTTGGGAAAGCTATACAAACTAAAAGAAAAATATAATTATAATAAGAATACTTCACATAGTTTCATGAATTATTTATATTCTTTAAGACCTAAGTTAAGATTTATCTACACACAGTAAAGAAATGAACTACTTGTCAGTCAGCAAGCAACAAAAACAAACATAAGTTGTTAAAGCGGAAAGAAGATATGCTGTAGAACAGAGCTATTTATTTCTAACATTTCTTTAGGCAATTGTTAAGATCTAAAGAACCTTTAGGTGAAGGGGGAAATCACAATGGAAACTAGAAAATATTGTTAATGAAATGGTAATAAAAACTCAACATATCAACATATCATGTGTGTAACACAGCCGAAGTCAGGAAAATGATAAGAGGAAAATATACATGACTAAACTGCATACAACAGAAAAGGGAGGCTAAAAATATACAAAGGACTAAATATCCATTCGAAAGCAGGAAAAAAAAACCCAGCCAATAAATCCCAAAGAAAGTACAAGGATGTAAAGAAATATAAGAGCAAAATTAATGACACAGGAAACAAAAACATACATACCAGTAACAAACAGCAAGAAGGTAAATATTTCTTTAAATATGCCCATTTCGGTAATAAGAAAAAACTAGCAATAGAATAAAACTGATAAAAGATGGGCAAGCCTTCTAAACAAAAAACTGTAAAACATTACTGAAAGAAATTAAATGAAGCCTAAGGAAACAGAAAACACCATGTTCTGAAATTAGAATATACAGTATTGCAAAGATGTGAAGTGTGCATATACTGACCTATACATTCAACACAAACCCAATCAAAATATTAACATTTTTTTTTGGTGGGAAATGACAAGATATTCCTAATATTTACAGGGAAATGAAAAGGCCAAGAATGACTAGACAAGTGTGAGAAACAACATGGAGAGCTGTCTGTACAATATAACAAAACTAAATATTAAAATAGAATAATTAAGACAAGATGGTATTCCACTAAGATGGATGATTATAGTAATGTAAAAGCAGAGAATCCAGAAGTCGGCCCACACATCCATGGACACCAGATTTATGAGAAAGTTGGCACTGCAGACATCTTTTCAATAAACAGTGCTGAGAAAACTAGATACCCATGGGCAATGAGAAGAGATAATACCTGGCCTCTACTTCAATCGAAACACGAAAATCTATTCCAAACGAATTATACTTCTAAATGTCAAAGTCAGGGGCTCCCCTGGTGGCACAGTGGTTAAGAATCCGCCTGCCAATGCAGGGGACACAGGTTCGAGCTCTGGTCCGGGAAGATCCCACATGCTGCGGAGCAACTAAGCCCGTGCGCCACAACTACGGAACCTGAGCTCTAGAGGCTGCGAGCCACAACTACTGAGCCCATGTGCCACAACTACTGAAGCCTGGGCGCCTAGAGCCCGTGCTCCGCAACAAGAGAAGCCACTGCAGTGAGAAGTCCGCACACCGTGATGAAGAGTAGCCCCCACTCACTGCAACAAAGACCCAACGCAGCCAGAAATAAATAAATAAATAAATTTTTAAAAAATGTCAAAGTCAAAACAATAAAACCTAAAAGATAATACAGAAGAATATTTTCATGACTTTTTGGTAGGAAGAGATTTCTTAAACAAGACTCCTTCCCCCTACCACCACAAATTTTAAAAAAAATTTATTACAGATGAAAAGATTAATAAGGTTGACTTCATTAGAATTTTTCTTTGAATGATAATATATTGAATTCATTAAGCATCTCTGTTCCACAAAGCACACTAGGAAGGAAAAGATATTCACAACATAAAACTAATAAAGGACTCCCATCCAGAGTACTTGAAGGCCTGCAGACTGTTAAGAAAGGATAACTCTGAAGAAAAACAGCAAGAGATTCTCACAGGCTTTTCCCAAATGAGAAAAATATCCAAAATCGTATGAAAAGGTGTCCGACTTTGTTAGTCTTTACAGAAATGCACATTAAAACCACAACCACTATGTACAATTTGGAAATGGTAAATTTAAAAGGTTGGCAATGCCAAGTGTTGGCAAACATGAAGGAATGGGAACTCTTACTCACTGTCGATCTGAGTATAATTTGATACATCACTTTGCAAAATCATTTGCAGTAAGTACTCAAGTGCAACATACACATTCACCCCAAAATCCAACAAGTCCACTCCTCAGTACACATGCAGCAGCAATGTGTGCACATGTGAGCCAGAAGACATGGTCAAGTATGACTCAGAGGTATCAACCCTAACAGGCAAAACTTAGAAGCAACCCAAATACCCACCAACAGTAGAATGGACACAAGGCATACTATGTAACCACAAAATGAATGAATTACAGCTGCACACAACAAAATGAAGACTCTCATAATCAGTATTGGGTCAAAAATAAGCACCCACCCAAACACAGCCCCATCCCACTGAATTTTCTAGGCACCCTTGTTGAAAATCTGTTAACCAGAAATTTAAGGCTTTATTTCTGGACTCTCAATGTTTAATTTATGCCAATTCCATACTGTCCTGATTAATGTTAACTTTGTAGAAAGTTCTGAAATGGAGAAGTGTGAATATGCCAATTTTGTTCACATTTTTAAAAACTGCTTTGGCTATTCTGCATCTCTTGTATTTCCATATGAATTTTAGAATCAGCTTGTCAATTTCTGCAAAGAAGTCAGCTGAGATGTTAAGAGGGACTGCACTGAACCTGTAGATCAGTTTGGGAGTACTGCCATTTTGACATATGAATACTTCCAATCCATGAACATGGGACGTCGTTCTGTTTATCCAGGTCTTCTTTACTGTGTTTTAACAATGTTTTGTAGTTTTCAAAGTACAAGTTTTGTTCTTTTGTTAAGTTTATTCTTAACCATGATTTTATTTATAAGTATTTTATTCCTTTGATACTATCATACATGGAATTTTTTTCTTAATTTTAGACAACTACCCTTTATTCCCTTATCCTGTTTTATTTTCTATGAGGCATTAATAAGTAAACTAGAAACTTCAAAATAATTATTGGATATTTTTATTTTTCCCTCCTCTCAAGACTCTGAGCAATATAGGAGCAGGGACCTGTGTTTTCTTAATATGAAATTACCATGGTATAATGTACAGCAGTTTCTTTGACCATGACCCGTTCAGGATATCTGAACTGTTTCTGATTTTTGGCTATCATGAATAATGCAGGTATAAACATTCATGTTCAAGCTTTTGTGCCAATCTAAATTAATATTTACCTGTGATAAAGGTCCAAAAGTTCAACTTCTGGGTCAAATGATAGTTGTATACTCAGTTTTTTAACAGACTGTCTAATGATTTTCCAGAATAGCTGTAACATTTGATATCCCCACATGAATTGCATGTGATCCACTGTCTTCATGTCACTGCCAGCATTTGTGCTGTCATCAGTTTTCATTGTAGTCATTCTGCTATATGTGTAGTGATATTTCAGTGTATTTTCATTTGCATTTCCAGATAACTAATGATGTTGAATAACGTTTCATATGCTTATTTTCTATCTGTATGTCTTCTTTGGCTAAATGGGGGTTTTTTTGCCCATTTTCTAATTTGATTTTTTTTTTTACTGTTGAGTATTTAGCATTTTTACACATTCTAGATACAAATCTTTGTGGATATATGGTTTACAAATACTTTCTCCCAGTCTGTTTTTCCACCATATTCACATGTTCTTTCACAAAGCACAAATTTTTAATTTTAATGATGCAATCTATCAATTTCACCCTTATATGCATTGTGCTTTTGGTGTCAAGTCTAAAAACTATTTTCCTACCCTAGATTCTGAATATTTTCTCCTGTTTTATTCTAAAAGTTTTGCAGTTTTACGTTATATATTTAAGTCCCTGGTCCACTTTGATTTAATATCTATATAAGGTATGACGTTTAGATTATGGTTCATTTTTTACCCATGGATGTCCACTAGTTCCAGCCTGTTTTGTTGAAAGGCTATCCATCCTCCATTTTAATTGCTTTTGCACTTTGTCAAAAATCACTTGAGCATATTTGGGTGGGTCTATTTCTGGGTTCTCCATTGATGTTTCATTATCTTTGTTTCTACCCTTCTTCTGCCCTATGTTAATATAGTAGGAAGTATGCCTTAACATTAGGAGAGTGACTCTTTTCACTTTATTCTCCTTGTCAAGGTTGTTTTTGCCATGTTAGGGCCTGTGCCTTGCCAAATCAGTTTTAGAAAAATCTTATTTTGTCTTTAAAACCAAAACAAACGAACGAAGAAAAAACCTTGCTGAGATTTTGATACATACATCTGTGTAAGAATTCAGTTACTGTTCAGGTTTCCTTATTAAGCTGGGAGATAATCTTTGGAATTTCTTGCTTCACCTTGCATGCATAAAGGATCATCTGACCTTGACTCTGAACGGTCCTACCCTCCCAATTTCCACATACATGTCAAACACATACTTCTCCTAGGCTGAATTTGAAACTGGAGAACTAGGAGTTTAAACCTAGACGCAGTGAACACTGAAGGCCGCATCATCCTCTTTCCACTTTCTGTCCCAGGCTGCTGCTCTCCCATGTTCTACGGCTACTGACATCTATAACACTGAGCCAAAGCTGATTAGCATTATTTCTTTAAATACCCATAAAATGAATATCAATGTACTAATTTTAATTCCATGTTAAGATAAAAAATTACAACTATCCTATAACATAAAATCCACCATGGAAATATCCAAACATTAATTTATAAATAGGAATATGGTCAAATAAAAGAGAAATATGGGCTTCCCTGGTGGCACAGTGGTTGAGAGTCCGCCTGCCGATGCAGGGGACACGGGTTCATGCCCTGGTCCAGCAAGATCCCACATGCTGCAGAGTGGCTGGGCCCATGAGCCATGGCCGCTGAGCCTGCGCGTTCAGAGCCTGTGCTCTGCAACGGGAGATGCCACAATTGTGAGAGGCCCGCGTACCGCAAAAAAGAAAAAAAAAAGTAGAAGGACAAAGCCATTTGCTGCCAGATCTCTGCTATTTCCTTATGATGATTATATCAACTGGCAAGAAAAAAACCTTTTATCACTACAAAAATCACAAAATTGGTTTGACAAATACCATGAACCTACTACTAAAAATTTATCATTTCCCAGTAGTTACTGGAAACTATGTTATCAAACTTCAGAATACTCAATGTTTTCCAGGGAATTGAAATATATGAAAATGAAAGTACAATTGGCAACATAAAACCTGAATGAGGCAGGTGGTGCCGCCCTATGCTGTGGCAGCAGTGCTTCCTGAAGGCTAGCGAAAACAGTCAGAAGCCTTCCCTCTAGCTCTGCCACCAAACCTTTACATTTCAGAGTAGCGCAGGATACCACACACATGCTCACATATATGTAACACTGGTGCGTCATCCACAACGTGCTATCCACTGGACACTGAAATAACAAACAAACACAAAGAGGTGCAGCTCCACATCAAACGGAAACCTTTACCTGGATGTCTACAGAGGCCTATGTCCCTCACCAATCTTTCTTACTGATGGAGAAGACACCTGTGAGGCCAGAGACACTGAAGAGGAACACCCAGACACAGATGTAGATCTCTCTTTCACGTCTACCTGTATGACCAATGAGAAGGCCAAGAAGGGTGCACCTGTTACTCAGTAAAAATGGGAGGACTGAGGGAAAACAGGAAGGTGAGTGTACTGCTACATCAAACTAAACAGCAAAGGTAAGGGAAAAAAAGGGTAAATAGGAAAGTTAAGGAGGAAATAAGAGATGAAAGAATGAAAAGGCCAAACAGTACTCACCTGATTCACAAAGAGAGATTCTATCCTAACCTTCAACACAACAAACACAAGATATCCTCCTAAAAGTCAAGAGGAAAACAAAGTGTTGGGGCATCACTCTGGAGTCCAGGTCTCGGAGACTGTGCAACCCTTCTGCTGGCACTCACACTCTCTCTTTACCCCTCCTGCTGGCAGGCCGGTGGTGGGCTGCCCGGTGGAGAGGCCCATGTGTCCAGGAATGAGCGTGGCCACAGGCCTAAAGCTCGTAGAACTGAGGCCCTGAGTCCAAAGAGGCACCAAGTCCTGCCAACAACCCCAAGAGTGAGACTGGCATCAGCTCCACCCCCATGGAACTTGGAGGCGATGGCTACTGGGCTGACACCTTGACACAACTTGACTGAGAGCCTTAAGGGGGACCCAGAGCCAGGAGATGCAGCTAGGCTGCATCCAGATGCCTGACCACAGAAACCTGAGAAAACAAAGGTTGCTGTTTCCTAAAAATTGCATCAAAATTTATATGACTAACATATGGCTCAGCCATCCCTCTTGTCAGCATTTATCCTACAGAGTCCTGCAAGGATATGTGTACCAGAATGTTCATTATAGCACTTCTCATAGCAGAAAAGAGAAACCATCCAAAATCTAACAATGGATCAAAAGTTAGTAACTTACAGTATCCATATAACTGAATACTACGTAAATAAGCTGCAAATCAGTATGTTTAATTTTCTCCTTTCCGTAAAATCCGACAAAGACAGCCCGAAGCGTTCTCTGCGTACGGATTTTTACTGCAATGAGATGAAGACCGCTTTCCTCCTGAGGAGAAGGCTCTCACTCAACCTCCCCACGGGCGGCTCAGGATGGGTATGTTCCCATGGGTCCCCATGTGGCTATCAGCTGGTACCAGCGGCTCACACTCCTCTGTAAGAGGCCTTATGAAAACCTCTCATTCTATATTTTTTTAAATGTTGTTCTAGAGCCTTAAAAAAGGAAAAACAAAAAGACTATGCCCTCAGTCACTGTTACTCAGGAAGGCTGTGCAGGCAGAAACGCTTCTCCGCAAAGGCAGACAGCCCAGGCCTCCAGACTCCGGGCCAGTAGTGGCCTGCCAACAGCCACGTCTGACCACTGTGGGGTTTTTAAAATGGCTTCTTCCTACATTGACCTAAACTTTTTCTTTCTAATCCTCTTGTTTCCATTTACCTTTCCCTCATTAAGTTGTTTTTTTTGTTTGTTTGTTTGGGGTTTTTTTTGCAGTACGCGGGCCTCTCACTGTTGTGGCCTCTCCCGTTACGGAGCACAGGCTCCGGACGCGCAGGCTCAGCGGCCACGGCTCACTGGCCCAGCCGCTCCGCGGCATGTGGGATCTTCCCGGACTGGGGCACGAACCCGTGTCCCCTGCATCGGCAGGCGGACTCTCAACCACTGCGCCACCAGCGAAGCCCCCTCGTTAAGTTTTTAAGCCATAAGAATTAATATCCAATAATTACATATATATCTGTCTATAAAAAGAAGCTCTAGAAACTGAAACATTATAAATAGGTTCTAACTAATATAATTCTTTGGTCAAAAGATATAATTCTGATAATGCAACAATAAACAGTTAACATGTCTTATTTTAGACAAAATATGACTACCTACACACACTGAAACGTACTTTAGCAAAACAGACTACACAGAAACCTGTATTTTTTTCTTCACATATATCAAACCTTACACAAAGATGTTAAGATTTAAAATACATGTCTCAAACAATTCCTTCAGATTCAAAAGTTACTTGCAATCAGGCTAAATGTTCATAACTGGCATACACATGTCTAAAAGATATTAAAAATGCATCAACCTTTTCCACTATGATGAGGTCTCCAACTTGTATGTCTGAACTCTTAACTTGCACTTTACCTTAAAAAAAAGAAGAAGTATAATCAACTCAAGGAAATAATAGCACATCAGAGTTAAACTTTCAGTTGATAAATAATACTTTAGAAATAACTTTGGGAGAAAAAAATAACACTTTAGAAATTTATCTATACTTATACTTTCAAAATAAATTTATTTCAGATAGACACAGTCGCTGAAAATTTACTTCTCCTAGTGAACTCCCAAATACAATTAACTATCCCCCAATAAAAGACGTGCGAGAGTGGGGAAGAGGATTCCATCTGGAAAGTTCTTCCCACATCTGCCATTATTTCAGGTCTGAGTCAAGTTACGGATGATCAAAAATATCACTAAATAAAATAATTTGATGACTGAAGCTGAGTAACATGTAGATGTAAAATCCTTACATTAATGTTTTGGAGGCACTGATTGGCACATAACTGACAGAAAAAAGAAACGAAGAAAATTACATGTAAAACCACCCTCCACTAGTAGCTTTACAGACACAGGTCAGGACTGAAAACTAAGGTCTAGAGATTTACACAAAATGTGATGCTTCCACATGGTATACTGTGTAAATTCTTAAACTGTCTCTCTAGTATCTAGTGCACTGTAATCATTTACAAAATCTAACACACAACATCTACATCATGTTAGTGCCACAGAGAGGAGGTGAGAAGCTGGCGTGGACAATGGGAGACACTGTCCTGAAGCAGCAACAAGACTTGGGTCAGTTCTCTCTCCCTGTGTCTCCTCCCTCCCTGCCTCCCTTCGCCCCTCTGTTTCTCTCCCTCCTTCCCTCTCTCCCCACCTCCTTATCTTGGTCTCCGTCCCTCCGTCCATCTCCCTTTTGAAACCAGCAACAGCCTTATGGATCTGCCTTTACATTTTTGTAACTACTGTTTTGACGTGGGAAAAGGTCCACTTCTTTTACATTCGGTTTATTCTGAAAGCTCACAGAGCAAGAGCTGAGTTCATACGACATTATCGAAGACCAGCATTACCAGTCATTACACTGACGTTTAGACCAATTCAACTTATCATAAAGCCTTATTTCCTAAATACCTCTTAAAGCAGCTGAGTTTCAATAGAACCATACCAGTTCCTAACAATTTGTTTTGAGGATATCAAAACGTTTTGTAAATATTATATTTTTGCTGTTATATTTTTCCATTTTCCTCAATTATACAATAAATACATAAGGGCTGGAGTAACTTTTCAGGGGGGAGATGAAGCTACTTTTTATTCATATTATAAAATAGCAAAGTTCTTTAGAATTGCATGTGAAGCAAATCTTACGATATTTTCATAAGTGATAAGTATACATCAATTAGTAGCCAAAAAACATACTTGCAAAAGAATGTCTACTTTAAATCTTTTTTTTCAGTTGGTCACTTCAAGCTTCAGGTCTGTACTCCCACTATTATGTTTTTTATAGCTAAGCATCAGGCAGTAAAGACATATTACTTATCTCATACTCCCTGAGTATTAACTCAGCAGAATTCCTGTCTTATCATTTAATTTTATTTTCTCTCCTACTCTCCAATCCACTTTTCCTTCCTTCTGCTTTTTTACATTTTAATAGACACATTTAAAAAAGAGAGAAAAAGAAATGGTTGCAGTCATAAGATGTAGTAAATAATTTTAAACTATTTTGAAACAAAGAAAACGCATCCTTTTTTGACTCCTTAATCAAGACCTTACATTTCTGAGAGATTTATTACCTTCTCTCACATGGTAATAGACACAATTTATATTTAATAGCCTTTAATTTTTAAGGCATTAATTGTGATCACTATTCATTTCTATGGAACTTACTAGCAATTACATGTTTAAGTAAAACAGTTTATGAAAACGCACTGTTGAAAGTTCTCAACTCTTACACAATATTACAACACGAACAAAATACGAGAAGGCTAAACACAGCACAGTGTCAAATCAGTATGATCATCTGCCTCACTTATCTGTTCAAAGCACACATGTCTAAATTTTGAAGAATTGGTCAAATTGTTCAACAGTTCTGAATTCTCTAATAATTCTGATCTTGTGTTCAAGGGACTGCCTGCACTTCCTTTACAGCCTTTGTCACATGAACTCACGGACTTCTTCTCTGTTCTCTTTCCCAAAGAACAGCGAAGGCATCGGACAGAAAAGATGGAGGAAAGCCACCCACTCCCCATGCACCTGTCCAGCACTGACAGCCCAGCATCATGACCTTCCGCAGCCTAATCTGCAGAGTCCACGCCTCCACTAACGGTTTGATTTCTGGCCACCCTTTGTGAGCTGAACGGATAGCTGATCCTAGCTAGCAACATACTAATATCAGAGTTGGAAGAGACTGGTAACAAGAGATATTCCTTAAGTTTTACAAGTCACAGCACATAGAAGACACACAACGGCCACCTGCTCTCACAAACCAATGGAACCATCAACAACACAAAGTGTTTATTGAATGAGCATTTAAAATTTAGTAACTTCAGAGCTCCATTTGATAGAAGCAAGTTCTAAATAGAGTAACAAAGATACTTCAATGTGTACACCAGTATTTAAACCTAATGACAGTTTTCCTTAAAAATATCCTACTCCATTTACTGTCAAGTACATACTCAGGAAGTCGTACCTTACCAGCCTTTTTCTTTTGATGGAACAGTGAATAGTGACTATTACCAAGTAAGGTAACAGCAGTCCTTTCCTCCCTCTAAACTACTGCAGGTAAATCCTTCCATTAAATCCTTCTTCTAGCAATAAACGTTCCCTGCCACTATGCCTCAAAAGTATGATGGCTTATGTGTGCCTTATCACGGGAGGCAAGCATTTAGCTCACTTGCCCCGTGAACCAAGTTTTATTGGCTCCTCCGAAGAGAGATCAAAAATCACTCCAAGAACCACTCTTCTTCCTGCAGAGTGTCTAACCACGTGCCCTGTCTACCACTCTCATTGCCACTCATCAGCATCACCTGTAGCAACAAGACACAACTAAATGGTCGCCACTGTTATTATTTTCTGAATTCAGCATAATTCCAAACAAACTAGTTGAAAAATTAAGGATTATGTTCATCCTCACCCCAAACCCTCCATTACTGGACAATTACTTAGAAGATAATCAAATTTGCAGCATGTATACACATTCTTCACAGCTGATCTCAAATTAACTTTCCGGCTTTACCTACTATTTCCCTTTGCTCCTGCTCTATGTTAGTCTGGCACCTTATCCGACAACCGTGTAAGGCCCTTGCTTATTCTTACAGGTTCTCTGCACTTGCTGCTCCTTTTGACTGAAATCCCTCCCTCCCCAGACCTCCTTAATTGCACAGCAAATATAACCCCATGAAGCCTTCTGTAACCTGTATAAGCATCAGCAGGATTTTATACACACTGCTACACAATGTGCTTAAAATGCTATAAATATTCAAACACCTGAGTGTCTACCAAATTTCAGATCCTGTGCACTTTTAGGACATTTAGTTTGTTCTTCGCAAATGCATATCCAAACTTAACCCATTTTAAAAGAACAGGAGTTGATAACCATTTTACCCCTAATCAGTTAAAATGGGTCAAATGCCGGAATGGATTAAAGAGAGCATAACCATAAACACCACATCTAACTAGACACAGACATTACCAAATAAGGATGAAAAGGTATTAATTACTTATTTCCCAACAAAACACACACAAGGAGATAAGGGTGACAGATAATTAAGCAACTTTTTTAAAAAGCACTTGATCGCATATAAGGAGCCCTCTAGAAGGTCACTTCGGATTAACACATATTGCTTCCTGGGTAGACCATCACCCGTGAAATTGGCAAGTTATTGGGCTTGTCTTCATTATTTGGGTGGGAATGGCATTCTCCCCCAACTCTCTCACCATTTGAAGTGGGTGTGGAGGTAGGAGCCTAACTCCAGATTATGAAGCAAAGTGGGTAGTTGGGAAATAAGTTTTATACTATACTATATTATATCACATCGTATTATATTAAGAGAGAGACCTATACTCTGAAAAAAACCCAAAATATTGCTGAGAGAAATTTTAAAACACCTAAATAAAGGAAGAGATATACCTCATTCATGGATCAGAAGACTTAATACTATTAAAAAGTCAATTCTCCCCCAAATTTATCTATAGATTCAATGCAATCCCAATCAAAATCCCAGCAGGCTTTTTATTTTCTTTTTTTGTGGTACGCGGGCCTCTCACTGTTGTGGCCTCTCCCATTGCGGAGCACAGGCTCTGGACGCGCAAGCTCAGCGGCCATGGCTCACGGGCCCAGCCGCTCCGCGGCATGTGGGATCTTCCCAGACCGGGGCATGAACCCGTGTCCCCTGCGTTGGCAGGCGGACTCTCAACCACTGCGCCACCAGGGAAGCCCTCAGCAGGCTTTTTTTTTTAATAGAAATTAACAAACTGATTCTAAAAGTCACATGGAGGGACTTCCCTCGTGGCACAGTGGCTAAGAGTCTGCCTGCCCTGCCGGTGCAGGGGACACAGGTTCGAGCCCTGGTCCCGGAAGACCCTGCATGCTGCGGAGCAACTAAGCCCGTGCGCCACGACTACTGAGCCTGCGCTCTGGGGCCCGCGAGCCACAGCTACTGAGCCCATGTGCCACAACTACTGAAACCCGCACGCCTAGAGCCCATGCTCCACAACAGGAGAGGCCACCGCAATGGAAAGCCTGCGCACCACAGTAAGGAGTAGCCGCCGCTCACCGCAACTAGAGAAAGCCCACATGTGGCAACAAAGACCCAACGTAGCCAAAAATAATAAATAAATAAATAAATAAATTTATAAAAGTCACATGGAAATACAAAGGATCTAGTCTAGCCAAAACAACTCTAAAAAGGAAAAACAAACTTGGAGGGCAAACGCTACTGCTTTCAAGAATTATTATGAAACAACAGTAATCAAAAGACCATTGTTTTAGCATAAAAGAGACAAATAGATCAACAGAGTGAAGAGAGAGTCTAGAAATAAACCCACACATGAAAGACAACTAATTGTTGACAGAAGTGTAAGCCAATGTGGTGGTAAAGGGATCACTTTTTCAAAAACTGGTGCTAGAAACAACAACACGCACACCTTGTACCAATACAAAACTTTACTCAAAAGACCTGTCATATAATGCAAATCCTAAAACTAAAAAACCTCTAGAAGAAGAAACATCAGAGAAATAAATGTAACAGAAAATCTTTGTGAACTTGAGTTTAGGCAAAGAGTTCTCAGATAGGACACCAAAAGCACAATCATAAAAGAAAAAACTGATACACTGGACTTCATCAACTAGAATATCAAAGGGGCAAGAACAGCACAAAGGTGTAAGATCAGTGAACTGGCGGTTGAAAAATAGCCGGAAGAAGGTGCAAGAGGGAATAAGCTACAAAGATAGGAAGGACTCTAATTCCAGGTCAAGTGGCCCCAAGATTACGGGAGAAAAATAGCAAACATTTAGGAGAGTTGCAGGGGAAGCAGGACCCTCACAGAAGAGCCACATTTTAATGAAAGCAAGAAGGCACATTCAGAGGAGTCTGATGATGGAAAGGTTCAGGTGATGAAGAAACCAGAATTCCAAAGGCACAGTGAAAAAAGGGCAATGCTAAGAATGAAGATGTACAGAATCTTGTGGTGATTAAAACGCAGAAGATGAAGAGTGATTTTAAAGTCTGAGACACGAACCAAGATGAAGGTCCCGTGAGGCTAGTCCTGGGGTACACAGGCCAAGACTGCGCTCAGGCTGAGAGGCCCGGGGAGCCCAGGACCCCATCTTGACCCCGGCTGAAGCTGGGCAGGGCACAGGCTTCCCCTTGACCTCGGCTGACGAAGTTGAGGGTGCCAGAGGAAGTCAGGATTAACTCAAGGGCACGTGGACACCCTTCCCCCGGTACAGGCCAGGGACATAAGTGGGAACAAAATGGGTAGCTTATATTCTAGCAATATTAAGTAAGGCAGAGTGAAATAAAATATAACAACAAATGGACTGTATAATTACAGCCTAGGAAATAAGAAAAAAAAAAGAAATACTACAGCCTGGGGGTAAGAATTATAAAGCATCTTGCCAAAAGTAACCAATTTTTACTCTTAAACATTTACTAGCAATAACCAAGGTATTATTTAATAACATTCCTAAGCAACAACAAAAAAATTAAGATGCTCAAATTAAACACAATCAATTCTTTTTCCTCTACTATCAGTAAAAAAAGAGCTGGAATAGCTTTGGGAGGAATACTGGAATAATGAAATACTACATTACCATAAGAAATATTTAAAGATAAAACACTGAATGTTATTCACCGGATAAACTATATTAGCCTCTCACTGGCTAAGGGAGTCCAAGCTATCTATGCAAGTTGCCAAGGGAGACTCCAGGGGCTGTCAGAGGAGGCTATCAGGCAGGCTTTACAGCCAGCCAGTGCACGTGTTTTTGCCTAAAGCTATATGCAGAACCTAACACTGAAATAAGTATCAACAGTAATTCACTGCATTCACCAGATAAAAGATTTTGCAGAAAATCACAACAATTTGAAAATTTTAATAAGTATCTCAAACGTTAGATATTTTACCAACTAACAGATACAAATAGAAATTATATGGTATCAATAAAGAGAGGACACACTCCAAAGTGTTCATTAAGCCCTCTGCTGTTTGCATAAAAAAAATTTCTAACCTTTGTTTCCTATACTTACATAGGCTTCTTAAATATCTATCAAAGGTGAAGATACAAAGTATTGTTAATATGAATGGTTCGTAATTAACAAGTTCTAAGACTCTCAATCACTAAAATCAGAAACAGTACAAAAAAAGCAGTCTCCCTCTACCATGGACTCACCCCATGGACAAACCCCAAGTGTCCTACCTGAGTGTGTACGGTCATGTTACTATGGAGAGAGATGTGAGCAAACCCAGGTCAGGACAGTCCCTGGTCTCTCTTTTCCTCTAACGTTTACATAACCCACATGACAGTGGTTTACTTCTCAATCCACCTAAGTGTGGAGACTTGGAGACAGTGAAGAAATCCACAGATGGAGGTGGCAAGACAGCTGTGAGGCTGCTGGAGGGCCAGGGGCCACTGGCCTAAGTCACGAGCAGACAGAAAGTTCCCCAGGACTCTTATATTTAGAGCGTTTCATGCTTCTCAGAGAACACAAGAAAAAAATGAAAATAGCTGGTGGAGGGAGGGGAGGAGGGAGGAACGGAGAGGTTTCCCAAGATACCAGAATGTACTGTAAAGGAACATTTAAAACTGGTATGAGACTGGCATGGAAATTTGGATGAATCAGTGGAAGAGCACAGAAACTAGAGGAAAGGACCAAAACAAATCTAACATATTTCTCAAAGATCTGAGAGAAGTTAGTAACTTGAATAACTGGTTTTAAAGTAACTAACTGACCATTTGAGAAAAAAAAAGTCAGATTCCTTCTCCATACAATACATACTTTTACACGTAAAACTGCAAATGGGGTAAAAATTCAAGTACAGGGCTTCCCTGGTGGCGCAGTGGTTGAGAGTCCACCTGCCGATGAAGGGGACACGGGTTCGTGCCCCGGTCCGGGAAGATCCCACATGCCGCGGAGTGGCTGGGCCCGTGAGCCATGGCCACTGAGCCTGCGTGTCCGGAGCCTGTGCTCCACAATGGGAGAGGCCGCAACAGTGAGAGGCCCATATACCGCAAAAAATAATAATAATAATAAATAAATAAATAAATTCAAGTACAAAAAATGAAAACACAGAAATACTGTAAGGAAATTAAAATAGTCACTTAGGGGCTTCCCTGGTGGTGCAGTGGTTGAGAATCCGCCTGCCAATGCAGGAGACACGGGTTCAATCCCTGGTCCGGGAAGATCCCACATGCCACAGAGCAACTAAGCCCGTGCGCCACAACTAGTGACCCTGTGCTCCAGAGCCCGCGAGCCACAACTACTGAGCCCACGTGCCGCAACTACTGAAGCCCGCGCGCCTAGAACCCGTGCTCCACAATGAGAGAAGCCACCGCAATGAGAAGCCCACGCACTGCAACGAAGAGTAGACCCGCTCGCCACAACTAGAGAAAGCCTGTGCACAGCAACGAAGACCCAACACAGCCATAACTAAATAAATAAAATAAATATTTTTTTAATTAAAAGAAATAAAATAAAATAGTCACTTATAATATATTGGTATTGAATGGACTTCCTATGATGGAAGTAAAAACCACAAAGGAAAAGGATCAGAAGATATGCCTACATGAAAAATATAAATTTATCTACATCTTAAAAAAAATGAAAAAATTAATCAAGCAAGATAAAAGTATTTCCCACATGTGATAAATTTATCTTAGTAGAGAAATTATAAGATAAAGATGAACATAGGAACAACGGCGGAATAAACTTCCATAAAGGATAAGAAACAAACAGTGAAGTGCTAAAAGATAAATAGCAAGAAAACACAATGAGAGCATTTTCCACCAAACTGGAAATTTAAAAAAACGTGTGGCTGGGAGTTCAGTCATTAAAGGTAACCAGCAGTCATTAAAGGTAACTACTGATGCCAGTCACTAGAGGGAAGCAGAGGATGCTACCAGCATCCAGACATACACGAAACGCCCGTCTGTGTGAGAAGGTACCCTGTGCAAGCAAGTATTTTTTAAAGTTATGTTTCATGGGTTCCAGGCCCTAATCTCCAAACAATGCAATAAAAAATGTTAAACGCTTAATATCATGAAGAAATGAATTCATACAGGTCCTCTTAGGGTGACCTAAGAAAAAATACCAGTTATGCAGATAATGAGTATGTACATCCACTCTTGCCTATCTATCCAGTCCTGAGGATACGTGTCCACCATGATACAGCCACAGAGAACCAAACAAATGAGGGAGTGTATGTAAAGTGTTTGTGCCTGACATATAGTAATGGATTGATAAATGTTACTTAGAGTAAAAATGCAATAGTGTATGCTGAATATTCTGGAATGAGCATTGGAAGAGGGTATTTTAAAATGCTGCTCAGATCACAGACAAGAAAGATGACTTAGTGAAAGCGACATATTGCATAGACAATATGTAAAAGGCACTAACGAGGGATTTTAAAATCTCTTGATTTTCAAGGAATGATTATTACTGACAAATGGAGTCAATTTCACTAAAAGATGGCAAAATTTCATTCGACATTCCATAAAAATCTTTTTAACGTAAAAAAAACAGAGTAAGAATGTTAACAAGTGTGGGACAACACAGTGTTGATAATATGAATCAAAGATGCTAAAATACACAGGAATAAAGAATTTCTATACTCTGCACAGATAAGCTTCCTTTTTGGCAAGGAAACTGGACCACAAGAGACATGTAAATATGCAAATGTTCTCTCTCACATTCTCTCAAACACACACACACACACACACACGAATACGCAAACACAAGTACTTTACATAAGGCTCAAGTCACAGACATTTTTCTCTCTCTCCTATGTCTGAATACTTGAAAACATGTTAAACGACAAAACGCCAGAACTAGTAAAAGAAATAACTAAGGGACTTCCCTGGTGGTGCACTGGTTAAGAATCCGCCTGCCAATGCAGGGGACACAGGTTCGATCCCTGGTCCAGGAAGATCCCACATGCCACAGAGCAAATAAGCCCGTGCACCACAACTACTGAGCCTGCGCTCTAGAGCCCACGAGCCACTACTGAAGCCTGCGAGCCTAGAGCCTGTGCTCCACAACAAGAGAAGCCACCACAATGAGAAGCCCCCGCTCGTCCACCGCAACTAGAGAAAGCCCGCATGCAGCAACGAAGACCCAATGCAGCCAAAAATAAATAAATAAAAATAAATAAATTTATTAAAAAATAAAAAAGAAATAACTAAGATATACTGGAAAACAATCATCACGAGCTGTATGAAGGACCCAACAGCACAAAATTAATTCAAGTTTCATTTCTAAATATCAAGTTCCATGTTAGCTTTAGGTTTAAATTTGGGAAATACACTAATAGTGGTTGACATAACTTAGCCCTGCTGAGATCTGGCAGCTGATGAAAACACAAATAAACGAAGACTTCTGAATTGATCCTATCTGCTAGAATACTGACTGCATGAGCTCTTTAAAAAGCTTAGTTCAGGACTTATCCATATTTGAATCTCATCACGTTATCACGGTACCCAACACATAGTGGGTACTTAGTAAATATCTGTGGAAATGAATTGTGAACTAGCCATCTGGATGATTACAAACAAGGTACACAATCTATACATGACTCCCTAGCAACAAGGGAAAAAAACAGCATTGTCTCCAAGAAGCCAAAAGTAGAATGGCCACACAATTCCAACTCTTCGCAAAAGCTGCCAGGAAGTAGGAAAATCTACGTTATTTTCTCTTCCTTGCCTCTGCCTCTGGTGCTGTTCACTAGGAGACAATGAATAGCAGAAGTAGTCATAAAGAGAAAGGAAGGAAGCTAGCAGCAACAGGTATGGAAAATTCCCATGCAAGAAAAGCAGCTTATCAGGCAATGAAATAAAGGGCAAACTAAAAATCATTCGGTGCTCACTAAGGTCATATGCCAGAGTTAAAATATTCTCTGCTTCCAAACACAGCACCTTCAAGTCGTTAGCATATTTAACAGTGGAAGTGGCTTTCCTTTTCAAAAGAAAAAAATAACAACACAGAACATTTTCTCAATGTATTTTTACAAGAATGTGCTTCAGAACTCTAAATATAAAAAGTTCACATGCTGTAAAATGATACAACAAACTACAATAAATCACAGAAAGAAATCAATGCCATTCCAAAAATAAATTTTAAACTATACTCAATAATAAGCATACACATGCACTTTCTATGTACTAAGTTTTACTTATCAGTCATTTACATCAGAATAACCAGCCACAATGCAATGTGCCACAGCTGAAAGAACACTGAATTTGAGGTCAGAGGGTCCAGGTTCAAATACGAACTCTGCCAAGAAGGATGGCAACTTTGGGCAAATTATTCAGCATGAGTTTCAGGCTTCTCATTGTCACTGGAGACCACACCAGCCACCCCTGGGCGATGGTTATGTGAATGAGCACAGGGAAAGTGCTCTGACACACACGGAAGTCCAAAAGAGCAGCTGTCGCTACCGACATCTATCTACATGGGAAATGTCCATTTCTCAGATCACAGGCAATGAGGACCGATTTTTTTAAAAAATGTGAATTTTCACTTGCATTTGAAATGAAACCACTGAAATTGTTTTTAGAGTATTTTGAATTCAAATATTACAGAATTGTAAAAGACATACACCAGTCTGTCTTCCTCATCATTTTATACTATTTTAGGTGAAAATGACATAGTCAGCCACTTTAAGGTAAATGATTCGCGGCACTTAGTACATTCACAGTATTGTGCAACCAACTCTATCAAGTTCCAAAACGCGTTCATCACCACAAAAGAACCTCATACCCATTAAGCAGCTGCCGTTCCCTACTCCCCCAGGCCACAGCAACCACAATCTGCGTTCTTCATCTATTAACTTACCTCTTCTGCATATTTCAAAAGAATGACATCATACAATATATGACCTTTAGTGTCTGGCTTCTCTTACAAAGCATAGTATTTTCAGGGTTCATTCACATTCTATCATGTATCAGCATTTCAGTAATTGTTACAGCTAAATAATATCCCAATATCCCAATGTATGAAGAGACCATAATTTGTTTATCCATCCACCCACTGATGGACATCTGGACCGTCATCACCACCTTTTGGCAATTGTATACAGTGCAGTGATAACATGGGTATATGTGTATTTGTGTTTGAGTCCCTATTTTTAATTCTAAATTTATCTGGGAATATCTTAATTTCGCCTTCATTTTTGAGTGACAGTTTTACTAGCATAGAATTTTCTGTTGACGGTTTCTCCTTTCCCAATTTTAAAAACATCACCCCACTTCCCCCTGGCCTCTAAGGTTTCTGATGAGAAGTCTGCAGATGGCTCCTCACCTCACTGAGGACCCCCTGCATGTGCTAAGCCGCCTCTCTTGCCGTTTGCAGGGTGTGCTCTTGGTCCTGGGGTTTCAACTGTTTGATGGTAATGTGTCTTAGTGTGGATCTCTGCATTTATCCTTCTGGGGTTCAGTGCACTTCCTGAATGTGTAGATTTGCGTCTTTTCTCAAATTCGGGGAGTTAATGGCCATTATCCTTTCAAGTATTCTCTCTGTGCTCTCTCTCTCTCCTCTCCTTCTAAGATGCCCATCACGTGTACCTTAGTACACTTGATGCTACCCCACAAGTCTCTTAGGATCTGTTTATTTTTCTTCATTCTACTTCTTGCTCCTCAGACTGGATAATTTCAAGTGATCTAGGTTCAAGTTCACTGATTCTTTCTTCTGCCAGCTCAAATCTGCTACTGAAACTCTCTAGTGAGTTTCTCTCTTCATCTATTGTACTTTTCAGCACCAGAATTTCTTGCTTCTTTTTTTAAAACTTACATACCTTTACTGATATTCTCCATTTGTTAACATCTCATTCTGGTATCTTTTAGCAATTTGTCCATTGTTTGCCTTAGTTTCCTGAGCATATCTGAGGCGGATGACGTCGTGTTTGTCTAGTAAGTTCAATGTCTGGGCTTCCTCAGAGAAAGTTTTTGTTAATTTCTTCTGTGAATGGGCTACACTTTCTTTGCATGCTTTGTAATTTTTTGTGGGAAACTAGACATTTTGAGTATTATAATCTGGTAACCCAGGAAATGAGCTATCCCCCCCCTCTTCTGGATTTGTTTTGCTGCTTGGTATATGCTATAGCCATGTATATTTAGTGACTTTTCTAAACTATTTTTGTGAAGCATGTATTCTTTGTCACATATGGTGACAAAGAGGGGGGAGGGAAGGAGGGAGGGAAGACGACAGAAAGGAAGAACAGCCTCTTCCGCCTTTGCAGACTGTGGCTCTGTGCTGGGCACCCTGTCGCTTAGTCCGGGTTTACAGCTCTGCCTCAGCCTTCACTTCCGCCTGTCCTGAGCCTAGAAACTGGTCAGAAGCAAAAGACCTTCTCAGGCCTTTTCTGAGCTTGCATCCAGCTCTGGCCTTGAATGTAGCTTTCAAAATTCCCCGAGCAAACAGGGGCACTTTGGATTCTCTCGCATCTTTTCCTGCCTGGAAGTGACACTCTCGTGTGTGAACCCCAACTAATCTTTGCCCGGCGACTCCGGCTGTACCCGAGTCTGACACAAGGAGAAACGCCTGCAGCTTTTCAGCCTTCCTGCCCTGAACTCCAAGCTAGGTGAAAGACAGGCGAGTGAACTGGGTTAGTCCTTCAAGTAGCCCCCAGACAGGTTAGACAGACAGACACAAAGCTTTGCAAGCTCGTCCTGCTCTGTGCCCTCCAGGGCCGGGTCCAGAGCCCAGACTGGGAACATGGCTGCTGCTTGTCTTCCCGGCGGCTGCCATGACACGGAGTGGGTGGAGCAAAGGCAGGTGAAAATATTAAAAGGCTTTCCTACGATTTTTAGGAGGCCTTTTCCTGGATGCAACAATCACCTGGATGCTGTAAAGTTTGACTGTTTCCAGAGTTTGGACGAAGTTAGCTCTGCCACATTCTGCCTGATTTGTGGAGCTGCGTACTCTGTCATTTTTGCTGACATCACCACACCATTTATTTGTGAATGATACAATTAGTGCCCAGAAACAAATCTCTGCTCAGCCCAAATTCCACAATACAAAACAATTTAAAACATAAGCCAGGACCTATACTGTATTCCAAAATAGACAAACCAAAGTTACACCTAATTTACCTGGCCATTCTGAGGACTCTTTTCCCCAAAGCTAAAGCTTACCTTATTTTCTACAACACACCTTTCCTCTACCATGCCAATACTTTATGCATTAAAGCTTTTTAATAATTAATTTTTCAATTCAATTGAGAAAGAACAGTCTTTTCAACAAATGATACTGGGGCAACTTGGTGTTCACAAGCAAAAGGATGAGAAGCCACATCACATACAAAATACAAAATGAAAATGGGTCACAGACCTGAATGTAAGAGCTAAAACTATAAAACCCCTAGAAGAAAATACAGAAGTAAATCGTTGTAACTTTGGGTTGGCAAACTGTTCCTTAGATACAACCCCAAAACATAAGCGACAAAAAGAAAAAAACAGATGAACTCGGACTCATGAAAATTAAAAACTTTTGTGTATCAGGGGATACCATCAAGAAAGAAAAAATACAACCCATAGAATGAGACAATACAGTTCCAAATCACATATATCTAACATGGGACTTAAATCCAGAATATAGAAAGAACTCCTACAGCTCAACAATTAAAACAGATAACTCAGTTTAAAAGCAGGCAAAGAATGTGAATAAACATTTCTCCAGAGAAGATATACTAATGGCCAGAAAGCACATGAAAAGACATTTAACATCATTAGTCATTAGGGAAATGCAAACCAAAGCCACAGTGAGATACCACTTCACACCCACTAGGATGGCTACAAGTGTTGTTGAAGATGTGGAGAAACTGGAACTCTCTCACATTGCTGGTGGAAACGTAAAACGGTGCAGCCAATTACGAAAATAGTTTGGCAATTCCTCAAAAACATGGAATTACCGTGCAGTCCAGTAATTTCATGCCTAGGTATATATACAAAAGAAATAAAAACAATGTTCACACAAAACTTGTACACAAATGTTCACAGCAGCATTATTTATAATGGCCTAAAAGTGGAAACAACCCAAATGTCCATCCATATGATATATCATACAGTAGAATATCACCTGGCAACAAGACGCTAAGTACTGGTATGTGCTGCAACATGAATGCACCTTTAAAACATGATGCCAAGTGTCAGGAAACAGTGACAACAGGCCACACACTCCCTGACTCCATTTATATGAAATGTTTAGAACAGGCAAATCCATAGAGATAGAAAGTAGATCAGTAGTTGCCTGGGGCTGGAGTGGGATAGGGAAGCGGCAAGAATGGGAAATGCCTGCTAATAGATATTCAGAGCTTCTTTCTAGAATGTTAAAAACATTCTGAAATTAGATGGTGGTGACGGTTTCATAACTCTGTGACTATACCCAAAACTATTGAACTGTATATTTTAAATGGATGAATTTTATGTTATGTGAAAAATACTCCAATAAAGCATAAAAACACTTTTTAGACAATTAAAAAATAATAATAATTCATTGTACAAATGTCCATGTATAAACAGAAGACATAAACTCCACTCTAAACTTCTCCATTTTTAAACAGGCTCTGAGTCATTATGAATATCCATTTAGTTTTTCACTGTCACTTTCTACTGTCATCACGCTTACCTGTAATACCTTCACCCACTCTCTCCCTAATACATTGCTTCTTTTCTACAATGGACTGAAAAACCAAATAAACAACTCTCAAGAACATAAACTGGGCGAGGGTTAAAGCCTTAAATGAACGTTGCAGGGGGATCGGCGCACATCAGTTACCACTTTGGACCATGACATTTGTTTCAGCTGCTCAAAGCCCTCTTCCTTAAGTATAGTTCAAGGCCAAGATACCAGATGTCTGACCTTAATGACTGTGTTTAAAATATAAAGCAAAGAGAGACCTTAGAGGAAGTGATAACTACCCTTCACAGACAATGCGTACACACCAGTTGAGCTTCACGTGTCTCTAGGACACGTGCATTATATACAAACTGTAACAGCGCACTCTAAAACTATTAATATTTATGTATATGTATGTGTGCATGCATGTATTTAAGGGTTTGTGTATATATTAATATTCATAAACACATACATCCAAGCATCTAGAGAATGAATAAAAAGCTACCCTGAAACTATATGCATTATAGTATTATAAGAAAATTAGACAACACACAATCGCATAATACTATTTTCAGTAACTAAATTAAGACGTTTTCTTACATTTATGTTAATTCTAAAATGATGATTATATTAAACAATGATAAACTGAATTAAAAGTATCTTGCTCACCTCTTACTGTAAGCTTGCTGTATAGTTGTGAATTCACTTCCTTGTCTCGCTGAAAACGCCGAAATTCATCAATTGCTTCCCTCATGATAGTAACAGCCAAGACAAACCCCTTTAAACAAAATAAAGTATTTGAGAAAACTGGACTTCAACAAAAAGGGAAAATTCTTTTACTGTTTAGCTTTACTTTTTTTCGTTCAATTTATATTAGTTGTAAAATATACAATAAATGAAAAAAAAAGACAAAAAGTAACAAACACTACAAAAGGAACATAGTAATGCATAGTGAAAGATTTACAATTCTTACTATACCCCAGAAAACTTAAAAAATTCACACCTTAATGTATACTTCAAGCTAAACATCAGAAAATATTTAATAACCCAAAGAAAAAGAAATTAATCTTCAATAAACCCATGAATTATATTTAGAACACTCAGGCATTCAAATATCACATTAACAAAGACTGACATAAAAATCTTACAATACGTGCACTTAAATCTTTCTGATAGAATAAAAGCATTTAGGAACACAAAACAATTCCCATATATGACACTTACACATCAACTTCCTTACATCATGCATTACCATGCAAATGCATTTGAGAGCACAGGTATGGCCATAGTGCTCTTTTTCTCTCATTTTGTTAAGCAAAAACCTGAATAGATGAGTTTGATGCTATCAAAATAAAACTTCTGTATACTTGTAATCTATTGTGAAATCTGTTACTAACACATGGCTAACGTCCATCTTTTTTAAAGGCTACATATGTATTTTCTGACACACAATACAAGAATATTCTTCAAGTCAAGTTCCCTATGATTAAAGAGAGACCTCTTCAGTAGGCTTCATTTTAATGACAAACATGCTCCAGCGTACCATGTAAATTACACAACACTGGATGAATTTCCACTGAAAGTACAATAATCTCTTATTCCAGGTTTATTGTTTTTGGTTTTTTTTGAATTAAAAGAACACCTTTGTTTATTGACACGGAAATTTAAATTTTATATAATTTTTATATGTCATAGCATATTATTCTGCTTTTGATGCTTTTCAAACATTGAAAGTTTAAAAACCATTCTTAGCTTTCAGGCTGTACAAAACAGAGGGAGGTCCAGATTTGGCCCATGGTTTGCCATCCCTGCTTTTATTTATTTATTTTTAATTTAATTAACTAATTTATTTACTTATGGCTGCGTTGGGTCTTCGTTGCTGCGCGGGCTTTCTCTAGTTGCAGCGAGCAGGGGCTACTCTTCATTGTGATGCGCAGGCTTCTCATTGCAGTGGCCTCTCTTGTTGCAGAGCATGGGCTCTAGGTGTGCGGGCTTCAGTAGTTGTGGCATGCGGGCTCAGCAGTTGTGGCTCGTGGGCTCTAGAGTGCAGGCTCAGTAGTTGTGGTGCACGGGCTTCGTTGCTCCATGGCATGTGGCATCTTCCCGGACAAGGGCTCGAACCCGTGTCCCCTGCATTGGCAGGCGGATTCTTAACCGCTGCGCCACCAGGGAAGTCCACCATCCCGCTTTTATTGTTTTATATATTTTTAATTAATTTTTATTGGAATACAGTTGATTTATAATGTCGTATTAGTTTCTACCGTACAGCAAAGTGAATCAGCTCTACATAGGTTTTTTTCTGTCTAACCAATAGGCTAAAGTAAGTAGGCCTCTGGAGAATGTTTCTTGTGTTCAGAAGTGCAGTCCTCTTTAAGCAGTTGTGCCTGAAGGCTGGTGTGAGGCTCCAGGCTCAGTGCACACGGCCCAGTTCTCCACTCACTCAGTAGCCTTCAGTCTTGACGTTCATGGTACAGGCACCACCAGTAAGCAGCATCACTACTGCTCTCTGACTCTCAGTGTCATCACGGATCACCACCTGCTGACTGTGCTTCCCAGCACGCCTGAGGCCTAGACCACTCTCAGCGGTGATGTGGGAGCCTGGCCCAGGCCCCCTTGGTTCTCACGGCCACCATCACTACTGGGCCAGCCTCCCGCCTCCAGCCTCACTCCCCTCAAAGTCATCCCTCCACACAGTTCCCAAAGTATCTTCTGCAATATAAATTTGACAAATATGTGGCAAAATCCTCCTCCAGGGACGGGCCCCAGCAATTCACTGCCTGAAACCTCAACAGTCCCCGCTGTTTACGCTCCTTCGCTAAAGCACAGCCTTAAGGACAGACCTCTAGCCTCGTGGCCCACTCAGTGCCGCCTTTATCCTCCAACGCCAGGACACTATCAGCAGTCTCCTGCAACAGCATGACGCCTCCCATCCAGTCTTTGCCAGTGTCTTTCCAGTGGCTGCTAAAAGCACTATTTTAAGAAGTATTCCAAAGCTACTCTTGGAATCATAAAGAGAAGCCGTGAACAGCAGTTGCTGGTGGGCCCCACCCACAGAGAGGAAGGCAGGCACGGCACGTGCCAGGGATTTGCCATCACCGCCTGAGGACAGCTGACGATGGGCAGGGTGACCCTCACGTAGCAGGACCTTTAACACACATTTTGTTTTTAGTAACAGTTTTGTTGAGATTAATTCACATACCTTAAAATGCTTTTAAAGCATGCACGTCACTTGTTTAGTTTATTTACAGAGCTGTGCCTCTATCACCATCATCTAGAGCATATTATTTATTTATTTAATCACCCCCAAAAGAAACCCCAAGAGCAACCAGCCCCCATTCCCCCTCCGGTCCCCGCCCTGGAAACCACTAATCTACCTTCCGTCTCTGTGGATTTGCCTATTACGGGTGATTCGGTAACCTCGATGTTTAGCTTCCTGACAACAGCCAAACTGTTTTCTAAAGCGATTACACCAATTTTCATGTGTTTATTGCCCATGTGTATATCTTCTTTGGAGAAATGTTAATTCAGATCCTACACCCACTTTATAACTGGGTCAACTTATCTTTTAGTTGTTAAGCTGGAAGAGCCCTTTATATCATTCTGCATACAAGTGCTTGTCAAATATGTGACCTACAAATATGATGTTACAAACACTTTCTCCCACTCTGGGTTATCGTTGTACTTTCTTGATGCTGTCCTCTGATGCACAAAAGTTTTTAGTTTTGATGAAGTCCAACTTACTCAAGTTTTTTCTCTTGTCACTTGGGCTCTTAGTGTCCAAGATCACAAAGATTTACTTCCATGCTTTCTTCTAGGAGTCCTACAGTTTCAGCTTCATTTAGGTCTATGATCCATTTTAAGTGACGGTTTGTGTATGCTGTGGTAGGGGTCCAACTTCATTCCCTCCCACATGCTGTCCAAACGTCCCGGCACCATCTGTGGAGACTACTCTTTCTCCATTGAACCGTCTTGGTACCTTGTTGAAAATCCATTTGTCATAAATGTTTATTGTATCCTTTGATCTACATACCTATCCTTCTGCCAGTACCACATTCTCTTGATTACTACAGCTCTGTAAGAAGTTTCAAAATGGGGAAGTATGAGTCCTACGACTTTGATCTACTTTTCTAGGTTGTTTTGGCTACCCTGGGACCCTTCCGTTGTTGCATGAATTTTAGAATCAGCTTGTCAATGCCTGCAAAAGAAGCCAAATGGGATTTCGATTCAGATTGCGCTGACTCTGTAGATCAGTTTGGAGAGTCCTGTCATTGTAATACTAAGTCTTTCAATTCTTGAACATGAGACGACTTTCCATTTACTTATATCTTAATTTTTTTCAAAAATGTTTCATAGTTTTTGATATGCACTTTAGCTGAATGTATTCCTTTTTCCTTTTTGATGCCGTTATAAACAGAACTGTTAGCCTCACTCCATTTGCAGGCGGTCACGCTAGTGCGCAGCAGTGCAAGTGAGGTCTGTACATTTACCTCGTACCCTACGGCTCACTAACTTGTTCCAATACTTTTGTGTGTGCATAGATTCCTTAGATTTTCCTATATACAAGATCATGCCATCTGCGAATAGAGACAGATAGCTTTTCTTCTTTTCTATCTAGATGCCTCCTATTTCTTTTTCTTGCCTAACTGCACTATTCATTTTACCTTCAATAAAATGTTGAATGGAAACAGTGGGAGTAGCCATCTTTGTCTTGCTGCTGACCTTAGGGGGAAGCATCCAGTCTTTTACCATTAAAAGTATGTTAGCTGTGCAAAGTACAAAATTTTAAGAACAAGAGAGATTTCTACATTATGACCAAGAATCTCCATACTAGAGGGAAGTATGTGCTCTAGGGACAAATGGCCAGCCTCTCCAAAGCTGGTGACTTGTCATGACAAAGCAGTGATGAAATAAAGTGGTCGTCAAAGAAACTATTAGTTGGGGGCAGAGAAGTACTCTTATCTTGAATGCAAATTCATCATTTTATTAGAGCTAGGGTTAGCAAAGGTAAGACAAAAATAAAATAAAATAAAAGCATCAAATATCAAAAACATTAGCTTTAAGAAATTTAGTATTATCAAAAGCCTTAAAATTTATACACATATTAACCAAGCAGCTTCACTTCTAGAAACTTAGCCTAAAGAAAAAAATAAAATAAAACCAAGGATCCCAGCACTGAATATGAAAAAAATGGAAACCTGAAAGTCCAAATAAGAAATTTATGATACTCTATATGATGAAATATTTTATTTCCCTAATTCAAAGATGCTGTTGATTTTAAGATACATCATTATTGGGACTTCCCTGGTGGCACAGTGGTTAAGAATCTCACTGCTAATGCAGGGGACACAGGTTCAAGCCCTGGTCCAGGAAGATCCCACATGCCATGGAGCGACTAAGTCCATGTGCCACAAGTACTGAGCTCGCGTGCCACAACTACTGAAGCCCCCGTGCCTAGAGTCTGTGCTCCGCAACAAGAGAAGCCACTGCAAGGAGAAGCCCGCGCGCCGCAACAAAGACTAGACCCTGCTCACTACAAGTACAGAAAGCCCGTGCGCAGTAACAAAGACCCAACACAGCCAAAAATAAATAAATAAATAGATAGATAGATTTATTTAAAAAAAAAAGATACATCATTATTAATTTAGTAACAGTCCTGGTGGGAAGACAATATCACTTTAAATACATAAACCGTTTATAAGTCACAATTTCAGTAACATGAAAAATATGCATCTATGAATCCAAAAAATACAGTTCTATGCAGCCACTCTCGTGTAGGAGAATATTTACGGTTACAGACTCATGTGACGGTGTGGAAGTAATTCCTTAAAACTCTACCTGTGACTGACTCACCTTGAGAGACAAGAGGAGAGTGAGTGTCAGGAATGCTTCATTTATACAATGAAGACAGTATTTTTAAAGAAGTGCTTTCTATCAGACAGGCATATCAGAATCACTCAGACAACTGTTTGCAACACAGATTTGCTCAGGCCCTACCTGAAATATGTACCTTTACCTCTAATCTCCAGGGAACTGACCCCCTCCCCCACCCCGACATACAAATGGTATTTAAACTCTCCAGATGAATCTAATTTTTACCCTTTAAACCTACAGCTTAAAGACAGCAAAATTTACCTCTGAATTTATTAAGTTTATAAACCACAAGAACTGTGCTAGTTCCTAGTGCTCCTAAGAACTCAAGGAGTGAACGCAAGCTGCCTCTTCTAATGTGATAATATCAGAGAAGATGCACCAAAGAGGGGCAGGTCCCAACTTCTAAAGACAGGAGTTCAACACCCCTAAGAGGAAGCAGAGTCCCGGTCACAGGCAAGGACTACTGACAGCTCTAAGCTGCTCCAGGCCTCATTCCAAGTCTAAGGTTCCTCTGGATACATAATAGACGGGTAGGACCAGAAACAGCCAAGAGGGGTCCCTCCCACACCGTCATGCCCACCTCTAGCACATATATTCTGAGAAGACGCCCAGTGACCAGCCTAGGAACATAAAACAGATCAAAGGAAAGGCAAGCTGATGCCACCATTTCCTTCTTGACCACTGGAGTTACAACCAATGGGCCTCTACCTTTCAAGTTTACATCTTCTGAGGTTAAGACCTCAGAAGAGGTCTGCGCTCATAACAGATGGGTGGTTTAGGGAAGATATGGATACACAAGTCTCCTGCAGGAGCAGCTGGGCCTGCCCATGACCTCAGCACCAACCAGGTCAGAGATGTCGGCTACAGCACTGCTATCCAGAAAAAAACAAAACTGCACACAAGAGGGTCACAGTGACATGCTGTCCCCCAGAATCAACAGCACTGGTGCATCAGCACTGATGACAAGAATATCTCGCATGGCCTGTCCACAGCCCGTGATGAAATCTTACATCACAAAGTGGGATCCTTTTCTATTTCTCCATATAACCCAGGAACCATATGGAGTGAGTGTCAAAACAATATATAATTTAGCAAAGAGAAAAAAGATTTTATTATGTTACCACATCAGTTTACCTTTGAGGGATTATTATATGCCAGACACTCCTACATATTTTAAATGAATTACCTTTTAAATGTCACAAAAACCTTAGAAGACGTGTACTTTTAGCTCTAACTTACAAATAAGGAAACTGAAATACAAAAAGAAAAAGTAACTCAGTCAGGGTCACAAAGTTCATGTAAACAGTGGTTGTCTCTGGATGGCAGGATTCCAAATGATTGATTTTGTTTTCTCCTTTTCATACTTTGCCCACACCTCCAATTCACAGAGACACTCACAAGAAAGGGTGGATAGAAGGAAGGATTTTAAAATCAGGCTGAAAATCAGAGTCCCCCACAGACTGATTTCCAACCTACACAGCCTGTCTGGTTTCCAATTATGTATTAACAGAGCACCAGGAAGATATTTTATATGGAAGATGTACAGATTAAAAAATCCATATTTTCTTTATCTAAAAACCTTTTGTATGGATAGATCTACTCCACCTTATTAATTTTGATAGAAGCATTACAACCCATTTTGTTACTCTGATTACAGCAGCTTTGCCTTGAAGAAGTGTTCTGAAATCTGAACAGTATGAAGGGTAATATTCATTCTGATACAATGTAATGAAATCACTTATTTTCAGTTTACTCTTCCTATTATATAACAAAATATAACAGAAATTAGTTCAGACCTGAAGCCAGTAAACAACACTGCCAGGAGTAATTGAAATAGAAAGATTATTAATTAAGCTATCACTGTTTTCAGAAACATCCTAATTTTAGATAGAGAGCAGAGGGATTAAGTTTGCATTAACTTGTTTTCTTTAAAATGAGTGGACATCAGACATAAGACTTCATAATCACCAGCTTTAAGATTTTTTATGCTTCACTGGCAGGTTTTTGGCTAGGAGAAAACTGCAAATGCTAACTGATTCCTCTTTTGGGCAACTTACAGAACCTTAGAGTGCAAGCAGAGAAAAGATGTCAAAAGCTTCAATGTGTATATGAAGATCCCTGCTCTTCTAGGCCCTGGGATGGGACAGGGTAAGATACACAGGCGTAGAAAGAACAAGGGCTTAGGAAGAAATCAAGAATACTTCCCTTGGTAAAGAAAAAAAAAAAAAAAATACACATGTATATTTTAGATTTAGTTTAAAGGTTCTTTAACTTTGCCCAGATTAATAAAAAAGATCTTCTACAGATAGTATCTAAATTTTCAAAAATTTAAAAGGTGTTGTGAGGTGAGTTTGGATCAAAGAACCAATATACCCTAAGTCAGCTTCGTGGATTCAAAAGTGAGCCCAATGCGCACATCAACTTTGTGAGATTCTTGCCAAGTCAAAGGTTAAAATGCATGTAAAAAGTGCAAGCAAAGATACTGACAAACCTTCATTATGTGTTTTCTGAGAAGAGGCGTCACCTGTGGCTGCTGCCAAACCCAGGAGCAGAGGGAAGGGTGGGAACCCAGGTCTGAGGGTGTGGCGGCCAGCAGAGCGGAGCAGGGGAGCGCCCGCCCGCGTGTCGAGGCCCTGCCCGAATCGAAGAAGGGGAGGGGCTTTTCTCTGCTCTCTGGAGCACGAACACATAATCACAGCAGAATAACGGTCCCCTTATGTGGATACTGAGGTTCGTACTGAGGTATTTATCTAAATATAATAAAGTTTATTTCTCATGTCAAAAAAAAATGATAAAGTACTTCAAAAAACCTGAGAATTCAAGTTAAAGGACCTAAAATCCAATCTAGAACTGGAAATGAGCTCTCGTTAGAGAACAGAGAAACTAGAGAGGCCCATGTATGCTGTGCACTCAGTCCAAGCCTGGCCAACAAGGTCAATCTGTGAACAGATAACACTGAATTCTTCGAAAAGAATCCATCAAAATAGAACATTTTCTTTGGTTAAAAGCTAGTTAAATCAGAGTTAAAAAGGCCAGAGACAAAAGCAAGATACAAATGAATATATTTTACTTCAGATTTTTAAGAAGAATTTGTGTTCTCAGATACTCACTGTTTGAGTTAAAATTAATTTAACCCAAGGTAGAAAATACTATTTAAATGGTAAATACTGCTAGGAATAGAAAATAGGGGCTAGAAATAAACACATGAAAACCATAAATAAGTTTGTGTTTTCAGCATTAGCAAGTATATTTTCTATGTTCTAAAATTTCTGTAATGCTAGACTGCTTTTATTAGAAAATGGACAAAATAAACAGCCCTTTTAAGGAGGGCACATACAGCCTACAGAATTTCTGGCACAAGTGTGTAAGGAATAACACACAATTTGACTGATCGTGCAGCAGTCTGTAACTGAGAACAATTAGAAACAACCTAAAAGTCTCCTTTCCCAAGAGGATGGACAAATCAATTGTGATACATTCACACAATGGAATATTTTAGAGAAGTGAAAAACGAAGGAACTAGATATGTGTGTCCACATGGGTCAATTTTATAAATCAATGTAAAGTCAAAAAAGCATGTTACAAAAGGATACTTAGAGCAAGACAAATGTTACATAGAATTTTTAAAGCATGCCAAAACAGTGCATCTTGTTTTAAAAATACAAACATAAGTAGCAAAATTATTAAGAGATACACAGCAATTTAATCTCAAATTCAGAATAGAGGTTACCTCCAATGAGAAGAAAAGTGAGAGAAAAGAAAGAAGGAAAAGTCACCTATGTTCCCTCTCCATGGCTGTGTGGCTTTAAGATCAACTTTTAAAACTGTGGTGTAAGCTTCAGTGTTCTCCCTCGTGTGACATATGCAACACACAGACACACGCCCCTATCCTATTCAGGATGAAATCTGAGCGCCCACCACCCCTCCGGGCCCCCTTCCCACCAGAGTTGCACGTCCACACACTCCAGGGTGTCCAGACCTTGTGCAACTACTGTGCCCTCTGCCTGCAACACCTGCTCTGCACACGGCCCACTCACTCCCTCCTATCATCCAGATGTCGTCAAATGCCACCCCAACAAAGGCGACTTCCTTAGCCACCCTATTAAAATAACCCGGTCATTCTCTACCCCCATATCCTGCTTTACATTTTCGGCTTCACGGCTTCATGGCAGGCTTCCTGGCATGACGGATCATTTAAATTGTCTTTCTCCCCCAGAATATAAGCTCTATTAGGACAGGGTTTGTCTTATTCACAATTGAATCAACACTGCTTTCACTAGTGCTGGACACAAACGAACTCAGTGGGGGCTGATCAAAGAATTGTGTATTTCATTCCATACATATTTTAACCCATTTTTCCCCATTTTTCTAATATGTACACCTTCAGTGTTATTAAATACTTTTTCTAAACATCATTTTCAAAGGTACACAGTAGCACAGTATTCCAACAATGCATGGCATAAAGCACAGTTAAACAATCCAGTTAGACATTTGACTTTTCAAATAATTTTGTCATCAAGAATAATAGGGCTTCCCTGGTGGCACACTGGTTAAGAATCCGCCTGCCAATGCAGGGGACATGGGTCCGAGACCTGGTCGGAGAAGATCCCACGTGCCGCGGAGCAATTAAGCCCCTGCGCCGCAACTACTGAGTCTGTGCTCTAGAGCCCGCGAGCCGCAACTACTGAGCCCACACGCCTAAAGCCTGTGCTCTTCAACAAGAGAAGCCACCACAATGAGAAGCCCGCGCACCTGCAAGGAAGAGTGGCCCCAGCTCGCCATAACTAGAGAAAGCCCGCGCGCAGCAACAAAGACCCAACTCAGCCATAAATAAATAAATAAATAAACAAATAAATAAATATTTTTTAAAAAGAATAATAATAGACATTAGTAAAGACATTCTTTAGACTCTATGACTGATCATTATTGCTTTAAGATAAATTCCTCAAATAGAAATGCTGAATCCATTTATAAGGCATTTTATATATATTTCCAAACTATCCTCCAAAAAAAGGCTGTATAGATTTATGTTTACACAACAGTGGATGAGAATCACAGCTTCACATCATCAGCACCAACGTCTCTGTTGATCTGGCGAATACAACAAGTGGAAAAGGTATCCATTTATTCAGTAATTTTGTATCTAGATTACACATAAGTTGCTTTCATTGCTCAGACCCACGCCACCCTAAAGTCTACGTGAACAGGAACCGGAGAGGGACTTAAACTTACCCCCGCTTCCAGCCCTCCTGCCGCACCTGAAAGCACAGCCTCAGAGGCAGCAGGGCTGCACGAAGCAGAACAGATCAACTGGAGAGCACAGGGCTCCGATCTCCAGTTCTGAGGGCGGGAAACCTGAGCACTGCCCTGCTCCCTCGCTACAGGAATCATCTCACTCGCCATGTTTTCTTGCCCAGATCACACTGGTGATCTGCCCAGGAGGGAGCACACCAAAGGGAGCAGTACCCGCTTCTAGGTGAAAAGAAGGAAGGAGACATACCTCTTACCTCTGTAAACTGAAAAGCAATGAAAACTATCTGCAAACAGTATAAAACTATCAAGATAGCATGTTTGAGATGGAAATATTCAATGACAAACATCATTTGCCTTCCCAAAAATGTCACGCCCCAAGCTGTCAACCAGCGGCTGCCAGACTTCACTGAGATGCTTCAGAACTGTCGCCATCAGGCAGAGGGAAAAGCTGCCCACCCGTCAGGATGTCAGAGGCGCTGGGCAGACTCGCACAGGCCCGCCCCATCTCTCCCAAGAGCTCCTCCAGTACGGGGCAGCGGGGCTGGGGACACACAGCTGCCACCCTAGGGCCCGACAGAACGCCCAGCCCCACCAGCAAAGGTGCTCTGTAGCTTCTCCAGCCAACCTAGCGCCGCACGCTGCCCTCACACTCCTGTGAAACCTTGTAACAAAAGTTCAGTGACACACAGCAACATATCACATTTTAAAAATACGATTGATTTATCTTTTAACCATCTCCACTCTTAAAGCTATATTTTAAATACTTAATAATTTCACTTAATTTCAAAAATCTTTTCTTTTTACCAGAGGAGCCCAGTAGGTGTAGAGATAGCCTATTTTCAATGCTGGCACAAACTGTGAGCAGGATACTACCAGAAAATAGAGATTCAAGAAAAACTTGAATTGTTCATATAAAACCTAAAAAGAAAAAGAAAAAATTAACATAATCTCTTCAAGGAAAATCTTTCATATCTTAATTAAATAATTAAAATCAACATAATATCTAACTGTATTTCCATCAAACAGTGAAAACATGCCCTGAGTCACAATACATTAATTTTGACAATGGCTTTCCAATAACTAAATCACAAAAAAGAGCTAAGGTTACCCCAAATTATATTTAAAATAAACTGAAAAAAAAAAGACAATTAGAACTTTCAACTATGTTAAGTGTCCTCTAAAAGTTTCTTATTTTCTTGCATGCAATTTTCCAGGTTCCCACACTCATCTTCTATAAATCTTTACATGCACACCAAATGAGACAGCAAAACCTTCCCAATGTTAGTAAGTCAGTTAATATAGATATACAAATGTATCTCTTCATATCAACTCAGAAAATCTTATGGAAAAGTGGTGTTAACCTTGTATTTATGAAATGGTAAACAATAAAACATGATAGCCACGTTTTCTGAATGTGGACATCTAGGTAGTTTTAGAAAGATCGAGTGAACAAGCAAACCATGTACAGGTATGACTTCACACACACACAAAAACCTACTTTAATCTCCTGTATTTACTTCCCTCAAAGTATAAGAAATGATAAAATATAAAAATACGTAAATTGCAGACCAATTTTCAGGAAGACAGCTACCTGCATATTCTTTACGTGATAGCTGATATACGGTAGCTGACCTTCAACACTACAATTACAATGAAACTTACAGACTTGCAAACTGCAAATCAAAATCTCCTGGGATGCCATTTTCTAATACAACGTGGAAGGCACAGAAATTTTCACAAGGGCAGAGCAATGCGTTAAGTACTTACTGTTGACTTAAAGAGTCTGGAACCACAGTTTTTATATAATGAAGTTATACACATCATCACACAGTTATGTGTATGACTAAAAACATCAGTTACATCAATGACACATTTATATTCATAATCATGTTCAACTGCAGTCTAAAAATGTTTTGAATCATTTCATAAATTAATCTTAGCAGGAGAGAAAACTCTTTTTCCTCAGTGATTTCTTTCAAATCTCAGTTAGCATAGATTATATCTACTAGCAATTCGGAAATTGCCATTCGTGCTAAAAATGGCATAGAATTCCTACTGTGCAATTACCAAATGTTTCTAAAATACTACGTTTTAGATGAAAAGACTAATTTAAGAGACAATCTAAGAAAAAAGTCATTCCCACGGTAACAGCTGTACAGACACATCAACAGGTCTCTTCTGGACAGCCGTCCTGGTAGCCAAGTGAACTCACTCGGATCAAAACTAAGCTGCCCGATCCACCTTAAACCACTGCAATCAAGACGTGATTGTCTGCTGAGCGAACTTCTGGAGGGCTTTAGGAAAATGTACAACACTTAGCCAACGTGGGAGTATTTAATAATTTAAACCTAAGGAGAAAACAGTAGCTTCATTCAATAAAGATGAGAATATTTATCTGCCTGAAAGCGAGTTTACACTTTATTGTCCTAACAAAAGGTCAGTCTTTTAATTATGAAGCCATTAGTTTTGTGTGTTTTAATAAAGGAGCATATCAGACATCAAGCATCTGACAACTATTGGACGGATGGGGGGGGTGAGGGCTGATCAATGCCCAATATCAAGTCAGCGTGCTTATTTAAATAAAAACATGAAAGATAAAGCAGCCCTCATTTCACATAATCAAGAGGGGTTTTTGCAAAATAGCGTAAGAGCTAACACCTAGAACATATCAAAAACTTTGATACTGGAAACATAAATCAGTCCCAGCTTTCTTTTGCCTTTAGAAAGATAAATAAATCTGTCTATTAAAATAGGGAATGATGCACAAAAAGCAAAAATAATTCCACTAATCTAAATACATATAATCGCAGTTTTATAATTTAAGCCACAAATATCACTGGCAACAAAAAAAAGTAGTAAATATTTAAACTTCAGAATTTAAATTTAGCATAATACCTAATTAAAGATAACTACTGACATAACAATACAACAAGGCCTGAAATTTACAATGTGAAGTAGAAAAGAAATCTATAAATGCTTATAGATATTTTGTTATGGAGTCATGTTTGTGTAAAAAGTTATTTTACTTTCATTGTGACAGCCTCGGCAGGCTTTAAACATTAGATACATTCCACTTTTCCCACCAAACAAATTCCCAGCCAAACAAAATTTATGACTTATTTTCTGATAATTTTATTTAGCTTTACTTGATTATTTCTACAATAATATAAATGTGATGTTTATCTAGAATTGAAGGCAATAATCAAACTATAAACTTTCTTGAGTTGAACCCTTATCATGTGGCTATTACAAATGCATATGAATTACTTAACAATTATTTGAAACACCCATGGTTCCAAAGCAAAAGGACTCTGATTTGGATACGACAGAATTAATGAGAGAAAAAAATGAAAACAAAGTTAGCAATCTCTGATATGCAGCCCATTTTCAAGAATTTAACAATCTTACCCCAGGTATAAAGGTAAATACATTGTATTTCTGATTTTTTATAGAATTTCTGGGATGTTTTTCTTCACACTTTTCCGGATATCCAAGCCACACTGTACGAGCTTTCAATTCTTTCTTTCTTTGACAAATATTTATCAGCCAATCACAGCAACTGCATGAAACAAAAGATACATATTGCGTATGCTTTTTCAAAAGTTTTTGAATTAATTCTATATATCCAGAGCCAATACTGATTGTATTTACCAGACACCAATAGCATATCTACTGTTAATCTGTAAGGGTTTTCTTAAAACAGGTCAGCTATACTAATTTAAATTTGACATGAAGATACTGAAGGAGCTTGAATAAGTGTGCAATGACTCCTAGAACCTCAGGGAAATTATCCTCCCCGTTTAGACCCTCTTACTGGCAAAATAAAACCATTAACATTCTGAAGCAGTCAATGCTTTACATGCTGAGAAAAGAATCGCCATATGTTATGGGTAATTCTCAATACACCACTTGGTGATTCAGTGATAAAGGCTCTCAGACGTCAATTAACTAGGATGTGACCCACGCCCTTGTCTTAAGTAGTCACTTTTTTCCTCCTTTAAGTGATCGCGTTAATATAAAACTAAGACGTATGGCTCAATTCAGTATTTAGAAAGGATACCAATGTTTAATGGACTATTCTAATGGCTTAAAAGCTTGATTGTATTTCCATGTGGCTACCTTCATCTATGCAACGAAGATTTTAATCTAAATCTACCCTGCTCCAACCCTGCTCAGGGTTCCAGGAGCACAAACTCTTCTCCTTCCTGGACATCCAAACCACCATATTTGAATAGAGAGTATAAAGTTTCTAGTGGGATAACTTTTCTTAAAATACTTCAGAAAATGATGAAAAGGTATCAAATTCACCTCTATTAAGCACAAAATAATCCTGAATTTAAAATTCAGTATTAACAATTCAGTTTAATTAAAATTTCCAAAATGCAGAGAAAGACTCCGAGAGGTTTAATAAGGGAAGGGAAGTTATTAAACGTCATCTTCTGAACGTAGCCAAGGCTAGAACTGCAAGCCAGAAGGATAAGGCGGAAATTCCTAACTTCACTTGGGACAAAGCAAGCTCAAGAGTTAACCTGAAATCCTGCAGGATAATGACAGCCTTAGAAGGTGTGACTATAAGATGAGGCTGACCCCTCAGGACTATGTGTCAAATTCACTGCACGTCTTTCTTCCCTTTAACACACTCAGATGTGTTACTTCATAAATCACCCACAGCAGCACCCCGTATGAGAGAATACATTATGTGTTTAAACTGAAATCAGTATATCCCTACTAAGTATCCACCTAGTTCTTGGCTGTGCTCAGAAAACCTTCATCCTGGAAGGACAGGGCTTTGCCCTTTGAAAGCTGCGGAGTCCTCCTGGCGTGGGCACAGCTCATCGCCCGCAGGAGTGTCAGGCTCTGCCGTCCTGAGGAGCTACCCCATGGGGGGTCCAGGAACGCCAAATGCATACCAAGCAGATCAGCTCTAAAACATTCTCCGCACCCCATCTTCTGCTTCAATTGGAGCAAAGAAGACCCAACTCTCCAAGAGCAGAAATTTCTTATCACTGCTTGCCATCACGTTTTAAAAAATAAATCAGAACGGAGAGCATCTCCACGCATAAAGCATACTTTTAAATCCCCAACAGTTATAAATCACAGTATTACTAAACGATTTAAGACTGTCAAAATAAGTATTCCCATCCTTACTGTTTGTTGGTGGGGGAAAGGGGACTGGTCAAGTAGATCTCAGTCAATATTGGTAATATTTTATCTTGTTTATGCTTGTATGAGACAAAAATTAAATAAGGCTTCAAATAAAATATAATAAGCTTCAAACTACTATTTCTCACCTTCCTGTTGCTTTTACAGTAGGACCTGGATTGCCTCCAGCCCAAGCTCCCTCACCAACACCCACACGGAACCAAATTGCCGGACCCGCGCCTCTCCTTGGGGCACCTCCCCACAGCCGGGAGGGAGGGCGCACACTGCCCACCTCTGTCCAGTTACAACACCAACTCCTCGTCTCAGACCCCCGCAACCACACTCACAGACGACAAACTCCCACACGGTACACAAGGGAAAACCGGAGGCCACAGAGGTCAGTGAGCGATGTACGCACAACAGCTGGGCAGGGCTGACACACAGCCCGGACCTCAGTCCCCACTCAACCCCGTGTTCCTCCTGCCGCGAGGACAACAGGCAGGCCGGCGCCTGCTCATCTACACAGACGGCCTGTGCTTAGCACAGCACACAGTACGGCAGCCATTCAACAGACGATGGAAATAAATGAAAAACGCATGAGCAGGCCACAGGACTCCATGGGAAAAATGTGGACTTTAAGGTCGTGCTTTTGGAAACAACTCCCAGCAAGTGGCACTGGGGTGGTCCCCTGGTCTAAGTCTTTGTTTCCTCATCCGCAGAAGCGCTGATGAGGTTACAGGTGACACGCTCTGAGCTCCTGGCACAATGCCTGCCACAGGGAAAGCACTCAGAGCTCTGCTGTCACTGTGCTGCCTCTCGCTGTCACATTCAGAATGTCTCCAAACTTATAACACTAATTGGCACAAAAAGTTACTGTCCAATAAAGCATCCATTGGCCACATGTGGCTATTTTAGTGGGAATTAATTAATGTTAAGTAAAATAAAAAGTGCAGTTCCTCAGTCACCCTATCCACCTTTCAAGGACTCAACAGCCACCTTGTCCAGTGGCTACCATATTGGACGTCACAGATCTAGAATATTCTCAGCATCCCAGGGAAGCGCTGGAGCAGGGCTGGTACACACAAAGCACTCTTCAGGCAAGCACGACAGCTAGGACAGCAGTCCTCGTGTGCACACTTCCTTCAGCATTTCAAATACAGCAAAAATCCTCCAGGAATGTATTCAGATATGAATTTTTCTCCTGAAACACATAATTATCTAATCTAATGGTTTAATGTGCAAAAGTCAGACAAGTCTTAAGATGAAACGGAGGATAGCCAAAGCTCAGTGTTTAAAAAAATATAAATAAAACTTAGGAAATGTGGATTTTCCAGAGTTTAGGCTGGTATCGGCATATCCTACAGGCAAAAAGCTCTATAAATGCAAAACCACTGTCTTCATCACATGACACTGTAAACATTCGCTAGAATAAAAACCTCAACATCTACACCACTGTCAGCAGCACATGAAACTAACATCCCATTAACTTTCAAAGCTTCATACTCTAGAAACTAAATTAAATACGAGGGGCTAAAAACACATACTCAACAGTTCAGTTTTTCTCTATAACACTGTATAGAAAAAACTAAGATTCCCAGACTTCCAAAATGTAATTAAATTATTCATAACACTTTGCTACTACTATTACCAAATTAAAATCTTATTATTATTTCTTCAAGCAAAGACAGAATCAAGCAGTGGTTAGGGAGCCACTATTAAACCACCCGCTATTCCACAATATTAAATGAATACACAGTCTCGAAGTTTTAAAAGCCTGGGGCTCTGCCAGCATTGCCACTGGATTATGCAGACAGAAAATATGACCAGAAAGAGAAGACAAACCCCCCACATAAAGAAAATACTTGTAACCAAAAAAATACGTGTAAGTAAGCCTTATAGAGCTGTAGAGCTAAGGGAGAAAGTAAAACTATGGGCCATTTTTGAAGGCAAAGTAATAAGAGTAAAACATACTGGTAAATACCGGTAAGTGAGAAGGAGATGCAGAGGAGTCCCTGGAAGAAAGAAACCAGAAGCTTTACCCAGGAACATTTCTATGCGCACTGCACGTTTCCTCAGTTACTCTGTATTCAGAAGACACTTTCCCATTTATATGTAAATCGCCTCACACTGTCAAGGCAAATTGAAACTAAATCCAATAGTGTACAAACTATACTTTTTTCTTAAAACATTTTAGGATTAGTAAGTTTTTGCAAATGCCTCTACAATCAAAGTAGTACTCCAATACTCAATAAAGCACATCTTTATATGCCAAGATCCTGTCTTGTAAAATTTTAAGGGGCCATAATTAAATAACTTCCAAAATTTAGAAAGCCTCCTTCCCAAATAAGTAAATAATTATATCCAACAGGTACCTTTGGTTACCAAGCCAAAAGCAACACAGCACTCATGTCCTCTCAAGAGATCAGCATTTTCCCATGCTTCTGCACTCCAAACGTGTTGCCGATTAACTGAAAGTGTAGAGGCCATTTAGGACCGGGAACAATCCTAGCATTTGATACCCCCCTTCATATGGAAATGCCATTCAAGGGTTCCACTTTCATGGGGACAAAGTGATTTTTGATAGCAAGTGAAACGTAAACCTCGTGAGAAAGGCATTACTGTCCCCCAGAACTACATACCGGTGTGCATCACGGTAACCCACGTGGAGGACACCCAAAGGTTTAGAAGACAGATTACAGAAAAAGTTTTTCCAGAGTCAAATTTTTCAGAGTTGGAATTTTTGCCAAATAATAAAAATGAGAAGGCAGGTCTTAAGCCATGAAGAAATTAAAGCCTACTCAATCCCAGAAGAAGAATAATTTAAAAATAAACCTGACTACTCACAGAATCTACAAATAAAAATACAATGAAATATCTGCAACTCATTAATATCATTTGCTATCTATCTTTACTACAATATTCACTGACGTTTTCTTCTGCAATTAAACTAAGTAATTTTATATATCTTCTACTCTTTGATCCTTCGCCTAATAACCTTAATAACACTGACTTTTATAATGCCTGGTATTTAGAAAATAAAAAGGTTAGCAAATATTCAAAACTGGAAATTTATAATAAAGAAAATAAGACCCATCTAAGTTGCTAACTGTACAGTTTGTTCTGTAAGGTGCAGTTTTAATTTCCATAACAATTTCCTGGTGTAGTGGATGCACACTGAACACGAAGTGTGGCCATGTCTCAGGTCACTCTCGTCCACATGGAAAGAGACACTCGTGAGTGAAGCCACCACGATGGTTCGGTCAGCTCTGCCCACATGATCACCATTCACTAAGATAAAGACTATATATACATGTCGAGTATATATTACTGAGCTGTTTTAATATCCCCAAAACATGTTAGTTTTTGCCACTAACACCTAGATTTTCAAATATATTCTTAATATCTTCCTTAAGAAAAGGAATATTACAAATGAAATCAAAAACTTGGCCATGTTCCATTTGGTAAAAACAAAATCCTGTAAAAGACCAAAAATAATTAATTCAACAAGGCACTCGGCCTTCAACAATGTCCACAGTTCTTGGCAACCGTTTCACTGGTATGGATAAGTATCACTTCCAACACGTGGCCTGCCCTCTTGAAGTCCACACCATGCGCACGAGACTATGACCTTAAAGTTTCAGGTCCATCAGTACCCACTCCCACGTCCCCAGTTTCTAGCAACTCTGTCATGCAGGGATCCTCCGTGCACAGTAGGTAAGATTCTCAGCCTTCTCAGTCCCACTGATCTTCACGTCAGGTTCCCTTTAGGAGGGTGAGACCAGGCACTTATCTGCTTGAAGAGTGCAAATCAGGACCTATCGCATTTGGGGCACACCTCCTCGTCCTAGCACTTTTCCCAGTCCGCGGAGCAAAGAGCAAGGAAAGGCTTTGGCGAGTCAAGTCAGACTCTGGCTCAACTTCGGGCTTGGCCCTTAGCTATCAGGAGAGGGCCTCTTCTAGTTCTCGGCTGTAAACAGCAGTGAGAATGCTCATCTCAAACAGCACCACTGGGTCTGATCCCACTCTTTCTTCCACCCCACACTAATGGAAAACACACACCACACATCCATCAAACTGCAATTGCGGCACCGCCCAAAGCTCCTCTGCCGCAGCCGTCTCTTCAACTCACAACACTGGCCACCATTCCCACCGTAACTGCCCACACCCTCGCTTCCACAGCTGGTTCTGTAACGGCTCACGTTTCTCCTTGATGGACAAACAGTAATAAAATTATGCTGGGTTCAATACAGATGTGTGATTACTGATGATCTCTACCAAGGCAGGACCAATTTTGTCATTTTTTTAGTCCTCATGTGTATCCCAGACACCTCCTCACTTAAATGAACTAATGTTCCCAACTGAGGTTAAGATAAAAGTCATCCTCTCCAACACTATTTCACACTTGCTCCCCTATTTTTTCTGCTGCCTAAGAAAAGGATTATTAGCCTTCCTTTCCAACACTGTCCTTTTCCCCAAAGGGTCCCTTTCCTTCTTCCTTCACAGACCTCTACCACACTGCTGCCATTTTAGGAATGTCATCCTTCCAGGTGGTTTCCACTATCACTACAGTAACAGCAACTCTCAAACCTACATGTCCAGATCCTGCTTCTGGATCTGACAGAACTATCTGTCTTAGACCAATCCAGTACATGACAGACTTACATAAGGTATCACCTCACACCAGTCAGAATGGCCACCATTAAAAAGTCTACAAATGATAAATGTTGGAGTGGGTGTGGAGAAAAAGGAACCCTCCTACACTGTTGGTGAGAATGTAAATTGGTACAACCAATTTACAACTCCAACTATGGAGAATGGTATGGAGGTTCCTGAAAAAACTAAAAGTAGAGTTACCACGTGATCCAGCAATCCCACTCCCGGGCATATATCCGGAGAAAACCATAAATCAAAAAGGTACATGCGCCCCAATGTTCACTGCAGCATTATTTACAATAACCCAGACCTGGAAGCAACCTAAATGCCCATCGACAGAGGAATGGATAAAGAACATGTGGTACAGATATACAATGGAATATTACTCAGCCATAAAAAAGAAACGAAATAATGCCATTTGCAGCAACATGGATGTACCTAGAGATTATCACATTAAGTGAAGCGAGTCCGTCAGAGAAAAGATAAATATCATGTGGTATTGCTTATATGTAGAAAGTAAAAAATGACACAAATGAACTTATTTACAAAACAGAAACAGACATAGAAAAAAAACTTACGGTTACCAATGGGGATAGCAGGGAGGGCAGGGTGTGGGGGTAGATTAGGAGTCTGGGATTAACGTATACACACTACTATATACAAAATAGATAAACAACAAGGACCAACTGTATAGCACAGGGAACTATATTCAATATCTTGTAATAACGTACAATAGAAAAGAATCTGAAAAAATATATATATACGTATAACTGAAAAAATAAAGGGACTTGAGCATCCACTGATTTGGGTCTCAGAACCAATCCTCCACAGATACCAAGGGACGCCTCTATAGTCACAGACAGAAAAGAAAGGAACACAGTTTATAAATGTCAGTACAGTGACCAGAATTAATTCTACCATGCAGTAATTACAAAATCACTAATTTTCTCCATCTTTTAAACATTAAAACATCTCACAAAAAAGTGAATTTGGCTTTCTGTCCCTTTGGGATTAGCACTGTTTGGTTTTGACTAAGGTTATTAATACTCTCCATGATGTCATTTAGAGAGTGGCTTCTTTAGTTTGATATAGAAACAAATGTGTTTAGAAGCTAAGCTTATAAATAACTGTGTAACCTTGGTGTGTAGGTTTGGCAGCAATAGAGAACAAACCTGGTACAGAGGAACTTCCATCCTCCACAGACAAACCACTCTAGGCCTCTCTTTCTTCGCAGGATCCTAGCTCGTGGTAATTTGTGGTAATCACTTTCATCATTCTCAAAGCCTTCTTCAGACATCATTAATGGCATTTCATCCAAATGGGCAGACTCATCTTCCAGCTGGTACCTGGATAAAGGAAAGAACAGAGCACTGAGGCAGGCCAAGCAGTCTTCTGTATATGATACGGGTCTGGCTTAGGGCAAGAGCTGGCCCAATTCTACTAATCACACTTTTCTTTTTCCCTCGCACTAAGTAAGCTGTCTTCAGGGGAAGCAAAGCATTACAAATAACACTGCACAGTAATGCTACTTTCCTTTGCAAAAAACTTAACCAAGGTAAGCAGGAAAGGAAAGGTTGTCCAAGGAAGCTGCCATTACCATGCCGTGAGCGGAACCCTCCAAGCAGCCTTCCATGTGTAGTTGTTGTATCTACATAAAAGACCATTCTCTTGATGTTTCTGTATGCTTGAAATAACTTATAATGAGCAACTGGGGAGACTATACTCAAGGGAAAAAAATTTAAGACTAGAATAGATGTCCACTCTCCATTACTTCTATCTACAGCTTCTCCATCTTTTCTCCTGCCACTGCCTCTGAGACCTGTGGTCACCTGGACACTTGTCGTTTTCTCCATCATTACTATCTTCTTTCTCTAGATCTCCTGTCACTCTCGAGAGCCAACGCTTTGGAGATGAAGGCCTACGGAAGGGCGGACGATGACGGGTGCTACTCCAGAGAATCGAGAATATCCAACAGCACTAGCAGAACTTCCATTCTGCTCTGAACTTTAGTAAAATGCATCTCCTACAGTTTATAACAAGCTTTGTATCTGCAGTTAGCTATCTTTTTAGAATCCTTCAGGGAAGTGTGTGTGTGCACGTGTGTGTGGCCTGTGCACGGGTGGGTGGGTGCCTGGGTGTTCCAGTGCACATGTGAGTGTGTGGCAACGGTGCCATGTACCACTCTGCCTACTAGGATTCTGTGAAAAGGTCAGCAGGCAAGATTCCCAAAGCCTGTCTTCATGAGACTTTATTCTTAAAATAAGGGCCTAGCTGTCAAGAACCCAAGCCCAAATGGAATTCAGTGATGGAAAAAAGTCCTTGGACATGAAGGCCAATGTCAACCTCCCACCTAAGTTTCTCTACCGTCTTCTCAACATTTGGTAACTAAAAAATAGTCCAGCGAGAGGATTTACCAGGTTACTCAGTTATCCCCTACAGGGAAGACATTTATAACTCCCCATTAAAAAATATTTCAGTGAATATATCTGTGCATAGCACTTCTCCCATATTTTAGATGAATTCTTTCAGAGATTCCCAGGACTAGAATTGTTATGTAAAGTCATAAGCTGTAAAACACTCGATACATATTGCCAAACTGCAAATTTAAACTCCCACCAATATGAGAGCTATGAGAGATACCAAAAACACGAGAAGCAGTTTACCTCAGCCTTATCAGACTGGGGCGGGTACATTTACTCATTTAAGGGAAGGAGAGCACCTTGGTGTCACACGGGCCCTACACCACCAATGAGCTATGGCCGAGGCTGCTTCCCTCTCGTACGGAAAATTCAATTTAGCTGGACGCAGTTCAGAAGATAAGGGGCAGCAGGGGTGGCCCGTGCAGACGTAAGATCAGGGCCTCTTGCAAGCCCAGAAAGGCAGAAGGAACTTGGCAGTGGAGGCCCTTGCAAATCACAGGAAAGGCAACCATTTCAGGTGAGAGGCAAACATGAGATTCGCTCTGCACTCTGGCTGCCCTGGAGAACTGGTCGAGGCAGAGCTGGAGCCAATTAGGAGGCCGCTGCAGGAGTCCAGGACAGAGACAGACAGTGCTTGAACAAAGGAGCTGGAGGAAACAGGAGAGAAGTGGGTAGATTCAGGGCATTTAAGAGCTAGAGCACACAGACAGGTGATGTTTGACTGTGAACTCAGAGGACACAAGAGCCTAAGGATGACCGGCCTATACGGGAAGGACGGCAGTGCCGCTCAGTAGGACAGAAAACACTAGCAGAAGCAGGCTTCTGGCAGCAGAGGGAGAATCTTGAGTCTGCTTTTATTCATTTTCAGTCTGCGGTCTCTGAAATACGACGCAGGCAGCTGCTATAAACGGAGCTGGCCTGCCAAGGGCAGGCAGGAGCTGGGAGGTCACCAGCTCCTCTTTCCTTAGGAACCTGGCCCACTCCGCCCACCACCCAGGAAGGGCTGCTGTGTAGCTGCCTGGGACCCTCAAACCCTCCTGTGGTTGGTCGGGGACAGGCGGCCAACCAAGCTAAGCCACAGCTGTCCAGGAAAATTCTGCGACTGGAGCTGAGAAAAAGGCGGCAGTCTCCCTCGATAACTAAAGCTACTATCTCCTGTGATAGGAGCTGTTGGAGGTCTATGCCAGTACGTAGAGTAAGAAACCAGAAAACCAGTCTTCTGAAAGAGAAGAACGAATCAGACAGATACGTGTAAAATGAAAAAATGTTTCATGTTTCTTGTTTCATGTTTCAAGATTAAAATGTTTCATGTTTAATCTTTCATGGAAGATTAAATACATAATCTACTTTCAATATGCAAAATATTGCTTTTTTTAAAAAGCGTCAATCTACAAGAACAGAAAACAAAAGAGGAGATAACAAAATGTAAGAAGCTGGGGAAGCAGATGTATGGATGGTAAACAACTAAGCAGAACCATGAAAATGGAGTCTGAAGCCAGCAGTGAAGAAACCAGAGAACCAAGGGACTGGAACCTCAGGACCCTAGCAGGGCTGAAGACCGGCAGCGCTGGGTGCCTCTGGGAGCGCTCTGAAGGGACGCTGAAATAAGAACCGACTGAAAGCTCTGAAAGAAACATCTGGATCCTTACACTGCAGCCCCCCTCCCACCCAACTAGGCAACCAGCCCTCCCCTCCTCTGGGGAAGGGAGGCTGTGCTGAAAACAGAAGACTCAGTGAAGGAGCCACCAACCTGTCCCTCCCACTACCCTGCTGATTACTAATGCACTGTTGAAGGGACAATGCTGCTGATCTAAAGGAGAGGAAACCAGCACTGAACAGTTACTGAGAGCTCAGACTCTCAGGCAGTAATCTAGGCACGTCACGTATATTCATTTAATTCCCATGTTTAGACAATTAACACAGAAAACCATACTATAAGAAAGAACAAAAACTCAATAGACAAACGCGGACCATACATACAATGGGATATCTATCATTCAGCCATGAAAAGGAAGAAAATTGATACAAGCTACAACGAGAACCTTTAGGACATTATGCTCAGTGAAATAAGCCGGACACGAGAAGACAAACACTGAATGACTCCACTTACATGAGGTCCCAAGAGCAGTCAACTCCAGAGACAGGAGGAAGACAGGTGAGCGGGCAGTGGGGGAGGGTGGAAGTCAGTGTCTAAGAGGCACAGAGTTTCAGTTTGGGAAGATGGAAGTTCTGTGGGTAGATGGCAGTGGCGGTTACACAACAACGGTAACGTACTTAACGCCATTTACTGTGCACTTAAAAACGGTTAAGATGGTATTTCTTATGTTACGCATACTTTACCACAATTCTTTAAAAAAGAACAGATTCTGTACTTATTGTTGATGATACCCTGCTCCCCCGCAGCCAAGTAACCACGGGAAGACGGATATCCCCTCATCACTACCCACACCCCCAGCGCGCAAGCTAATTCCTGCAACATGGCTTTCCCTGCACTGAGCACGGGGCCCTTTCTCCTCGTGCTCCTGCTGGCTGCCACAGTCAGTGTGCTGCACCCTTACGCACAGGGCAAGTTTACTCAAGAGATTCATCATTTGGGGAACAGGCTTGTCAATCAGACAATAAACCAGAATGAAAAAGAACTCCTGCAGGCGTCTTAGACGAAGGAGCCCGGGAAAATGGATGGCTAAAGTTCACTGAGTCCTTACTACGGCCAGGCACTCTGGAGGTCTGCATTCTGCATCATCAAAGAAGAAAACTTTAAAGCAAATGAGAAAATGGGGGAAAATATGCAGCACGTGACAGAAAAAAATGATTCTTTATAAGCAGTTCTCACAAATCAATAAAAATCAATAAAAAAGCAAACACTCTGAATGACACATGAACAAAGACAATTCACAAAGGAAGAAATACAGCTATACTTAGAAAATTACACTCCACCACATTAGGAGCTTACGACAAACACTTGAGTGTCTACTACGTGCTAGCGCTGTCCCTGCGGGTACAGAAGCAAAGAGGCACATGAAGCCCCTGCTCATACACAGCTTAGGTACTAACAGGACAAAAACAAGACGTAAACTATTTTCAAAGGGGAAAGTGCTAGGAAGACAATAAAGGGGATGATGAGACCAGAAGTGACAGGAGGGGTCTTCCTCAGATTGTCCAGGAGCCTGAGTCTCAAGAAGCGACACCTGGATGAAAAGCAGCCAAGCACACCAAGGCCTAGGAAGACCTAGAAGGGGCTGCAGAGCCTGGAGGGCTGCAGGAGGGGAGACAGCCAGCGTGCCTGGAGGGAGCGAGCCGGGCGGAGCTGCGGCAAATGCAGCTGCAGACGCAGCGGGGCAAGCCCCACAGACTGGAAGGCCAAAAGGAAGAGCATAATGCGAATTCAAAGTGGAAGGAGGGGAAGGCAGTGGAAGGCTTTAAGCCTGGGAACAATTTTTGTTTTCAAAAAGGACGTTTAAAACATGCAAATTAAAACAACTGAAAAAATAATTCTTAACATTTGGCATGGACAACAGTCTTGGATAACCAGGGACTCTTATTGCTGGTAAGAATGTGAACAACTTTTTGGAGACTAATTTGTGAAGATGCATCGAAAGCCTTTTTTTTTTTTTGGTAATGCAATTAAACTTTAACGCACAGGTTCTATTATCTCATAAAATTAAAAATATATACAAGATATATCTACAAAGATAATGATCACCGTGCTGTGCACCCCAAAAGCCTGGAAAAACCTCATTATCAATGATTAGAGTTGCTTTTAATACATGATGGAATACCATCTCATCACTAAAAGCAAGAGAGCAGAAGACCTCTAGCTGAAAGCATATGTCAGGAGAAGTAGCAGTCACTATTTTCACCTCTCTTTTGAACACCTTACTCCACTGATCAAAGGGATACTCGTTTTAATCTCTCCATGTAATCTTCTACAAACAACTCCAATTACTACTGATACCATCACCGAACATCCCTACAGCAAGCGACCTATCATCTGAGATGGTTCAGGCAAAAAATTACATAAAATCTAAAACAGAACTAATATTTTTCCTCTCAAAAATTCCTTTTTTCTTACTTCTGTGTAGATTACTTCTTTTAAAACAGTCAACTAGAAAATGAATATTTATACAAAATGCAATTAAAATTCAAAACACCACTTAAATATATTATAACATAGTATACAAAATGAGATTTTTAGTCTTTTTCATTAAGCTCTTTTAGCCGTTGTGTTGTTTTTTAGCAAAAGTCACAATCTTATCAAGTTTAATGCTAGAAAAGCAGTACAATGAGTCTGAAAGATAATGAATATAAGCAACATCATGTTTAGTAACCTCAACTTCAGAAATGGAGACTTTGAACTGGCAAGCAATTTATTCCACTTCCAAAGCAATTTTCCTATTGTATTGAAAATTTTACCTCAGTATTTAAAAACAATAAGATGATGAATAATGGATTTTTCAGAGACAGGATAAGCAGAGAATATTAAGTGTCTTTGTTGCCTGGTGTCATACACACTTAATTGGTTTGTCACTCAAGAAAGATCAACGTTTCCAGCAATTAAGTATAATTCTGGAAACATATTTTTAAAATGAGTAACAACAATGTGAACAAAGACGACAGAATGGATGATACTGAACCCAAGAGTACCGCCATGGTAAGAACTGAAGACAGCTATCTTAGCTGCTGCCAAAGGTTTAAAAAAATTAGGAACTTTCAACAAAACATTCAAGTACTGGAAGACGAATAATTTACATGTATCTAAGTAAAAGTAGGTCAATACAATAACTATCTTAAACTCACATTTTTATCTTAAGTATCCAACAGTCTTATTGTTTCCACTTTGATGAGAAACATTTCTGAGAGTCAACTGATATTAAAGGGAGAAAAACATTTAAAATATGCCTAACGCTTAAACCTTCTTTAAGAAAAATAAACACTCCCTCTTTGCCTACATGTAAATAACGCAGAAAAACAAAGCGACAAAATGCTATAGAGAAATGTGCGTATTTTCTTCATCAAATAGAGCTTCCAAGTTCAACTGTGTCACTGATGAGTCATTAATGAGCAGCAAAACTGTATGAACTTCTGAAAAATTGGAACTCCTTCCTTCCTACAGCAGCAGAGGAGATGAACAAGGGAATAGTTTAAAAAGAAAAAAAATTTAAAGGAACAGCACCAGAGCAGCATGCCTTGACATCAGCAGCAAAAACAAGCAACAGGGACAAGGGTCAGGCAGTCCCTCGAGCTGAGGCCCCCGGCCACACACTGTTTAGGTAGTAACCTTGGAGTTACTGACTCCTCTTACACAATGTTCTGTAAGAGATGAGAATACCAACTTCTCAAATAAGAAATTACACTAATGCTATACATAAATGGAGACAAACTTCTGAATCAGAGTTAATGGTGCGATATCTAATATACGTAAATGTCAATCTGGAAATTTACAGATGAGCAGGCCAGTTAGCTCAGGACACACACTCCAGTGGCCCAGAATGTGCTACCCCAGTCACCGACTCATCTTCACGCTGACACCGTCGGTTTAGAAAACTAAGTGAGACATTTCCATGCTGGCAAGTGTGAAGAATGTCGTAAACGTGTGCGAACTACAGCCCCGGAAAGGAAATTAATTCTATAAATTTTAAGACTATGTCTCTGATTCCAAGGAATCCTGGGCCTGGATACTTAGATAAATGCTATCTTACTAATCATTCTGTACTTTAAAAAAGCTTTCAATTGCAAACCATCACAGCAAAGGAAAAGTTTCATCTTTACAAATAGTAAAATATTTTTTTATCATTATGATAATTGTAAAATTTTTAAGATTCAGAGAAAACTGTATGTAGACACTCAATGAGAAAACTAACACTAAAAAAAAAATTGTGTTGCCTCTACTAAGAAACGTACTAATATTTTAGAGATAATCAGACAATAGGCATCTGTTCTCAGCATGAGTCTCTTTTTAAAAGAGACTGATAAAACAGAAGACTTAAATAAGGTCCACAGCCCCATAGCATAACACCAAAATGTCGAGGATACAAGCAAAAATCACTCATTACACCAAAAACCAAAAAACTTCAAATTGAATGAGAAAAGAGAATCAAGAGATGTTAACATCAAAATGATGCAGATGTTGCAATTATCTGACAAGGGTTTTGAAACATTCATCATAAAAATGTTTCAACAGGCAATACAAACATGTTGAAGCATATGCAAAAGAATAGAACGACTCAGCAAAGAAACAGCTAATATAAATTAGTATCAACTGGAAATTTTGAAACGAGAAAAAAAAATAGCAGAGACTTAAAAACTGAATGGACAGGCTCAGCAGCACAATGCAGGAGACAGAGGAAAAATCAATGAACTTGAAGACAGAACAACAGAAATCACCCAATCTGAACAGAAAACAGACTTAAAACAAATGAACAGAACTCATGACCACATGGGACTAAAAGAAAAGATCTCACAAGGCGTCACTAGAGTAACAGAAGAAGAGAAAAAAGAAGGTCCCAAACATAAGTATTCAAACAAATAAAGGCTGAAAACTTCTATTTGACAAAAGATTCAAGAAACTAAGTGAAACAGTATAAACTCAAAGAAATCTATGCTAAGGCCCATAATAATCAAACTACTGAAAACTAAAGACAGAGTTTGAAAGTAGTGAGAAATGATATCTTACCTACAAAGGAAAAATCATTCAAATGACATCAGATTTCTCATCAAGAATCATGCAGGCCAAAAAGAAGTGACATAACATTTTTCAAGTGCTCAACCCCAAACTGTATATCTCGTGAAAATATCCTTTAGGAATGAAGGGGAAATAAGACATCCTCAGATGAAGTAAAACTAAAAGATTTGTTTCCAGCAGACCTACCCTCAAAGTATAGCTAAGGAATTCTTAAAGCAGAACAGAAACAATGAAATAAAGAATTTCGGTACATCAGGAAATAAAAGAACAACAGAAATAGCAAAAATATGGGTCAGTATAACAGACCATCCTTCTCCTCTCAAGTTTTCTAAATTATGTTTGAGAGATGAAGCAAAAATTATAACACTGTCTGATGTGCAATTCTAATTGTATGTAAGGGAAATATTTAAGTACTTTTACATATGTAAAATTTACATATAATTTTACAAGACACAAGCATACCTCAGAGTTATTGTGGGTTTGGTTCCAGACCACTGCAATGAAGCAAATATGGCAATAAAGTGAGTCACATGAAATTTTGGTCTTCTGGTGCCTATAAAAGTTATGTTTACAATGTACTGTAGTCTATTAAGTGTGCAACAGCAATATGTGTAAAAAAAAAATACGTGCCTTAATTGGAAAATACTTTATTACTTAAAAATGCTAACCATCATCTAACAATGCAGCGTTGCCACAAACCTTCAATTTGTAAAAAACACAATAATGCAAAGCACAATAAAACAAGGTATGCCCATAATTACATTACTAATAGGGGAGAATAAAAGGATGTAAGGTAAGAAATATACACTTTACTCAAATTGATAAAATATCAACACAAGTATACTGTGATGAGTTATGCATGTATAATATAATATCTAGAACTGCTAAATAGTACTTATACAAAGAAAAGATCCAACATAAAACAGCATAAGTAAATCAAAATAGAATTCTAAAAAGTGTTCAAAGTAACCCACAAGAAATCAGGAAAAAGAAAACAGAGAAACAAAAAACACAGAAAACAAAAAGTAAAATGGCAGATGTAAGCACTAACTAACCATCACTACAATGAATGTAAATGTTCTAAATACATCAACTCTAAGACACAGATCGGCAGAGTGGATAAAAAATATAAACCAACCATACACACACTAAAAGAAACTCACGTTAAATATAAGTAGGTTGAATTTAAAAGGATGGAAAATTATACGCCAGGCCAACATAAATCAAAAGAAAGCAGGGCTTCCCTGGTGGCGCTGTGGTTGGGAGTCCGCCTGCCGATGCAGGGGACACGTGTTCATGCTCCAGTACGGGAAGATCCCACATGCCGTGGAGCGGCTGGGCCCGTGAGCCATGGCCACTGAGCCTGCGCGTCCGGAGCCTGTGCTCCGCAGCGGGAGAGGCCACAACAGTGAGAGGCCCGCGTAAAAAAAAAAAAAAAAAAAAAAAAAAAAAGTAAACTTCAGAGCAATAAAATTACTAGAGACAGACAGGGAAATTACATAAGGATAAAAGTGTCAGGCCCTCAAGAACACAAAGCAATCCCAAACATGAATGCACCGAACAACAGACCTGCAAAATATGTGAAGCAAAAATTGAAAAAACTAAAAGAAGAAATAGACAAGTCCATGATTACACTCAAGAGACTTCAACTCCCCACCCTCAACAACCCATACAACAACTAGACAGTAAACCAGCAAGGAGAGAAGAACTCAACACCATTAACTAACGAGATCTAATCACATTTCAGAACATTTCACCCAACAACAGCACCATACACTTTCTTTTCAAGAGCCCCAGGAATTCTTACCGATGCAGACCATATCCTCAGTCACAAACTGCACCAAATTTAGAATAACTGAAATCACACAAAGTGTGTTCTTTGATCACAAAGGAATCACACTAGATATTAGTAACAGGAAGATAATAGTAAATTTTCCAAACACACTTCTAAATAATCCATGGGTCAAAGAGGATGTCTCAGAGAAAATCAAAATACCAGAATTTATTGGACACAGATAAGTCAGTACCAAGAGGGAAATTTACAGCACTAAACATTTATACTAAAAAGAAGTCTCTAATCAATAATCCAAGCTCTCACCTTAAGAAATGAGAGGAAGAGAAAAATAAACCTAATGTAAGCAAAGGAAGGAAAAAATAAAGAGCAGAAATTAATGAAGTTGAAAAAAAGAAAACGATAGAAAAAATAAGTAAAATAAAGATGGATCTTTGAAAAGATCAAACCTCTAGCAGGAACGACCAACAAATAGAAGTGAAGGCACAAACCACCAACACCTGAATGAAACAACATCAAAAGGGAAATACGGGACTACTACAAACAACTCTACACACATAAATACGGCAACTTACCTGAAACAAACCAATTGGTCATGGGGCACAAACTATCAAAACTCACCAAATAGGAAACAGGTCATTTGAATAGCTCAATAACTATTAAAGAAACTGAATTTTAAATTAAAACACCCTAAAAAGAAATCGCCACGTCCAGATGGTTTCACTGGAAAATAGCAAATATTTAAAGAAGTAACACCAACTTTACACAATGTCTTCCAGAAAGTAAAAGAGAAGGGAACATTTCCCTACGCATCTCGTGGGGCCAGGTAACAGGGGTAAAATCTGACCATCACTGCCACTCTATTCATGGAATTTAAAGTCTAATGAGAAGAGAAGCAGTTATAGTCAAGTGCAATCTGTGGTATGAGGGGAAACAGAGTCCTACGGGAGCCTGGCAGGAGCATCCCATTTTATCCTGGCTGGGGCTGAGATCAAGGAAGCCTTTAGAAATAGTCATTTCAGATGCTGACAAAGTCAGGAATAACGCCACTGAAATAACGGAGATGTGTAAGTGCCAGAAGAAACAGCTAGAAGAGTCCAAAGTAACTGCCTGTGGGATGAGAGGCTGGGATAAGGGAGAATGAAGATGAGGGGTGAGGGCCACAGTATCTTATCATAAGCCTTTTACCACCAATTAACTTTTTAAACTATACGTAAATGTTACCATGATAAAATACAACCAAAGCCAAACTTCACAAAATAATGCAGAAGCACAACTTCCAGTCACAATCCATTTCTCCCTGCTCCTCTCACCTAAGTACAACTATAAACCTTGGAAATAAAGCAAGAGCCAACCACGGGAGAGCTCTGGAAGGTGGGAAGAAGGCAGCAGTGAGAGGAAGAGAGCTGGGCTGATCTGGGATGCAGAACTGGAGGAACACAGTGGCAGGACGTCTTACATGCCCCCACCGGACAAAAGGAAGGACACAGGCTCGGCATTGCCTAACTCCCAACCTAGCAAGAAAAGGCAGCCCAGGAAGGCCATTACTCCCCTGGCAGAACAAGAGTCGTCCACCACCAGCAAGATAAGATTGACAAGTAGCCATGGGAATTGGCATCCTTCCCCACGGGCCTGAGACTCCCCTATCCCACCCAGGGACACGAGGGCATCCAGGTGGCACCAGGTAGGGTCCCTGCCACAGCAAGAGGTTAGAGGCCTCAGGAAGCCTCCGTGTCCCCATGAGCCTGAGGCACCCCTCTCTCAGCGGGCTGGGGGGCGGCCAGCAGCACCAACAAGTGCAACCCCGTGACTGAAGCAGCTAGCTCAGGAAATGGCTTCTCTCCATGGCCTCTCCTCTTCCCCAAGATGCCAGAGCAGCCAGGGGCACCAGAAAAAAGGATTTGGGCACAGAAAGCCTCCTGGCCACAGTGGTGCTGAGTCTCCTCTCCTACCAAGACACACCAGGAGAGTCAGGGAGCACATATGGAGGGGGCACGTCCACAGCCACTGCCCAGCCAACACAGCCTCACCATCCACATGGGATGACACAACCACCTCTCACCAAAAGACACTGGGCCTAGGGGAATCCCTTCTTTTCCTCAGCAGCGTAAGTAGAGACAAGTAAGAGCTCCAGTAGCACCACATAAACCACGCACACCAAAAATCACAACGCTGAGAATTAAACTGTCATTGGAACCACAGCCGACAAAGGTAGGCCAGGACCTATGTGCTAAATCTAAACAGGGTGATCATCTGCTAAAATAAAAGATATAAACAGGGCCCACATTCTCCTAATAGATGAAATATCCAGGAAACAATCAAAAACCATCCATCATACAAAGAACCAAAACACTGACAGTGGGAATTAGAAAAGACAATCAAGTGACACCAAAACTAAGATGAACTCAGATACTGGAATTATGTAACAAGCATTTCAAGCACCGAACATAAGTATGCTTCAACAAACAATTTCAAATTCTCTTGAAACAAAGAAATTATAAAACTTAAAAATACAATAGTAGAAACAAAACCCCACTGGATGGGATCTATAGTAGAGTGAAAATGACAGAGGACAGAATTAGGGAACTTGAGAACAAGTAAATAGAATTTACGCAGTCTGAACAACACAGAGAAAAGAAACTGGGAAATAAAAGAGCCTAAAGGAATTACGTACAACTAACAAAAGATCCAGCATTTGTATCACTGGAGTCCAGAAAGAAGAGGAGAAAGGGGTGGAAATGAAAGAGGACTTGAAGAAATAATGGCTAAAAACTCCCTAAATTTAGGGAAACAAAATACAACAGATTCAAGAAGCTCAGTGACTACCAAACAAGTTAAACCCAAAGAAATCATACCAACATACATCAAAACGTGAAAGTAGCCAGACATAAATGATGCGTTACCTACAGGGAACACCAATTGGAATGACAGTGGACTTCTAAGCAGAAACTATGAAGGCTGGAAGGAAGTGGAACAAGAGTTTCCAAGTACTAAGAAAAGAAGTGACCAGGAATTCTACATCCAATAAAACTATCTTTCAGGAATAAAGGAGAAATAAAGACCTTCTAAGACGAAATCTCAAGATGGGCTATAGGAAGTTCTTGAAATAGAAAGGAAATGAAAAAAGAGAATCCTGGAACATCAGGAAGGAAGAACAAAAAAGAGCAAAAATATGCGTACATACAATAACCTATCCTTATCATCACAAGTTTTATAAACCATATTTGATGATTTAAACAAAAAGTATAACACCATCTGATACTCAGGACATGATATTTAAATTGCAGGGGGGAAAAGGGAGGTAAAGGAACCAAAATGAAGTTTCCACAAATCACTCCACATAGTAAAATACTGATACCAATACACTATGGTGATAAGTCACATACATATACTGTAATACCCAGAGCAAACACTATATAAACTATACAAAGACCTACACCAAAAAACACTGTAGCGATATCAAAAGAGCGTTCAAGTAAAAGGAAAGTAAGAAGAGAAACAGAAGAATGAGAATCCAAAGAAACAGAAAACAGATTAATAAAGTGGCACACTTAAACTCTAATGTATCGGGGACTTCCTTGCTTCCTTGGCGGTCCAGTGGTTAAGACTTTGCCTTCCAATGCGGGGGATATGGGCTCGATCTCTGGTCAGGAGCCAAGATCCCACATGCCTCAGGGCCAAAAAACCAAAACATAAAATAGAAGCAATATTGTAACAAATTCAATAGAGACTTTAAAAATGGTCCACATCAAAAAAAAAAAAATCTTAATAAAAAACTCTAATGTATCAATAATTACCTGAAATGTAATGGCCTGAACATACCAATCAAAAGACAGAGATTGACGGATTGAATAATGGAGAAACATGACCCAACAGAAACTCACTTCAAATTCAACAACTTAGATAGGTTGAATGCTAACACCATGCAAACATTTATCCACAAAAAGCAGATGTGGCTACACCAGTCTACTAAAGTAGACTCCAGAGTAAAAAAAATTTCCAGAGACAAAAAGAGAAATATTACCTGACAATAAAAGAAGTATCCACCCTGAAGACACAGAGATCCTAAATGTGTATTTACCAAATGACTGAGCCTTAAGATATATAAGGCAAAAACTCACAGATGTGAACTGTGATGGAAACCGACTGTGAAATAGGTGGCACGTTTTCAAATAATATCTCCTAAAATCAACCACTTAGAAGATTACCTATGCAATTACTCTTCCAGGTAATATCAGGGAAGAAAGGAAACGATACTTCACTGCAGGGCCAAACACTAAAAATGGGCACCTTACTAACTTCTCCTGTAACCCTCAACAATTCTATGAGGAAAAATACTGCCCCCCCCCATTTTACAGCAGAGGAAATTAGGGCCTATGGTTACCTAAGATCAAACAGCTAGCTAATACGGAAATGAACCAAGATTCAATCCAGCTCTGTAGCATCATAATATGTACTCTTTTGACTACATGTTACAGCCTCTCAAATAGCCCAAACCAAAAACTATTCTAAAACTGGAATCCTGAAGCAACTGGATATTGAAACCCGTGCTTTTTCACTCTATGTTCTAAAGACTGATTGCTTCTACAACTGCCCAGGAATAAAATTTTAACAACTCTGAAAAGCATTATCTCCCCTTCCTGTAAGTTTCTTTTTCTAACCACTCTATCATTTATAAGTGTAGTATTCTTCCCTTTGGGTAAGAAATAAGTTACGAACTAAAACCAACTAGGGTATGAGACTTCCATTTTAAATCAAAGGTCTGCACTGTTTAATTCTACCTCTTACTAACTGTAACAATTTAACCTTTCTGAATCTCCGTTTCCCATTCTTAAGAGCAAAAATTCTTGTCAACACAAAGTACTTTGTATGTACACGTTCAAGTAAAACGTGCACTTAGTAAACAAACTGAAATGTCTTCACTTGCTCTTTACACTTGTGAAAGTGATTCGCAACAAGATTTGTATTTCTAAAACTAACTGGAAGTTGTGTCTGCCATCTTCGCGATTTCTCTGGTGACACAGTACGGGTCTCGGAAACTAACAACTTGCGTGATCGGTGCCGTGCGACCTGCGGTGCCAGTGCTACTTGAGGGAGCAGCCCCCCGAACCAGAGGCTCTTCCTCCTCTGCGCTCAGCCCGGCGCCGGGGCACACCGGGGTCGTGGCAGCGCCCGGGCACCTCCCGGACCGTGGACGCCCTCCCCGGGTCAGGCGCACCCGCGGGGCTCCGGAGCCGGCCGCCCTGGGCGGACCCCACCGGGCTGGGCGGGGAGGGCGCCTGGGCGGAACGGTGGGGCGGCACCGTCGTTACCTGCTGGACCGCTCGGCCCCCGGCCCGGGCCCCGCCGCGCTGAAGTAGGCCGCACGTTTGCAGCTGGCCGCGGCCGCCGCGCTGCGCACCGGGTACAGAGGGATCTGTTCCGCCATGTTCTGGCCGCCACCTTCCCGCCCCTCCCCGATCCCCCTCAGTTCGCCGCCTTTCCCCGCCTTCTCCTCTCAGCTCCGACCCCGCTGAGGCTCCGCCCGCGCGCCCTGCCCCTTCACCGTGCGTCGAGGCCTGATGGCGTCACCACGTGTCGGGGCCCGATGACAACGCCGTCAACGACGGTGCGGTGCGGGAGGCGGAGGCACCCGAGGCCCCGCCCCCCGCTCGTCGGGGCCAGTGACGTCACCTGCGGCGAGGGCGCGAGCAGGAGGCGGTGGCGTTCGGAGGCCCGGCTCCTCGGGCGTCGGCCACCGGTGACGTCACCGCTCGGCGAGGGCAAGAGCGGCGGCCGAGGGGTACCGGGCTGGGCCGGGTGCGTGCGCGCATGCGCCGCTGGCCGGACTGTGCCGAGCGCGCATGAGCCGCAGCGCTTTCTAGTAAGAAGTGCGGGTGTGACCCCGCCCGTGGGGACTTCCCTGAGAGCCCGGTGCGGGGCGCCGAGGGCCTTGCCGCCCACCCCTGGTACCCCATCGCACCGGAGCCCGACCCACCTCTTTAGCGCAGTGCGCAACCTGGACGCCGCGCGGGGCTGACCGGCCTTCCCTCCTCCGTCCGGCGGCGCCCCTGCTCACGCGGTCCCTGCAGGTCCCCCCTGTGGTGAATGAAGCTGGTGGCCAGTGCCTGTTGCTACAATAGCATGTGGGCCTTGAGTGTCCGGCTAGATCACCACTCTCAACAGCTGACAACGCTGAAGGATATACTTTATTGTCCTATAGGCTGTTAGCCAGTTTTGTGTATAACCCAGCAGTCTTACCCTAACATTCCTATGTTAAATCGCCTCTAAATACCTCGGCCCTGCAATACTCTTTGAGCTGATCTCAATATCTGACGCACTGTATCTTCCCTCTTAATAAGTTGAATAAAATTTTTGGCCCATCTTTATTATGTATCTTCACGAGAGTTGTTTTACCTCTCGAAAATTACACTTTAGCAAAAAGGCAAATTTTCGAATATTGGAAAAGAGCTTCCTTATGTATTTTTAAAAACGGATGACTGGGTATCGAATCATGGAATTTAAATGCCATTCAATACATTTGAAAGAGTGATGTCACAGTTCTGTTTTTTAAATGTAAATACTAAATGCCAAAAATGCATCAGTTGTAACTATTTACACTTATAATTAAAACTTTGAACTATCAGTACAAAATGTGTGAAGGAATACATCTACAAAATTCTAGGGAGTCAATGAACAAAAAAGTTCAAAGACTGCTATCGTAATGCAGTTTTTTAAAAAAAAAAAACTACCATAAAATATGAATCTTGTAAAAATCTGCCTTTAAATTATCTTTTATAAGCCAATTTTAGCACTTATGATTTCTTCCTGATACTTTCTTTGCTTTGCTCTCATGGAACTCTCCCTCTAGAGAAATGCATTCTTTCTCTCTACAGGTTACCTAGGGGATGGAAGATGGGAAGTTAAACAAAATTAATCTTCACTCCCACCCCCTCTAACATATATCTGGATTCGGAAGATCCCAGCGTGGACCAAAACACAAGATTTCCAACATCATGTTTCATTCCTTGAATAGAAATATATTTTAAAGAGGAAATATTAAGTACCCTCCAGATTTATGATGCCTTGATTTCTTATAAAGGAGAAAAATGTAACTCCAACAGAATAAGGTTTTTATTCAATTCACCACACAATGCTCTCACATTAATTATAGCTAGTTCATAATTTAAAATGAATGTATTTTTGTGCAGTCATTTATTCTAGCTTCTCATATTCTGAAGGAAGAATTTAAGTCAACCACAAAAATGTGTGTGTGAGCATGTGTGTGTGCATGTGTGTGAGTGGGTGCATGTATATGTGGCATTTATTCCGCACCCGCAACTTCAGCCATACCTTAGAAAACCGATAACTTGAAAAAGAACTCCTGGCTGTTTAGGATCCAGCTGAAGTATGTTTAGATCAATGTATTTAGAGGGTCCATAGTTTCCTTTAAACCACTCATTCAATTACTGCTTTGTAATGAACCATAGGTGTTTCAACTATTCTATCAAAATGGGAAAAAATGCAATTAATAGCTTCTCATGGAGAGTTTCAAAGGGTTAGCTAAAGAATAAATAAACTGGAAACAAGCTTTGCTCTGTGGAGTCTCGTTACAGTTGGTTGGGATTTGGAATCAATAAGGCTGTTCAGTATCAACAGCTTTGTGGCTGACAAGGTCTTTCTACCTTTCATTTCAATGCTTGAGAATCTTTCTAGGCACAATACCATAGTCTCAATAATGATAAGAAGTGGAACAACCCAATCAAAAAAATAGGCAGAAGATCTAAATAGACATTTCTCCAAAGAAGACATACAGATGGCCAAAAGTCACATCGAAAGATGCTCAAAATTGCTAATTATTAGAGAAATGCAAATCAGAACTACAATGAGATACCACCTCACAGGGGTCAGAATGGCCGTCATTAAAAAGTCTACAAAAAACAAATGCTGAAGAGGGTGTGGAGAAAAGGGAACCCTCCTACACTGTTGGTGGGAACGTAATTGTTCAGCTAATATGGAGAACGGTATGGAGGTTCCTTAAAAAACTAAAACTAGAGCTACCGTATGATCCTGCAATCACACTCCTGGGCAGATATCTGGAGAAAACCATAATTTGGAAAGATATATACACCCCAATGTTCATTACAGCATTATTTACAATAGCCAAGACATGGAAGCAACCTAAATGTCCATTGACAGATGAATGGATAAAGATGTGGTATATATATATATATATATATATATATATATATATACACATAAACACACACACACAATAGAATATTACTCAGCCATAAAAAGGAATAAAATAGTGCCATTGGCAGCAACATGGATGGACCTAGAGATTATCATACTAAGTGAAGTAAGCCAGACAAAGACAAACATCATATGATATTGCTTATATGTGGAATCTAAAAAAAACATACAAATGAATTTATTTCCAAAACAGAAAGAGAGTCACAGACATAGAAAACAAACTTATGATCACCAAAGGGGAAAGGGGAAAGGGGGGGAGAGATAAATTAGGAAGTTGGGATTAACATATACATACTACTATACTGTATATAAAATAGATAACTAACAAGGACCTACTGTATAGCACAGGGGACTATACTCAATATACATAAAACTGTACTACTGGGCTGTACACCTGAAACTAACATGATATTGTAAATCAACTATACTTCAGTAACAGATAATAGTAATAATGACAGAAGTAGAAAGTCTAAAAGTGGCTCTAGAGGAAGTTTATTCTTTTGCTGAAGTTTCATTTTTGTCTCTACCACTTCAAGCAGGTGAAGCTAATCACTTCAAAATTCTTAAAATGAAATTGTTCATACTAAGTATATTTATTGCAAACTGTGGAAGCCTGCAAGATACTGTATAGGATGTTCTCAATAATGATGTAAAATTCTCTTGAAAATTCAGAAGAGAGGGTATAATACCAGGTACCACCATATTATAATTTTATGTTCAGAAAATTCTGTATGGAGAATTCTGTATATAACACTTTATATACAAAATATATACACGGAATAATGTATATGATGTGTATAAAGTATCTTATTTTGGAAAAATGGAAATCAGTCTGCTCATTTTGTAAAAGTAGTGTTTCCATTAAGAGTATCATATAAAATGAAATTACTGTATATTTACATATACACACATATCTGTGGAGGAAGAGATTAAAGTGTATGTACCTTTCAGATTTTTCTTAGACTAACGGGAGAAGAAAAGGCTGGTAGTGGATTTTGTAACTCTACCTTACAGCAGAGGAGCTACAGTAGATGTTGCCAGGTCTTTCCATCTGTGCAAGATTTGGAGGAAGAAATGGCCTGCCTCTCACCACTGAAGTAAAGGAAACCCAAGCTCTACCTGCCCCTGGCTTCCAGGGTTTCTAACCTCAGCCCAGCCTTTGGGTTTAGGGACAACTGGCAGTGTTCATAAAGGTGCGTGTCCGAGGGTGGTGGTGCTAGGTAGGACCCCGCAGTGTTTGCCTGCGTCTGGTGTATCACACTTAGCACCAATGCTCAAGGAGGCTGTTCCACATTGTTGCAAATGGCAGGCTTTCCTTCTTTTTGAAGGTTGAGTTCGATTATGTTTTCTTTATCCATTCACCATCGATGGACACTTAGGTGCCCCTGCCCTGGCCCCATCATACCGCACCGTTAATAACTCCCAGCCCCAAACAGAAAACAAGCAACAAACCAAGACATCAGACACGTGGCGGGGGCAGAGTGTGGGCACCTTCCTCTCCCTGCAAGCTCACAACTCCCGCCCCATCCAGCACAGGACGACTCACCCCTGACCACCTCCTCCTATTGACAAACGCAGGGACCTGAACACTCCCAGGGCGGGGGGTGGCGTCCTTACCTTGTCCGCGTAACCTTGGGGCATTTGGTGACGTACCCCATCTCCCAGGAGCCCGGGAAAGTGTCAGACAGAAGAGCGCTCCTTCGGGGTATTTGCGCCCTATGTTGTCAGCGGCCTCCTCTCCAGGCCCAGAGTCAACGGATGAGGTGAGGCCAGCGGCGCGGGAATCTTGTGTCCACGGGGCTGGGGGGCGGTGGCGGGGGGGAGCAGGAAGGGGAGACCTTTGCCTTTGCTGCCCCTGATTGGGCTGCACATCACAAGAGGGCTTAGTTATTTTAATAACGGCAATTCGGGAGATGCAGATTCAGGGTAACCCCGAGAGTGTTTCAAGGAAGAGGAAAAATCATGGGCTTGTGAAGGACAAGAAGCCACGAGGTTGTTACCAGCCGCCTGGAGAGAATTGTGCCTGACCCTGATTTGACTCAGGAAATATTTGGCCTTAAGGAATCACGAGTTGTTTTAGGGTAGGGGGTCCAATAATACACCCCGTTTCCGGCAGGGGTTCTGGATGACTTCACCAGGTCAACAGGTCAGATCCCCTCGGCTGGGACATGCACAAGTCACCCTCCATGGCCTCCCAGGTCCTTTCTAGACGCTCTCTGAGTGACACCAACTCTGTTTTGATTTCCCTTTCACCACCGTCCGTGGCGCTTTGAGGATGACCGGGAAAACGAGGAGCCGTATCAAAGATAAAGAAGTCTGGAGAGAGACAGAGAGAGACCACCGTTTGGGTGAAATTCCCAAGGAACTGCCCCCCGTGGGAAGATAGTCCGAAGCACACAGGGCAGTGGAGGCCCGGCGCCCAGCGCAGGCTCACCCTTCACGTGCAAACTCACCGGTAACACGGACACGCCTGAACTCCCCGGCTGAACCCTGCTGTCAGGCTCTGACTGTTCATGTTTAGAAGATACTTTAAATTATTGAAACTCCAAGAAGCGCTTGAACTCCATTCATTGTCATTGAAAAGGTACATAGTTGAGACACCTTTTGGCTTTTTTCATGAACTGCTTTCTTGAAAACCGAGTCTCTGGGTTTCCACGAGGAGGCTAGCGCTCCTCAGATGGTGCTCCCGGCGCCCCCCTCCAGGCCTTCCACCGCCCAGCTCTCCCCCGCCTTACCACCACCCCCAGCCCCCATCAGCGGCCGGCCGCTGGCCTGCAGTCCAGAGAGATCCTTACGTAAACTATTTCACATTATAAGCGTGAATCACGAACGATTCATCCACAGACTCGATCGTACCCCGTGAATTGCGCCAGGCTCTGTTCTAGGCCGGGGACAGAGTCAGCAGCTGCAGGCGGGAGTTGAAAGGCAGGGGCCGGAAAAGCTCCTGACCCTCCCGCAGCCCTCGTGCTTCCCGTCTCTGCTGAAATCGCCTCAAGTCGCCCCTCAAACGCCAGCACCATCCACAATATCCCGGGCTATGAACAGAACGTCTGTGTCCCCCGAAAATGCACACCTTGAAACCTAACCTCCAGGGGGATGCTGTTAGAGGCGGGGCCTTTGGGAGACGCTTGGCTCATGAGGGTGGAATCCCTGCCCCAATGGGACTTGTGCCCTGTAAGAGACCGCATAGCGCTCCCTTGACCCCCCGCCGTGTGAGGACACTGCGAGAAGACGCCGTCTGTGAGCCAAGACGAGGGTTCTCCCCTCCCCAGACGCAGGATCCGCGGGGCCCACATGTTGGACTTGCAGCCCCCGGCACGGTGAGAACCCAGCGTCTCTAATGATGGGCCCCCAGCTGTAGATTCTGTTTCGGCAGCCGCGCTGCCCGGGGCACCTTGGGGGACCCTCTCAGTGAGACAGCTCTTCCCCTCTGATCTCCCATAGCACCTGTGGGGCTTCCCTTGTCCATAGCACAGTCAAATCTGTATTTTGCTGTTTGTACAGTTGGCTTATTCATTCCGTGCAGAAAGAAACTATATCTTATCTGTTTCCTCTAGTGACCACCAGAGTCTCACCCAGCCTAAGTGGCTGATAAATATTTGTTGTATGCATTGTGAAGCGTTTATCTCTCTTCCTCCTGATCGTGGACAGCATTGATCGTCGGCACAGGGCAGAAATACCGCTCTCTGTGTTCTGTTTATACCGTTACTGTTTGCATGAATGCTAACTTTATTCCCATTAATTTCCTATGTTAGTTTTTATCGATAATATTTTCCTATATGTGGAGTATTTCTGATTTTATTTTAATAGTCAAATAGAATAAATCAAATGCTGAAACCCTTTTTCCTTTGGGGTTTTCAGACGTCTAGACTTACCAAGTTGTTATAACTGAGAGTTTTCAGATGTGCCTGATACACTTGTAAAAATCAGAACAGGTCTTAGAATTAATATCCCAGGGCCCAGGCCCCAGGAGTGGTCGACCGGGCGACACCGCGGCCTGATGACCAGCAGAAGCACAGCCTATCTGGAAAGACTTCACAAATCCCCTCAAAGACGCATTCCAGTGTTCAGCCACCCTCAGTGCCAGGGACGTCTTACTTTTAAACAGAGCCCTCCGTCCAACGAGTGTCTTGGGCTCCCGTTAGGATGGAGAACGGCTGGAGGGTGGATGTCCCGCAGTGATCTACAAACGCTCCCTCCATCCCTCCCCCTGCTGCCCCCGCTGACCTCTCCTCTCTAGAAGAAGCTCCAGAAACTTTAACTTTTCCAACAACTTTAAGTTTGTTTTGTGAAAGCACACTCTACAGATGTTTATTATTATTTTCACATTTGTTACTTTTTATTAATAACTCTCCACTCTTCCTACTGAAAATTTTTGGCAAAAATTTTTGACTGTGGAAACCTAACACCCATCAGAGAATATGACAGATTTATTTTCAGATGTATTTTAAGGCGTGGTGATGCCTTTATTAAGTTCTAGGAGCGAATACAGCTTACCGTCCAAGAGCTGATGTTTGGGAGGAAGCCGCATGGGTTTTCACCTCTTCTCTCACACTTACCTGCTTGTGAACTTGAGCCAGTTTTAAACTCCGAGTATCAACTTCCTTACTCGAAGGGCGGGAATAATAATAATAGTACCAACTTCAGAAGATTTGTGTGAGAATGAAATGTGAGAATGTGTACAGAGCACTTAGCACGGGGCTGGACCCAGCAGCCCACGTGTGATTACCCTGCTGAATCCTCTCTTAGCACCACCTGCCCTTCGTTTCCTGGCTCAGATATTTGTGGGCCAAGTATCTGCCCCTTACAGGAGAGCTTGCAGGACAGGACATCAGACTGGCACCGTCATCGCTGGATGACGCTACTTCCCCAAGACCCTAGAATTACACTGTCACCCACTGTCACCCACTCTCCTCTCTCCTCTTTATAGAAAGTTGCTAGAACATTCCATTACTTAGAGTTCACTAATGCTCCTCACTCTGAAAGGAGGGAAGCAGAGCTCCCTCCCTAAAAAAAAAGTCTCAAAATAAAAAATCCTTATTAAGGAATATTAATACTCATGAATTAAGAAAAGCAAAAGGAGAAATTGCCTGGAATAAATTCAGATCACCCTTTGATTCTGTCCACTGAGACGTGTAAATGACAGCGCCATTAAACAGAGGTGGCGTGGACCGGAATAGAGGCTCTGACCCCCATCCAGGTGAGCTTTGCCCCATCGGCCGCCAGCCTCCTACGGATGCTCACCTGGTCTCAGTCAAAACCTGGATAATTGTGGAGTATGGATTGGCACCCAGATGATCTTTCAGCGTAATACAGAAACATAATATCGTGTGTTAACAGCACTTTCCTTCCCAAGAGAAAATAAATGATGGTGTGAAAAGATCTAGATGCACAAAATAAAACTACAGGCACTGGGAAGGTAGGTTTAATAGCTTTTGTTGCAAGAGACCACATTGTTTTGAAATGACTGCCCATATAATTAAAATGCAAGGCATGCACATTATAATGTGTGTTGGCAAGTACCAACTCAAATACCTGTGGCCAGAACAACTACCATCATTTAATATATTTATGGTTGATGGACATAGATGCAGTTTCCTTTTCAATATCTGAGCTCCAGTATTTCGTCCTTAAAGGGTAGAAGGATATTCGAAGAACCTATCAGACCACCGCACTCTGATTTTATTTTGTTTATTCCCTGGCCAGCCCTGCGGGAGCCACACAGGCATGTTTTCAGTCTCTCTGGGACAGTCACCTCATCATGGAAACCTATGAACAATGACCTTCACGGTGATCGCAGAACCTCAGGGGCCCCTGTGCCACGAAGATCCCACAGAAACTATCAGCACCGGTACAGCCAGGCAGTGGCCCACGTTCCCAAACCTAGAGTCAGCCGGCAAGATACGAAAGTCCAGGGCCAGCACGATACCTTGCTGTTTTTTTTTTTTTTTTACATCCTTATTGGAGTATAATTGCTTTACAACGGTGTGCTGGTTTCTGCTGTATAACAAAGTGAATCAGCTGTATGTATACGTATAACCCCATATCCCCTCCCTCTAGCGTCACCCTCCCACCCTCCCTATCCCACCCCTCTAGGTGGTCACAAAGCACCGAGCTGATCTCCCTGTGCTATGCGGCGGCTGCTGTCTGTCTGCATAGGTGGAATATATGTACATCGAGAAAGACTGGGAGGAGATACACGAAAATGTTAGCAGAACGCGTCAGCAGTAGTGGGGTTTGCGGTGGATTTCACATTTCAAATATATCTACTTATATTTGCCACATTTTCTACAATGAACCAGAATAACAGAGAAATTGGAAGGAAAAAAACTTTTAAAAGAGGAATTTCATTGCAGAGAAATTTTTCTTCTAAATTTCATTGTTAAGAATAAAATGGGGGCTTCCATGGTGGCACAGTGGTTGAGAGTCCGCCTGCCGATGCAGGGGACGCCAGTTCGTGCCCCGGTCCAGGAAGATCCGACAGGCCGCAGAGCGGCTGGGCCTGTGAGCCATGGCCACTGAGCCTGCGAGTCCGGAGCCTGTGCTCCGCAACGGGAGAGTCCACAGCATTGCGAGGCCCACGTACCGCAAAAAAAAAAAAAAGAATAAAATGGAAAATGCAGGAACCCTTGGAGGAGATGTACTTACTGTAAAGAGACCACAGAGCGAGGAGGAACAGGTGGGGGAAGGGGCCGCAGGGCGGGCACAGGCCCTCACCCACCAAGTGTTTCGGGACAGAGCGGAGATACAGGTTCACAGAAAACGGTGTTTGCCTGAGACAAAAATGTGGGCCTTTGTCAAACCTGTGGCCAAGATGGAATTTGGACCATGTGGAAACACGGATTTGTCCTCTGTCCACTCATTCTGCTTCACATGGTTCCCTGCACAGAATTAAATGTGTGACGGTTAATAATCAAGTAACGATGAGACCAGGGCCTGGTAACCTTGCTCAGGTTGACCTGATGAAAATACGAGTGTTGGCCTCGTGCTAGGATGTCAGTGACAACCGTTCAGGAATATAAAAAGTGCGCGTGTCAGCATCCTGGCGACTCAGGCGTCTGCAGATTCACAGGGGAATCTGGGATCAGTAAAGTGAGGATTACTTCCATGTCCTTAAGTCCTTAGAGCCTTCCGTGTTAGTAGCAGAGGAACTCACCCTCTTACGCATCTCATTTTGTGGCTCCTTAAAATAAGTTTTTAATACCTAAGTAAGCGGAGGTGTGAAGTGAGGGGGGCAGTGATCAACGGTCACTGAAATGACAAGCGTTTGCCCCAGACCCTGGGGCCTGGCAAGGGCTGGCCACATTGACGTATCTGCACGTGCTCCTCGCGTTTGTTCCCAGACCAGTACTGTCAGAAGAGGGGCACTCGGGGACACCCCGTCTCTCCCACAGCCCACCCGGGACCCCGCTCCCCGACGTGGAGGTCAGCGTCAGGACCAGAGAAACTCCTGGCCATGCAGCTCATCTTTCTCAATTGTTCTAAGTCCCGGTTTTCTTCTTCAGGGGTCTTTACTAGCAGGTGATGGACCTGCGGGATCAGAAAGAAAGAACACGAGAGAGAGTCAAGAGGTATGATTTTGATAGAAAAGTTGGATTATATCAAAGTAAAAACTTCTGTGTTACAAAGGACACTATCAAGAAAGAACAGTCCTCTCCCCGTGGTGTTTTTTATTTTTTTTTTGCGGTACGTGGGCCTCTCACCGTTGTGGCCTCTCCTGTTGCGGAGCACAGGCTCCGGACGCGCAGGCTCAGCGGCCATGGCTCACGGGCCCAGCCGCTCCGCGGCATGTGGGATCTTCCCGGACCGGGGCACAAACCCGTGTCCCCTGCATCGGCAGGCGGACTCTCCACCACTGTGCCACCAGGGAAGTGGTGTTTTGAGGGCGTTTCCTTGTGTAGCTTTTCCAGTGATCGTTCTGGGTATCACTTCATACGGAGGTGACCATCGCAGCCCACGTAGCCTTTCACCGGCTCAGTCGAAGAGTAGACCCCTTGCCGCTGTCCCTAACATCCGCCGGGGCAGCCGTGGGGACTCCAGCTCCCGTGGTCGCCGCTGGCACGTGGAAGTGTCCATAAGAGTCTGGCGCCTCGCGGGCGCTGCAGGTGGGTGGGCTCCAGGCCCTGACCCTGTAAGGGTTTCTGGCTGGGAAGGAGGGGGTCCTTGCCCCCCACTGCACATGCTCTGAGGCCACCCTGGGGTGCTGTGACAGCCTCGAGACAGTGGGCATCCGGGTCCCCACTCGCCCTTTGCTGACATGGTTGGGGGGCTGGAGTACGTTGTCCTGCCAGGTGCCCCTTCCTGGTACTCGTCTGGAGGGAGCAGCTCCTTTGGGCACTTTTAGTCTCTGCCCGTTGGTGCTTCTGGGTGGCGGACAATTTAGCCCTGAGTCTGGGGAGACCCAAGGCAGCCAGCAGCTCGCTGCCCCTCCAGGCTGCGGCCCCGGCCCCTCTGCCCTCTTCCCCCTTTCAGTCTCCCCTGTTTGCTTTACGTGTAACGTCCACGGTTTTTGTTGTCCTTAGCAAGAGGGAACAGGAAAAGCACGTCTACTCCTCCTCCCAGAAACACAAGTGCAATTATGTGGTCTAAAGTCCTCTCACCTGTAGCTTGACATTTTTGTCTCTTTCATCTTCTGATTCATGCAAATTCTTGATTTTGACCAATTTTTTTAGTCATTTTTATGTTCTGTTTGGAAAAATCTCTCAGCCCATAACGGTATTTTATCTTATGTAATTTTCTAGAAGCTTTATTCTTTTACTTTTCACGTTTAGGTCTATAATTCACCCAGAGTTCTTTTGTTTGGTTTGGTTTGGTTTGCAGAGGTCAGTTTCATAGGGGTGTACACATGACCCCCCGGTCTTTACTAAAAAGGACATCCTTCCTGCTGTTCCGCACTGCCACTCTGTCATACAGTGATCGTCCATCTACAATTACCTGGACATGTCTGGACTTTCTGTTCTGCTGTCTGAGACCACACCGTGTGGTCAGCCAAGCTTTGTAACATGTCTTAAAATCCAGTAACAAGTCTCCAAACTTTGTTCTTCTTCAAGGTCATCTTGGCTGTTCTTGGCCCTTTACTCTTGCGTCTCAATTTTATTTTTTTATTTTTTTAAACTGATTGATTGATTGATTGATTTTTGGCTGCTTTGGGTCTTCGTTGCTGTGCGAGGGCTTTCTCTAGTTGCAGTGAGCAGGGGCTACTCTTTGTTGTGGTGCGCAGGCTTCTCATTGCGGTGGCTTCTCTTGTTGCAGAGCACGGGCTCTAGGCACATGGTCTTCAGTAGTTGTGGCACGCGGGCTTCAGTAGTTGTGACGCAGGGGTTTAGTTGCTCCGCGGCATGTGGGATCTTCCAGGACCAGGGCTCGAACCCAGGTCCCCTGCATTGGCAGGCATATTCTTAAATATTGCGCCACCAGGGAAGTCCCTCTCTCGTCTCCATTTTAGAATCTGTTCACCAACTTCTATAAAATAGTGCCGGATTTTGATTGGGTTTGTCCTGAATCTACAGATCGATTTTGAGAGAAATGGGCATCTTTGCCGTCCACTAACATGGAACATCCCTCCATTTACTGAGATCTTTCACTTTGGAATTCAAGATTTTTTGGATTTGAGAAAAGTAACACATGCACTACCTACACCTCCAGTGGCATCTAGGGAGGTAAGAGTCCTACAGCCAGTCAGTCATACACGTCTGCAGTGAGACATGAACATGCACAACCAGAGAATATGCAGAGCCACATACACATGTGTACAACACACACACACACACACACACACCCCTCCTGTAAATGACTTCACTTTAGTTCGGGTCAGGGTCACCATCCATTAAATAATAGAACCACTCCTGGTTTTCAGAGCATTTCAGATTTCCCGACCTGCATTGGGAGGGGCCTGCACTTTGCACCTACGGGGACATGTCTCCGTAACTGTCACTCCGTCACAGCAGACCCCCTTCCTCTGGCGGTCTGTGAGCGTGTCAGTGTGATTCACTTGTCCACACCCTTCCAGGCAGGCTGGGACACAGACCCAGGTTTCACGGCATTTCCCACTGAACGATGATCATTTTACACAAAAAAAGAAAGCAGCATAATTTGCAGATAACCCCCAATGGGAAACTCGGCGACTTAATTAAAAGCAGCTCTTGAGACCTTAAGTATTTTATTTTTCATAGAGACAATTCTGGAACCCAACAGCCCGTACCAAGGGAGAGGCAGGCAGCCGGTTAATCCTTAGCAGGACTTTTCCGGGAACACACGAAAGTTGGGCCGGATAATTTGGCTTCCACCAATAACCCCAGGAGCTGTTAAGGGAGAAATCCGTAGAAACACTGACCCTATAGACTGAGCTTCCTGTCCAGATCCCCCCTCACTGACGTCTCATTGTGCTTCCCTGGCTTCATCCCGGTACCTGTGCTTCCCACATCGTTTGTTTGTTTCTGTCCTTGGCCACAGAGAGAATATTCCTAAGCTAATGGTTCTTTATATCTTTTGTAATTTTAAGCTTGTTCAAGCTTCTTGTTAGTAAACTACTGAATGATATTTAGGTTTAGATTAAATCCAAACTCATATTCAAGGACCACATCCTAAAGATAATTTTTGGAGACATCAGGACATGAGATTTTTCTAGATTCTCCGAGTGTTTTGGTGTCCGTATCTACTTCCCGGCTTAATGGTGTGTCTTAGCCTGGAATCCCCGTCAGAGCCTGGGCCAGCAGCTTCCTTATGCAGAGCGTCTTGACGATTTAGATCCAAACTGTTACTACCCGCTGTTCTCGACTCCAGAATCCATCTTTAGGTGGCTCTGGGTCTCAGGTTTTCAAAGAACGGTCCACCTTTGCCAGATTGCCTGGAACCATACTTAAGATGATGGTTCCACACACAGACCCCCCAGGTACCAACTGGGGATCTTTGGGGGGACAGGTCAGAACAACTGAGTATAGCTGAATTGTCCTCGCAGGCGGGCAGTTCTAGAATCTCTTTACAGGAGGGCAGTTATGTAGCTGGAGGAGAAGGCAGGGGCCTGTCAACGGCGCTCTTGGCAAGCGCTCCTGTTACTCAGATCCTGTAGATCTGGGGTGGCCCAAGCCCCGGGCGCACTCCTGCTGCAAGCTCTGGCTCAAGAGATGACAAAGGCAGCCCTCCAGGCCTCCTTAGGGAGCCTTGGTGAGGGGAGGGCCCCAGACCCAGGACTCTGACGCCTTTTCCCAGGGCTGTGTCTGAGCCTGATGTGAATCAGGGCTGCTGGTGCCAGACAGGGGCGGGATGGCATGCTAAGCTTGAGTCCAGTTGTGAAGGTGGAGCCCAAGCTGGTGAGGGGACAGCAGACCTCCTACCGTGAGGAACCGCCATGCTCATCCCTGGTTGGGGGGGAGCCCATGTGTGTTACTCTGACTGCACAGTGACACCATCTGGGGACACTCCATGGGTTGGACACTTCTCTCTCTGAAGTTATTTTCCTCCCTCCGTTTACAAAGATCTTCATATGCTGCAGGGAGTTTGTGGAAAATGGAAATGCCATCCAGGGCGTCAGGTACGTCTGTGTTTAAGAGCTTTCCGGTGGGCGCAGCAGGAAGTGGCATCGTGCTCCTGGGAAGTGACCACACCTCGCGGTGCTGGGGTGAGTGGACCACTGGTGCCTTGGTTTCCTGTAACGTCTCTCGACGACCCTTTCATTCAGAGTCAGACAAGGTGGCAGCACTCGTGTCGACCTTTGGTTTTGAATATAGAGCGGCTCTCTTTGGACGACGTGGGTAAATCAGTCTTTTGATGGTCAACAGGTACTTAAAGATCCCAAGGTTGTGGTATTTGCCGTTATAACAACGTCTTTGTCACAATCAGGGAAGTGTCTGTTTATAGAGCGGGTTAAATTGTGAGAAAAGATAATGGCTGCCGTGCAGACACAGGGCACAGCTCTGCCCCAGGGCGCTTCCTTTGCAAGTGGTTCACGGTCTGTGTCTGGAACTAGTGCGATTTTATGTCATGCGCTCTGCTTACGGAGTTTTGCGAAGTGGTATCTTCTACTCTTATGAATAATGTATGTATCAATGTGTATATTTAAAACATCACGATGCACACATACAGATGGTTTAAAATAGTCCTATAGAGTCACGTGATTATGGGTGTTTGTTGTAATTTCCATCTGTAGTTTTATTAGATACGCTTGCAGGTCATAAGAAGTGAGTGGACTAATATATCATGTCCATGTTTTCTAAAAACAGGAATGAGTTTACGTAAGAAGAAAGATTTTTTGATGTAAATATATATTTAAAGCACCATTAAGAACAGCAGCCGGAGGATAATATGGCTTTTAGAAAATCAATCCCATTCAGCTGGTTCCGGAAGACTCTGAAAACATTCCCAGGAGACGGGATCAGAGGCCGCTCTTTTTGAAATTTTAATGTACTTGTCATCCAGTAGAGACGTTGCAGGTAGCGTCCTCCAACGCAAGGTCAGTTGCAGAAATTAACCACAGGTGACCTGGAAGCAGCTGATGGTTTTTAACCAGAGGTTTCGAGCAACCAGCTTGGATGGTTTTCTAGCTGAACGGGCTGGTTCATGGGCCCCGTGTGGACACACATGTGGGTGCTATCCCCTATGACAGAATTCTGTGAAAGCCACTCAGGCTCTGGAAACGGGATGCAGAGCACGTCCCAGCTCTGTTTATATCCTGCTGCTGTCTGGCGTCCCGAGGCCCACCTACTGCCTCCTGTTTCCTGTTCATGCAGGAAAGGGTTCGTGACCTGAGGTTATGCAACGCCTCCGCCAACAAATATCCATAGTCTTCCGCGTGTGCATCGTGTCCGCATTTCTGAGAGAGATTCAACACCTTTTGTCATGACCCATAACGTCGGACATGACTCAGTTCAGTCCATTCTTTTAATTGGTTTATTTTTAGTTTTATTTATTTATTTTTTGTTTTGCGGTACGCGGGCCTCTCACTGCTGCGGTCTCTCCCGTTGCGGAGCACAGGCTTCGGACGCGCAGGCTCAGCGGCCATGGCTCACGGGCCCAGCCACTCCGCGGCATGTGGGATCTTCCCGGACCGGGGCATGAACCCCTGTCCCCTGCATCGGCAGGCGGACTCTCAACCACTGCGCCACCAGGGAAGCTCCTTAATTGGTTTATTTTTAAATAAAGGTTTATTTTAGAACAGTTTTAGATTTATAGAAAAATTGCAAAGATAGTACAAGCAATCCCCATACATCCCACATCCAGTTTCCTTTATTAGTAACACTCTGTATTGGTTTGACACACGTGTTGCAATTAATGAGCCAATACTGATACCATTGATATGAACTGAAGTGCATGCTTTATATTTTAGTTTTCCTCTGAGGTCCTTTTCCTGCTCGGGACCGCACATTACACTTAGTCATCAGGCAGGTTAGAGCCTTTTCCTTTGTTCCAGGATTCGGAGTACCAGCATCTTAAGATCATGTCTATGTCTCAAGCATCTACTGATGGGGGCTTGATTAGAGAAGGCAGACTAGACCATGAGGCAGCAAAAGAGGCGAATGCCAGGATTCACAGTGCGTTACTGTTTGTGCTTATTTCATCATCCCTCAGACGGTGAGCTCAGGGAGTCAGAGACTCCTCAGGGTCCCCAGGATGCCCAGCAAGGGACCGTCTGGCTTCATTCTTTCATTATGCTCATTAGAGACAGGTGTCTTCCACTCAGTTTCTTTATAACAGAGAATCCTCCTCTGTTCCCATCTTACAAAAGGATGATGTGCAAATCTGTGTACTGGGGCCCAAGTTCAAATCCTACTTCTCCCTGGCCTCCCCGTGCCCGGCCTCCTTGCTGAGGATGCAGGTGTGACTGGTGTGGGCACGCTAGGGAGCTCTGAGGGCTGGGGCTGCACTGCCTTTCCCGTGCGCCCAGCATGCTGGGGTTCACAGAGCCTCGTTCAGAAGTTGGCTTAAAATCAGAAAGTTTAATCATAGAAACTTGTGTTTAACAGCAAAACCATATAATTATTATTACAATTATTAGTTATTTAATAATTAATAACCACTTAGTTACCTATATACAATGGAATATTACTCAGCCATAGAAAGGAACGAAATTGGGTCATCTGTAGAGACGTGGATGGATCTAGAGACTGTCTTACAGAGTGAAGTAAGTCAGAAAGAGAAAAACAAATACCGTATGTTAACGCATACATGTGGAACCTAGAAAAATGGTACGGATGAACCGGTTTGCAGGGCAGAAATAGAGACACAGATGCAGAGAACAAACGTACAGACACCAAGGGGGGAAAGTGGTGGTGGGGGGTGATGGTGGGATGAATTGGGAGATTGGGATTGACATGTAGACACTGATGTGGATAAAGCTGATGACTAATAAGGACCTGCTGTATAAAAATAAAATAAAATAAAATTCAAAAAAATAATTAATGACCACTCAGTGATTTAATTTGGTGGGACTGTGCTAGGTAGGTGATTAGGGGTAACCACAGGTTGAAGGCACCCTTGAAGCAAGCGTGGCACCTTTGCCTTTGCCTTCAGGGCAGCTCCTGAGGCTGGGCTGAGGCTCCCTCTGGGCAGCGGGAGGCGGGGCTGGAGCAGCCGGACCGGACACCTCCCTGGGCCCAAGCTCTGGCAGTGCTGAGGGGCCGCAAGCCTGTGGGCACTCTGGATGCAGCAACAAGTCCAGCTGGTTTCTCCTATGATTTATTCAGTCAGCATAACTCCCAAAGAAATGCATCTTTGGGCAGAAATGTTTCTTAATAATAGGAATGAGCGCAACAGGGAGAAACATTTTCTACACAGTCACACTGTTGGAAATGCTTCCCTGCTTCAACCAGCTATCGAATTTCATTTCTGTTTCTTACAACCAAGTGGATTCAGCATAAAAAGTCATCCATTTGAAAGGAATTTTCCCTCAATGTCATTCTGGGAAGGTGAATTAGGCAATGACAATTGTGAGAAATACTCTTAATGTCGTCATTGTATCAGTTTTAGCCAATCTCACCACAAGATTGAGGTGACTGCATTGCTTTTGTTTTGTTTTATTTTCTACGTTATGTTTCATGACAAAAAATCAAAAGGAGGAAATGGGTCTGAAGACCGTATTTGGTTCACCTACTAGGGAAGAGGCGTCATACATCTGGGCGTTTCTTCAGATTTTTAGGCATAAGGCCAACACCTCTCTCTCTAATAAGAGTCAGAATCTGGATACCTATAAACCATCTGACAGTGTTGGAAATGCTGTGCAAACACCCATTTTTAGCAGGGGCTCGCGTCTCTCCCTGAGATGAAGCCATCCACGGACCAGGCTGAGTTAGTGCTGGGAGACAGTTCTCAGTGGATTTCTCCTGTTTCCACCCATCCTGTGGGTGGAGTGCTGGGTGCCCTGTGCTCTAGACCAGCTTTTCAAGAATGTCTGCAGCCTGGGCGTGAAGGGCGTCCACCCCGGGGAAGGGGCAGGCCGGCTCCCTGCCCGTCCTAAGAGACTCGGGTGCCCTAGCTCAGGGTACCTCTCCTGTGTGTGTAGGTGTCGCCTGTGGGGACGGGGCTTGGAGACCTGGGGCCAAAGGCTGGGCCTCTGGCCATTGGTGCAAATGATGAGCTGTTCTCCAACTCTGACCGGGGAGCATGTGTCTCCTACTGGCGCCCTGAACCCCGGAGCCTGTCCCGGGCAGCGTGCGAGCTTGTGGGCGTGTGGACGCCTCGATGCGTCAGAGCTCGTGACAGGACCTACCAAGTTCTAGGCACAAACGTCATGCATTTAAACTACAAAACACCCCGATGCTGTTTACAATGTGTACAACCTCAGTGGTCTTCCCCCTTCGTCCAGATGGGAAACCTGGTTCAGCAAGGTCGGCGACGGCCCAAAGGCCACAGCAGGTGGCCTCCCTCACCCTCTCTGTCCTGTGACGAGCTCCCAGGAGACGCAGAGGGAATGTGAAATGAAGGGGGGACACGAAGGACACAGCTCAGGGTGGACGGAGGTGAGGGCGTCCAGCTCAGGCTGAGGAGACATTACTGAGTGGCCACAGGACAGTGGGGATGAGAAGGGGTTGTGTGCGGGCCGGGTGGGTCCCCGGGCAGTTCCCTCTGGCCTGGCTCTGCCTGGGAACTCACACAACACGCGTCCCTGTGACCTCCTGACCAGGGCAGGTGGTTCTGCTGTTTCCAGCAGCCCTTGTCACCAGACAGACCCTGCTGACTCAGGGGCCCCGCACTCTGGTTTCTGGGGAGTCGCATGCTCTGGGGATGCCCCGGTGCTGAGGGTCGCCCGCCTTCCAGCCTGGAAGCCCAGCCCTTCCAAGCCCACTTGGGTTGGGCAGATTTCTCTGCTGTTGGTGACCACAAGATAAGCATGGAAATCAAAGCAGAGAACCAAGGTCGAGGTGAATGCTTTGATGTTAACGTGGCTGCTGCCAGGACAGATGTTGGGATGAGCGGTGCCAGGACACACACCCCTCCCCCATGCGGGTGACCCTCAGACGTGGCCTCAGACCACAGGTCACACCGTGAGGCCCGGGCAGCTCCCAGACTCCGGCCCAGAGAGCTGGGAGCTCGGTCGCGGGGCTTCCGTGGATGTGAGACTCGTGCAGTGGGAAGTGGAGCCACCCGAGCCACGGACACACCGGTGACTGGGCCATGGTGCCCTGCCACAGGGTGCCCTTGACACACACGTCTACACAGCAGGCAGGGACAGGAACAGGCCAGCCACCAGAGCCTGGCGGAGACAAAGGATCCCCCTGGGAGCCTGGCCCTGCAACGCCTTACTGCTGTGTGAGAGAATGAGTTTCTGTCATTTTTAGCCAGTTTTGGGTCCTTTGTTTTCCGGCCCTAGGATCCCATCCGGGGTGGTGGGACTGCGGCCTGGCCTACAGACCGGGGCTTGCGAACGAAGCACAAATGAGGTGATGAGAGGAGAAGAGGAACTGGCAGCCCTGGGGCAGATCTGACCCATTGCAAGTGTCTGGAGTATTTTGGCTGGTGAGTTTGGGGGATGGGCGTCCACATTAGGACATGGCGGTTGTCGCCAGAGCCGTGGTGTGGAGTTCAGGGTTTCCTAAACTCGGTTCTGTGGTCCACATCGGCGAATCACACAGACTACACTCCTCTCCAGGAGAGGCACGAGGCTCCTTAGCTCATTCAAGGCTCTGACAAGTCCTGCAGCGCAGAAACGCAGCTGAACTTCCCCAAGTGTTCCCCTAAATAATTCCCAGGCCCACGCCCTTGCCTGTGCTTCCTTCTCTACTTGATCAACACATTCTTTCTAGATGTGAATTACCTGGGGGAGCAATCAGAGCAAGAACTTAAGCTGGAGGGTGTTTCACCTGGAGATTGTGACTATGGGTCAAAGCAAACTAAAAATTAAATGGTCCAACACTGAAATTCAAAGTTGGCCACGGATTGCTTTGGGAAATACCACTCTGTTGATTTTGCCCTCGAATTTAAGGAATATCTAATACAAAGTCATCTAGGCTCTGACCGTGGACCGCAGCAACCCAGCTACGGTTTAGACTGAAATCCGGGTGTAAGGAGGAGTCGGTACCAAGACAAAGCTCTTTTCAAAGCAGCCTTGGCACTGAAAGTGGTACCAGCAACCACTCGGAAGGCACAGATCTTTCACCCTGAAACCAACAGATGAGGAGATGTAGTTGTTTCTTGAATGCAAAGATCTGATGGTTCGGAACAATTTGAAAAGTAGAAACTGGGGAACTATGATGTACCCTCTGACACAGCATGCTTGGTTCGGAGGGGGATCCAAGCCACGTCAGCGACATTCCCTTTCTAAAGAGACCTCTGAGCAAAAGACCCCTGAAATGGCACCTGTCACTCACATCCACCCCAGGAGGGAGCTCTCTGGATAACGCAGGGTTTGGCAAACGCTGTCCTGGTGCTTCTTTGAATCTTTACTTCCAATGTAAAGACCCTTCTGTGTGGCTACCTAGGAAATGCATTCCTTTTTGTCTAAACTCTTTTTCCTCGGTGCAGTTTCATGTTCCTGCAGCGGGTCCCACAGGCTGGGAAGATTCATCTTTGCTGCTGGGACCACATCAGTTTACTTCAGAATTTAAAACAAACTCTACCTGTGTGAAGAGGATTTTGCTTCTGTTATTTCTGTAGTCCAGAACATGTCTAAATGCTTCAATGATGCAAACATAATATATTTTTCTCAACAAAACTCACAATATGTTTTTCTCCACAACTGATTGTGCCCATTTTGCTGAAGATATTGGATTGCTTTTTAGGCTACTTTTCCACCGTTGGGTTAGATTTACGGCACCAAAGGAAAGAGAGCTTTGGGTGGAAAATTCCACTTGTATAGCAGTGAGCACACACATTCTTTCATAATTCACAAAAAGTTAACGTTTCTCTTAGATTGTCAGGAAAATAGAAAGTATGTATTTGCCAAGACAATTGTTTGGTTCGGGGCCAAGCTTTGTATAGTTAAGGTCATTAATCAATTTTATATCTCCTTCTGAGTTTTATTTTTATAATTCTTTGGTCACCAGATTATGCTACCTTCCTTCTTTCATGTCTAGAAAAGCGTAATTTCAGAAGTCAGAGGAGTCATTTATCAGGATGGAATCCTTGCCTATTAGTACCAAATACAGTCTTCCCAGGATCTGCTTTGGGTAAAGCTATAAAGTTAAGATTCTGATGGTTTTTATCTACTGAAAGTTTAAACATTTTTGCAGGACAGAACTACTATAAGTAAAAATCCTCTCTTTTATTTTAGCTTTCTTAAAATCTGTGATTTATTTCTGAATCTTGTACCAGCTCTGGTTGGACAGTTATATCTTGTCTTTCCATTTCTTTGGTATAGCTAGACCCACTCTTCTTAATTTCCTGTATGAATTACAAATAATCTTCCAAAAACTTCAAGAAAAGATCCTAGTTTTCATTCTTAAGTGTATCTTGCCTTAAAAATTGTTGCATTTCATCATTTTGTTACCAGGTAGCTAATGACCTTTCCCATGTATATTCATAATCCAAAACCAATGTCATTAAAATCCTTCACCATTATGCCAGTAATGCATGCATTCAGTGACTGCTTCCCGTAATTGAAAACCTCATTACATTTATTTCAATATATTTAAATTCAGATAGGAATTACTCATTTTAATATCTAATAAAGTTCCTGTCTCAGGAAATGCAAAAGATTTAAGTAATATAAAAAAAATTCTAGTATAAAGGGATACGTATCACCATCTAGAAATGTTGAAATAATAATATACAAGGATGTAGCATATGGAAAACTAGTAACAATGAAAAAAGCTACTTTGTGAATATTAGAGCAAAAGACTGCACTCAAGAGTTGGCAATAGCTCTAGCTAATGCTTATGTGGTACTCACCATATGCCAAGCACTGGTCTAAGCTCTTTACAAAGACGTGTATGAACTCGCATAACTTTATAATGAGCCTATGAAACAGGTGCTATTTTTATGCCCATTTTACAGTTGAGGAAACAGGCATAAAGGTATGTAACTTGCCTGCAATTACATAGAGAGTAAATGATGGAGCCTGAATGTGAAACTTGACAGACTTCAGATTTTATAGCCTTAGACTTTAATCCTTATTAAGTGAACAATGATGAAAGAAAGAAAGGAAGGAAGGGAGGGAGGGAGGGAGGGAGGGAGAGAGGAAAGGAACAGAGAAAAAGGAAAAGATGTATCCATACGGCAATGATTTTTGAATGTTTTGATCGTGACCACTTCCCGTGGCGAGCCTGTCTACACACATATATGGGTATAAATTGGGACTCGCCATTTCAACTTGCTGTGCCACGCAGTCTAACGCTTTCTATTATTTTCTTTCATTAAAAAAAAATGCTGGTTTAGAGCCACTAAATTGATTTCATGACCCACAAATGGGTGAAGACTCACACTTGGAAGACTACAGCACTCAGGCCGAAGCTCTTAAACCGCTTTTAACACAATGGTAACGGAATGCACACGCAGTTTCAGTTTGCAAAGGAGGGACGTCTGTATAAAGCGCTTCTCCTGAAGATGACAGGTAAAAATGTCAGAATCCACTATTCTAGCATTCGAGTCAGTATGAAATGACAGAATGCATTAAACTTAAATTCTGAAAGATTCATGAGAACAAAATGCCTATGTTATATTTTTTACCTGGGCAACAAACAAACCAACCCGCACAACTTAGAATTTATAATTATTTCTCAAATTATGGTCACTACAATAACTGTGAGCAACTTAGTTTTTTTTTTTTTTTTTTTTTGTGGTACGCGGGCCTCTCACTGTTGTGGCCTCTCCCGCTGCGGAGCACAGGCTCCGGACGCGCAGGCTCAGCGGCCATGGCTCACAGGCCCAGCCGCTCCGCAGCATGTGGGATCTTCCCGGACCAGGACACGAACCCATGTCCCCTGCATCGGCAGGCGGACTCTCAACCACTGCGCCACCAGGGAAGCCCAACAACTTAGTTTTTGATGTATCTGTATTACATCTGAGACACTTCTGGGCAACAGAGATAAAATATTTCACAGATAACTTTTTCTTTTTTCAAAAGACAAAATAATCTCAGATGATCTGCTTAGGAAGAAAATGATGTTTAAGGACGTTTAGCATTTTCCTCACATTCAACTACATGTTACATAATAGAAGCACATAAATGCAAAGTAAAATACAATCTCTCAACTGATGAATGGGGGTAATTTCCCAGGGCATCAAATTAACAACATTGAGGCAAACTGTATTTAAGCCAATTGACAGCGGTATCAGATGAAACAGTTGATAACTGTGATAAAAATAAAGGTTACTTGTGCAGTTCAAAGTGTATGAGAGGCTCACCCCTTACAGCAAGACTTTTGGATTCAAATATATAAATGTGACTCTTTTTAGGTCCATAACCGTTTTCAGGGATGAATGTAATTCAAATTTGACACTAAGACTTAAGCCCAAGAATCAAATTCAAGGTTTTAACCACTGGGTTATAAACATTTTTAACCAACAATTTCAGAATTATGGTGCATTTACCTCAAAATTTAATTTTAGGCTTATGTGAAAATGTCCCAGGACCCCACAGTATATTTTTAAAAATTCAGTGGGAAGGTGCCTAGAATTCACTTCTTTTTGACAGCTGAGCCAGTGATGGTTACAAAGTACTTGCATTTGGACTCAATAAAGCAAGTGCTCTGAACACATCAACTGCAATAAAAATAATACATAGGTTATAATGGAAGCAAGAGACAATGTAACCTTAATAAATGGAAACACACCATCTACTTTGGCTGTTTATTTATTCCAGGACTAAAACAGCTACAAAATTTCTGAGTTTCTAATTTAGAAAATCTAAATAGGGAGAGAACAGTTTGGACAAGCTTGGCTAACAGTTTTCAAAAACTCATTAGTCCTGTAAAATTTCCATTTATCCTCTCACATTTGCAAGATTTCCAGCACATTTACCAATAATACCCTTTTCTTTTCAAGTTATCCTCACCTCCATCCGCAGTTCCCATATCATTAAGCTGAACACAGAGACATGACCGCAGAAAAGCCATTCAGCATTGCATGTCAATAATCACTGCTGAGACACAGGGAAGGGGAGATGCAGAAAATATTAAAGTTCTTTGGCAGATTTGCTTTCCTCCTGGTTCACCCAAACTTCGTCAAAGTTCTGAGGATTTTCTGCACATATAACGCTGACTTCAGTGCACCAACACGTATTTATTGGGCTAGGACTACGTGCAGGACTTTGAGCTCGGCCATGAAGGTGACAGCCAGAATCGGGAATGTGCCTCTCGTGAATGTGAGATTACGTCTGCGGTTACCATCACCCACAGAACCACCCGCTACACACAGGGCGAGTGCCTTCATGTCTGCTCACAGTGTGGCTCTGGCACTCAGCAGGTGCCAGGGTGGGTGACTGGCTGCGGGCCATGAGAAGGCCTCTGACGTGGACGCCACACGTGCCGACACAGATGAGCGTGCGAGCGTGAATGCGATACCTGGAGCAGCAGCAGCCATCTTGTGGTCATGAGGGAGCAGCACGAGGACAAACCAACGCATTAGTGCCTCTGCGAGCACCAATGGGCGAGCGAATCATCCCCTGCAACTGCCCAGTTCTGGCCTTTGGGTTCTATGAGAAGAGTAAACCTCTACTGAGGCTGTTAGATGGGGTGTCTGTTATTTGTGGCCAAATGCAAACTTAACTGATAGAAGGTTCTCAGGAAAAAGAAGAGCACATGGACTCTGGGTGCCCAGGTGGTGCTGAACTTCCGCCTTTAAGCAGTATTCAAAACTTCTTTTTCCTCTGTCGTTGCTGAGCGCGGTCTCAGGACCAGCAGCAGCCGCCTCCCCTGGGATGCTGGCAGAAATGCAGCATCCCAGGCCCCACCCCAGACACATCAAGTCAGGATCTGCATTTTAACAAGATTCCCCAGGTGGGCTGGGTGTTATCCTTTTGCAAAGCCTGGGGCCGTTTTGAATCCTGGGCTTTACCCTAGGTGGTTCCGATTCACTCGGTCAGGAGAGAGGCTGGCTGGGTTTGGAAATCTCCACGGTGACTCTGATGAGCGGCTAGGGCTGAGAGCCCTGCTCTGGTGACTACATCAGCGGTTTCACGAGGTGTGGTCCCTGGACCTGCAGCACCCACATCACCTGGGAACCCATTAGAAACGCAACATCTCCACGCTCATACCAGACCTGGTGAATCAGAGCCTCCGGGGTGGGCGCAGGGATCTGCGGAGTAACCAGCTCCCAGGTGATTCCGACGCGCACCCCAGCTCCAGGGCCACTGCTGAGCTTGACAGAACACTCACTGAAAAGAGGGGGAGGTGTGAAAGGTTGAGGGTGAAATAACACGGCGCGGGGGGCGGGCATCAGCGTGGTCTGAGCAGGGGGTGTCTCTTGCCTAAATGCCGCTTCTGGAGGGCAGGAAGTGAATTTCATTCATCTTCTACTCCTTCCAACAGTACAGGAAACAGCCATCGTCCATCCGTCCATCAACTGTCCCTCTGTCCAGCATCCATCTGCCATCATCTATCCATCTACCATCCATCCATCCATCCACCTACCTACCTATTACCTACCTCTCATCTCCTGCATGCAGTCAGGACTGTTACAGGCTTGAACAGATGTTGGTTGTATTTACCACCCTTATGTGTCCCAGGCACAGACTTTTCTTGCTCGAGTCCCGCCCTCTACGCTGTGCGTACGTGTATTATAATTTGCCCTTATTTTGTAGGTTAATCCTGTTCAGTGACCAGAGCTAACAAGTGTGGCTCATTAGTGAGCAGACGCCAGATCAGGAAGAGGGAAGAGGAAGCACTGTCGGTTCCCACTTCGTAAAGGACACCCCGGGGAAGCCCCCTGCCCTGTGGGATGGGGATGGGCAGAGCAGACCGCGGACCTTCGGGAATCTCAGTGTGCAGGCGGCACAGCCGCCCCGCCGAGGTCTCACCGTGTCCACGGCTCATTCCACGATCTCAGCCTGGACACGGCCAGGCCTGCGGGGCCCCCGGGACCCCCCAGCCCGCAGAGGCCTCACCGAGCCCACGCCGTCCCCGCACGCTCACCGGTGGGCTTTGTGTCAGGATCTCCGTAGGCCAGGAGACGGGAAACTGCCCAAGAGATGGGCTCAGGTCACCCCTGCGGAGACAGAGGCCCCTGCCCGAGACGGCGGGGCTCCCAGGCGGCCAGGGAGCACCCTCCTACCCGCGGGACGCCACTGGGCAGCAGCCCTGGGAGGCGGCGGCGCCGGCCCGGCACCTGCGGGAGGACACCCCGCGGGCGAGGTGGAGCCTGCGGCTCCTGGGCCGGCGCTGGGACCGCCCGACCTTGGGCCCCCAGTCGCTTCCGGGCAGCTGGTGGGTGTGCGGCTTCCTGCGCGTTCAGGGCCGCCCTGCCCACCACCCTCTGCTGTCCCGAGTTCTAACGCGCCGTGCGCACCCGGGGACGGGCGCTGAGGGCGCCCCGAATGCCCACACAAGGCAATTCTGTGCGACCCCGCAGCTGGGGACGCTCGGGCTGCCTGGGCTCTTCCCGCAGGGACGGGCCCGGCCCGTCCACAGGGGCCGACGCCCGACGACGACACAGCGCTTTGGGGGCAGAACCCGGGGCGCGGGGGATTCTTGGAGGAGCCGTGAGGCTGGTCTCCCCCGGCCAGGACCGTGGCACGGGAGTGCGGGGCAGAGCGGAGCCCCCGGAAGCCAGGAGGGCACCCGCGCTCCAGCTCCATCCCTGCAGGGTCAGGTACCCGGGGGCATCCTTGCGTCCAAGGGCCAGAGGACTTGTGTTGCATCCCATTTTATTGTTAATTTTGGAAAGTGTTGTACTTTATATGTTTAGAAAGGTTGCAGTGTTTCAAGATTGGTTTCACTTTTCTAAAGGAAACAGACTCTACCTTAAAGATCCCGGGCTACAGTAAGCGCAAGGATGGAAAGTAACCCCCAGCAGCTCCTAGAGAAGCAGCAGGTGGGGACGTGATGTCACTGTTGGGGAAAAAGAAGGTTCCTACACGTCTGCGTAACAGGGCCTCGTCTGGAAGCAAGAGGAGGCTGTATTCACACCCAACGCCCTGCTAACGTAATTCCCACGCACCCAAAGAAAAGCTCCTATCTCTTTAATTACAAAAGCAGGGTAAATACAAATCATACCGAATATGCGATTTCTTTAATTTTTATTTTTTTGCGGTACGCGGGCCTCTCACTGTTGCGGCCTCTCCCGTTGTGGAGCACAGGCTCCGGACGCGCAGGCTCAGCGGCCACGGCTCACTGGCCCAGCCGCTCCGCGGCATGTGGGATCTTCCCGGACCGGGGCACGAACCCGTGTCCCCTGCATCGGCAGGCGGACTCAACCACTGCGCCACCAGGGAAGCCCCGAATACGCAATTTTAAAGTGCATGTGAGACACAATATTTTCCAACATAACAACCAAGCTGCCCTTGCAAACATACGCCGACTGTTTTCTCTGCCCGCGAAGTTTAGAGAAACTCGCGTTCCCTCACCTCAGGGAGTGTGCAGCAATAAAATAATTAAGCTCAGCTTTATTTTCTGCTCAAAAAGCTCAACTTGTTATTCTGGACAAACAGGTATTTGCTAAGCTGAATTAAGTGCATGTCCTTAGAAAGTTGATTCTTAAAGGGCTGCTTTTTCAGGCACATACAGATTATCAATAAAGTAGAAATTTCTACAAAATAGTGAAGATCAAAACAACTTAAATTAGTTCTTATCACTGACTGAGATGAACATCGGGGTTTAAGAATATTTTAAAAGTGAGCTTTATCAAGGGCCAGGCAATGCCATTTTTCTTCAAGATCTTGGACTTACGTTCTCTTTGTAGTTCATTCACTAAGGCTTGATTTGGGGTATAGTGGTACTTTTTTTCCTGCGATTACAAGTACTATTTTAATGCACGTATAATTTTAAATAGCCTACACTTATTCCCTGCATGCACCCAAAGCGAATGAAGTCGGATACCATCAACCACACAAGAAAGGCAAAATGAACTACTGGGTCACGGTTCACTGTCGTCTTCAGGATCGTATCAGTCCTGGGGGAGCAAGAGGCTGGGTCTCCAGGCAGCAGACGCATGGGCCCTGCGGCGCACGGGCCTCTGTCTATCTCTCACCCCCTCCCTGCAGAGACGTGCAGACGCATTTCTCAGCTGGCTCCACGGGGCTCACCAGGTAAGTCCTCAGCACCACAGAGGATGCTTTGTTTGAGCCAAAGTGAAGCCCGCAGACAAGGGAGGGTGTCAGGACGCTAACTCATCTCCGAGTTTCCCTTTTCAGGACTTGGGAGGAAACTTTGAATTTGTCTTCAGTTAATAACCAAGTCCAGCCACGATTTTCATGTCTTCGAAGACAGAGTCTATATTTCTAAAACTGAGTAACTCAGCCCAGTGGAAGAGAAAGGTGACCGGGCTCAGAGCTTAGCCTCAGGGACCAGCCTTGAAAATAACCAAGTTATGATTTTTATTTTCATTTTTATTTAGTTTTTGGCCGCACCGCGTGGCTTGTGGGATCTCAGTTCCCCGACCAGGGATTGAACCCGGGCCACGGCAGTGAAAGTGCTGAATCCTAACCATCGGACCACCAGGGAACTCCCCCGAATTATGATTTTTAATTTATAACTTGATCTCCTACTGTTTCCCAGCAAAACAGTTGACAAAAGTGGCACAATCAGGGTTAAAACATAAATTGAAAAAACAGGAACAAGAAGCCAGGAGATAAACTCTGGATAAGGGACGGCAATGCAAAGGGAGAAACATGAAGGAAGGGTCTTTCAGCGGATGAGGAAGGAGTTCATTGTAACAAATGAGTTGGGAGACTCATTACCTTAAACAATACGCCAGGATTTGTTCAAGTCCTATAAAATGTCCTGAGGTTATGAAAAATGTGCAGTTGTCCTCAGGAAAAGCTAATCATTTACCAATATTTATTGATCAACTTCATTTTCCTAAATTGCCTATAGCTCTTAATTGAAAATCTATGAGGTTAACGCAGCTATAAAACTCTCGGAGATGTTGGTGAGTGTTATATTCTTTATGTCTCTGTTAGTGTTTTTTTCCACTGCTGGTACAGTTTCAAGACTGGCTTCTTTTATAAGTTGGTGGTCTTTTCTCCATATGTAGTAAATAAAGAGCTATAGTCATTTTGGGGTGAAATTATCCACTGGCTGGGTGACTTATTCAGCCCAAGTGTCTGCAGACGATGGCACGTAAGAGAATTGTTCACCTTTAGAAGAGAATGCCTTCACAGCACCTACCTCTTTTCAATTACCTACAATTTTTTAAAGTCCCAAATAGGAAACATCTGGGTTCCAGAACCCTTTTCTCGGTGACCCCAAAGCCCTACCCGTACCGCCTCTGCATTTAGGGGCAGCACCTAAAGCTCTGTTACTAAACATCAGAAACAGCAGAACAAACAGCCCCAAACAAGAAACCAAATAAAGGATGGAAATGCCGAAAGACAAAACCTAAAGGAGGTGTCCATGCTTCTTGCTCTCAAGCACAGTCATTACCCCAAGAACTGCTCCTAGACCAGCCGATTTCCTAGGGGGAAAAAACCCAAACAACTCTAGGCTTGTTAGTCAAGGAAAACGAATTCAAAAATCTAACTTATCTCTCAATTATTTGAATGCGCGGGGAAGTTTCTATATGCTTTTCCTACTGCGTATCCCTAAAACTTTCACCATCCGAAGGGTGGAAAATAGTTTTTCTAAGCCTGCCTGTTTTTCCTCGGCGGTGGTGTTTGTGGGCAGGTGTGACATATTTCTTCCTCTGGGTAAGTTTAGGTCATAACGAGAGCTTTTCCTAAGCTGTCCTTGACACCGTAAATAGAAAAAGTAAAATGAAACAGAAATGCTTTATAACATGTATATAATCAAGAGATGCGCCAGTTATAAAAGAAATGTGACAACTTTGGTCATTTAAAAATATTTGTGTCTCTACTTGTAAAAAGTTATGAAAATTCAGGTGTCCTGGAGGTTAAGCCAGAAAGAAAATTAATAAATGGAATCAGAGAGCACTGAAAGTACCAGATGGAACGTGAAGGAACTCACACTTCTGCAACTTTCCTAATTTATAGATAATACTGTGATTTAAAAATACGCACAACAGACCAGCTTAGAAAGTGTTTGGGGGAATTTGCAAAATTCCCGTGTTCACAAATAAGCACATTTGGGACTATGGTAGTCAGACGTTTATTTCCACGTTTGAATCAGATACAGTGAGTGATTCACATGGATACGCACAGATCCCTTTACTTCAGGGCGGGCTTACGAATCACGTTTTCCATTTAGTGGCGTAGAGAACCTCTGATAGAACAGAACACGAATGTACTCTTACGTCGATGACACCCCTTTCCTCTCTTTCCTGCCTCGCCAACTTTCTGGTCATCTCCCACTGGCTGGGGTGCGGCGCTCAGTGCAACCCTGAAGTCAGCCATAAGGGGGTGAGGTAGAGGCCCCCAAGTACAATCTCTAAGGCTTCCAAAGAAGTCAGACCACAGACCGCCGATGCGGTTATAAATCAGGGCAGCACACCCGATGTTAATAGTTAGGTTCTCAATCTTTCGCTGAAAGAACGAGAGATAACACCTGCTTTTAACTGCATCCTCTTTTGAATATATTGATGTATAGATAGACGTATATTAATTACCTCAATGAGGCGCTGCATGTGAGGTGTACAGTGCACAGGACAAAAACCAAACCATTAAAAAAAGTCTCTTTTCTGATAGAAAGTGCAGTCAGCGTAATGTTCACAGAGATTGACTTTATTTTACCTTAAATATAGTTGCATTTTAAAAAGCTTCAATAAATTTAATGATAAAAAAATCAAAGATACCAACACATTTTTCATGGTCCAAATATGATTCCACATATTTTCTTTAGCAAAGTCATTTGTAATAGATTTTTCAATATTTATATTCTTAGGTAATCATTTGTATTTTCTCTCTGTACAAATACCGTCAATTAGTCTGTCTAGTGAATTTTGGGGGGGGGAAGAAAGATGTACACTAGTAGTAGTTCTTTCAAAAAAAAAAAAAAAACACCGGCTCTTAGAAGAGGAAATTTTAAGGATCAAATTCTCCCCCGTTGTTACAGATCAGGAAGCAGAGTGAGGAGGGAAGGCTGCAGCTTTCACAGGGCACAGCCAGGCAAGGGGGCAGCCTGGCCCTGTCCCCACCTGTCCCCTGCCCGAGCCTCACTGCGGAGCAGCCAACCTGGGCCACTCGGGGCGATGCCCACACGCTCACGCCTGGTGACTTGGCACAAAACTGTGGACAGGAGAACGGCAGGACAATGTTTCTATGGTGATTTCATTTTAAAGTTTTCCCTTCATAAAAAATGCTGAAACAATACGCAGTATTTCCCACTTGAGTGCAAAAGAAAAGGGGGACTTAATTTTTTTCCTAGTTTTGTATTGACTATCTTGTAGATGAATTCTTCCTGTAGCTAAAAATCGGCCAAGAGACCTGCTGCTGATAGAAACGTTTCACAGCCTCTGTTTTTCAAAGAAGCACTGTGTCCCTAAAAAACTTCTTGAAGGAATGAACGAGTGCCTCAGTGCCGGTAATTAGCAAATGAGCACAGGATTTTGAACACAAAGACTGAACTCCGAGGCCCACAGGTTGGCAGGCATGCTCGCAAGGTGACAGGCAGGACACAGAATTACACGTATGTGACATTATTATCCACTGCAAGCATGCACCAGAGGAAAGAAATGAGGGGTTTGGACTTGCGCGGTTTAGACAGACGGCCAAAATAAATACGGTGAGTTGAAGGCGGTTGGGCTGGAAACGTCCGTGCAGCCCGGTAATAAAGAAACACCCCTGATGTTTGCTGCAGCTCCTTAAAGCCGAAGCAGGAGCTGGGCGCTGTCTGCCAAGCACAGAGGAAAGGCAGGCAGGGAACCCAGGCTGCCTTCAAGCTTCCACGGGGACAAAATTAAACAGTGAGCGTTTAAAAACAATTGCTTCTTAGCCCTTAAGCGATACTTTTTAATTAGTCTGAAATGTTAACGGTTCCTGTAATGAACTCAGAATAGATATATATTTAAACAAATAATTTTTAGGGATTGTTGGCATTTATGATTCTTTGATATATGGTCTGAGCAGCCAGAATTGATGTCAGAAAGAAGTAAATACCCAGGCTCGTGAAGCCCGAACACCTCTGCTTTTATGTTGGAAACGTTTTTGAAATAAGAAGTAAATCTCTTTTGTTTTCCCTTGCATCTTAACTTATATTAATTACTTTAAATGATTGTAGAAATCTTCGCTATTTCCTTACCATATGTAAAAAAAAGTCACTTTACTATCTGAGGTTTGTATCTCATGATTTCTCTCTAGCTCGGCAATCAACAGGATTTAATTCCTAAGGCTTATGATTATACGATACCTGCCGGGAGGCTGGGCAGTTAGTTTAGTGGTTAGTACCTTATCGCGCCTTCAAAATCACCCAGCATTTCCCAGGTGAAGTTTACTGTGGCTTCCAGGTATCAGTAGCTATTTTTTAAAAAGAAGAAATGGATTGTGTATCTTGTAATCCAGGAGCTATTAAATGATTTAAAGTTTTAAGTCTTCTCAAATGTTATCGGCAAGGTAAAGCTTCTTTTCAAGTGAAGGGCGTCCTCCATCTGGAACTCACAGGTGCAGGGTGCCGACAGCGGCCACACTGTGCTCCCTGCACCTCCCTCCCAAATTGTCACTAGAGGCACAGCGATTTAGTTTTCAAGGGACCTGAAGAGCCGTTATTTTCCCTCAATGCCGACAAGGGGATGGTAATTCAGAGTGTAGTCGTTTTTGGACACTGCCAATAGTCTCTAATAATTAAGCATTTTCTACTACATCTTCTTCCATCAAAGACGTAAATTAAAAAAAAAAATCCACAGTTAGGAGGCTGCACTTTTATTTTAGAAAAAGGTGAAACATGAAAATTTCGAGACCAATCAAGACACGCTTAGATATGGCTTAATAGATCTAAGCTCTCAGAACCCAGTGACTTTCCTTGGAGAAACACCACGAATATACGTCCACCACCAATGACCGTAACCTCAAATTCCACTTTCTCCATTAGAATAATCAAGGAACGCCATTCAGAAATAATATTACATCCTGCATTTTATTCAATTCCGTATGACAAAAATAGGAACCTAGACTAAGACATCCATTTCAATCAGTAGATGTGTCAAGCCACAGATTTCATCATAAAAAATATTGGATCTGGGTAACAATTCTCCACTGGTTCAGGGAGGCCCCTGGCCCTACACGGTGTTGCAATAGAAAAATAGTGTCTCTTCACCATGCGGAGAGGGACAGCCTCGCCCTGAGCACAGGGTGGGGACAGTCTCACTGTCCCGTCATGGGCCATCTTATTTACAGCACTTTACATTTCTCTTTTCTTACGTTATATACACACCCTTTTGCGAGGAGAGAACACTACATGGTACCAAATACTAACCAAAAAGGAAAAAAAAAAAATCACAGCAAAAAGGACACATAAATAATAAGAACATTCACTGCTGAAACACAGCGACACCAAGCACCTGTTTTCTCTTCCCGACGCTGGGACCCCCCGACCCATCCCGTGAGAGGAGAGGGTACCCCGGGCACGCGCCATCCCACCTGCGTGGGAAACAGAGCTGGAGAGTTCAGGGTTCGTTTCCGACAGAGATCACGGCTAGGTCTGCTTATCTGTGAGTCTTTGAAACTCTGTTCAGCGACACGATGTGACTTGTTGCTGTGGCTGTGTTGGAAAGATGGTCCTATGTCTCGGTTTCAACTGAGAAGGCTCGACTGCTTCCTCGGGGACTCAGCCCCTCGCACTGTCACCCGGCCACCCACGACGACCTAGGACAGCACTGCCAGAGGAAGTTCACGGTCTCAGACTCCAGCATGCTTGCAACGCACAAAATGAGGTAGAGCACACAACACTTCTGTGTGGGCCTGGCTCAGCCCCGCCGCCCGGCACCTGCCCAGGGCCCTTGCCTGACACGGGGCAATGGGCAGAATCACCAGCACGAGACTGTGCTTTGATCAGATGACAGTGTGCTTTGTTTTCATCTGAGAAGATAATAAATAAGTCAGGAACTCAGAAAAACGTCCCGGTTATGACTGATTATGCTGCCTGGCCCCGACCCTCCCTGCAGTTTACTGAGCAGAAAAGCAGGCCTCGCAGGCAGTCAAACTCTCGTCCGGGGGGCGTGCGAGAAAGAGAGCGGAGGCTACAGTAGCGTCATGCCTATGCAGTGCTCTCTCGCTTACTTCCTGGCGTGTACTGGTGTCACAGTCCTAAGATGAATTCATCAAAGTTTTCTTAGGGTGGTCAAGTTTTTAAATGGGCTTCGTAGAAAAGTTAAATCATTTAATTTAAGAAACAGCAGGCCCTAGTTTATTGAGGAACTGACAAGTCTTGGAGGCTTTTCCGGTTAAGGAGCACAGATTTCTCATACCGTCTGACCTAAGACTGTAACAGCTTTTTTTTTTTTTTTTCCTCTTCATTTTCCTTCAATCAAAGTACTATTTATAAAATACTTTACATCTTTTAAAATTTTCCAATTATAGACAAACCTCCCTAATACAAAATACTAAAAGTGCAAGAGTATAAATTAAGAGTTTTCAACCACATTATACAAACATTACCTTTTTATTGTACAGGTTTGATAATGCGAGATATGTACTCACAACTGCTATAACGTTGTGAATAATTCACGGTGGTGTCTGTCTGTAACTTGTTCCCAACTGCTGGGCTACACACCACACTAGAGAACACTATATCCACATAGCAGCTACAAACATTTAAATTAAAAAAAAAAAAAAAAAAAAAAGGCTTGTTACTGACAGGTGCTTGCACACGAAAAGCATGCTCTTTCCTAACAGAACTTCACAATTTTGCCTGCATGGAAATAACCCACTTATTTATAGTAAAACAAATCTTGCTTTAAAAAACAAAAATCACACAGCCAGTTGTATTCTGCAGTACAGAAGCTTCCGTTAAAGTTGGGCTGTATTGTCTGTTACCCGCATCATCTTAACATCATAAATACCACAGACGAAGGTACTGCCATGCTACACGGCGCCGGGAGCACTAGACCACGTCTTCGAGATAAGAGTTCTAAGGACAGAGTTCAAGTTTCTAACTAATTCGAACAAAACCACTGAACGAGTTTCCTGGAATAGGGCGGGGAGCCCCCTCTGGGCACTGCTGGGCTTTGGAGGGACGGAATGGATGTGCTCTGAGCCCCTTCCGTTCCCAAGGTGGCTCTCCGAGGACGTCTCTTTTTGACTTAAATCTATTTCAAAGGTTGCCGAGTTCTCGAGGACGGTCAAGCTCACGGCGAAAGGCGCACCGGGCAGCGGGTGAGGCCACCTCGGGCAGCCACCCGGTGACGTCTTTCCTGCTCTGGGTGAATGGGGAAGGGGACCCACAGGGCAGGGACGTGGCTAGTTAATCCCGATCTCCTTGTTATCCTCAATGAACCGCGTGAACGGCCGGCCGGCTCCCGCGTCCGACTTGGCTTTGTCCAGCCCTGCGATGGGCGGGCTGCTGCCAGGCCGCGCCTTGTCCAGCCCGGCAGCCAGGGAGCCCAGGGAGGGGAGCGCGCTTCCCCCGAGACTTACTGGGAGCTGGGGGAGGCCTCCGTTCTGGATGACGGAGATCTCATTGTTCTTCATGGCCAGCCCGTTGGTGATGGCTGCGGCGTACTGGTTCCAAAAGCTGGGGTCCACGTTCATGGCCCGTGCAGCCAGATCCTTCTGGAACATCTCGGAGAACTTCAGGGCGTCACCACCCAGCAGGGCCATGGGGTTCTCCACCGACAGGCGGCGGCCGCGCCTGGCAGGGGCGTTGTTCCACATGTGGGTGCCCATGTGCACCTGCGGGGGACACGAGACACACCTGGGCGTGAGTGCACCCAGCCCTGGGGTCACAGAGACGCCCGGGGACCTGGGGACTCCCTCCAGCTCCTTTCCTTGCCCTCTTCCCCAGCCTAAGCATTCCTTTGGGACAACAAACTTGTTAGGTGAGCTTTCCTGAGCATCTTATATTTGAACCTGCAACGTTTCCTTCTGTCAAGTACACAGAGCTGCACAGCTGGATGGAATCATTTCCCCCCTAAGGCGTCAGACCCACGGGCCACCCGGAGGGTCCCGAAGCTCCTGCCCCGCCCCCCAGAACCCCTGGCTTCACTGTGCCCGTGCCTGGTTTTCTCCCGTCTGGGCACCTGTGGTCAGCAGAGCCCTCAGGCGGCTTTCACGCTACCAGCAAGCGGAGGCCACAGGTCCCCGAGGGCTCACTGAGACCCACGCAGGCGCCTGACGTGGGCTGCAAAGCGGCACACTCCCCTGAGGGTGTGGGCACGGCCCTGGACGGGTCCTCGGTGCCCGGCCACACACTCCACACCTCCGGGGAAAACGGGCGGCGTGGCCGTACCTCAGACGCAAACGTGACGTCGTGACGTCGCTGTACCGTCCTCCCCTCCCCCGGCCCTCAGGCTGGGAAGCTTCTCCCAGGTGCCCGCTGGGCCCTCGTGGCAGCCAAGTGGCCAGAACCACAGATCTGACCCCTGGCCTCGGGGCGGGACTTGCATCACTGGCGTCACCTGCGAGCATCTACAGGCCCGGTTCTCTTGGTGTCAGCGTCCCACTGGCCTCCGGGCAGCGCCGGCCCTGGGCCTGCCCTGTCAGCCAGCGAGCGTCACCCCGACGCCCTGCAGCCACGCAGGCAGCACCAGCCCTCAAGGGGAGGCCGGGCCCGCGTGGAAGGCAAGCTCCTCGCTGCCACCGGACACGCGTGGGAGCACCGCAGGCAACGCGCACACGCAGGCACACACACGGTGCAGACTCACCCATGACACACAAGCGCGCTCACACCACACGCCACGCAGGCACACGCCGCGCTGTCTCTCGGGGGCTCGGCAGCAGCCGTGCCCCTGGCCAGGACCACGGGAGGTGGACGCAGGGGCTTCCCGGGCGGCCCTCACCTTGAGGTTGCCCTTGGTGGTGAACGCTCTCCCGCAGATGGTGCAGCCGAAGGGCTTCTCCCCGGTGTGGGTGCGCTCGTGGATCTGCAGGGCGCTGGCCGAGGAGAAGGTCTTCCCGCACGACTGGCAGTTGTGCTGCTTGGGCGTCCGGCGCGGCGGGGGGGCCAGCATGGGCGCGAGGCCGGGGCTCATCACCGTCGGGGGCCCCGCAGGCACCTGGATGGGAGCCGGCAGCGGCGGGCCCTCGGCCAAGGGGCCGGCCTTGCTGTGCCCGTTCACTTCCGTTTTGATCGTGGCGGGCGCGGAGCCGGGACCCAGGCTCGGGGTGCCCTGGCCGGGACCTAGAGCAAAGCTGGGGTCAAGCAACTGGGGAAGCGGCTCGCGCAACCTGTGGGTCAGCAAGTGCTGCTTTAAGTTACCCAGGGTGGAGCAGCCGCGCCCGCAGGCCGCGCAGACGAACGGCCGCTCCTTGGTGTGCCTGCGGAGGTGGGTCTGCAGCGCGCTCCTGCAAGCAAAAGGCTTCGCACAGACACGACACGCGGTGCTCGCACACTTACCCCGATCTCGGCTCAGGAACAGCAGGCTACAGGGCGCCTCCTCCTTGATGGCCGGCCGGCCGGGGTGGGGGGCCGTCAGGTCCAGCGCCCCTCCGTTCTCGGGCCCGGGGGGCGGGCTGTCCTGCCTCTCCGTCTTCAGCGGCGGCTCCGGCGGCTCCTCCTGGGTGCCGAGGCCCGGGGACTTAGAAGGCAGGCTCTCGCTGTTACTGTTCCCGGGCGACAGGGCCTGCAAGGAGGATGACTCGGACAGGGCCGGGCTGCCCGCGCTCCGGCTCTCCAGGTCGCCCACAGCTGACGAGGAGTCGTTGCTCAGACGGTCGCTCTCCCCGGACCCGTTCTCCAGGGACTTGAGGGCGGTCATCTGGGGGCAGCTCATGACCGAGTCCATCATCTTCATCTGGTTCTCCAGGGCGGCGATGCTGGAGATGACGGACGGCGGGGAGGGCGGGCAGGAGCTTGAGAAGGCCAGCAGCGGCTTGGATGGGTCGCCAGCCGTGTCCTTCAGCTCGGCGTCCTCCTCCAGGGAGTTCTCGTCCATGTCATCGTCGTAGCCGCTCAGGGCGTCCGTGGCCTTCTCATCGTAGGGCAGCTCGGCGTCCATGGCGTCCTGGAAGCCCTCGGGCAGTGGCGTGTTGGGGATCTGCCCCCCCATGTGCATGCGAATGTGCTGCTGCAGGACCACGGCGTTGGTGAACTTCTTCTGGCAGATGGGGCAGGAGTGCTGCACGCGCAGGGGCGGCTTGGCGCGGTGGACCCCGAAGTGCGTCTTCAGGTTGCCCTTGGTGGTGAAGGCGCGCCCGCAGATCTTGCACTTGAAGGGCCGCTCGCCCGTGTGCGTCCGGTAGTGCATCTTCAGGGCGCTCTGGCAGCTCAGCACGCGGTGGCAGATGGCGCACTGGTTGGGGTCCGTCACCTTCTTGTCGATGTTCTCCACCAGCTGCTGCAGCTTGGAGGTTTCGGACGTTTGCATAGAGTCAAGCAGCCCTCCGAAGGGAAACTTGGCCTTGAACTGCTCGGCGCCGGCCGGGAGGACCGGGCTGCAGAGGCCGGGGGACAGGCTGCTGTCCGCGAGGGCGGACGCGGCAGACACCTGCCCAGTGGCGGGGACGTCCCCCGCCCTGGCGTTTGTGCAAGGCAGGCTCATGGGCTCGGTCTTGGGCAGGGAAGACCCGCCGGGTGCCGGCTGCGGGGACTCGGCGGTCACCACCTCGGAGCTGGTCAGGCCTGGGGACAGAGAGGGGCACTCGCTGGACGCCGGCGAGGGCCGCTGCGGGGAGCGGCTGGCGGGGGTGAGGCTGGGGGAGTCGGCATAGCTGCCGAGGCTGACGCCGGGGAGGGTGGGCGGGAGCTGCATCCCGACCGACGTGGGCACCGTGGGCAGCACGGGCTTGCTGTCCAGCCAGGTGGTGGCCGGCTTCTCCGGGGGCAGTGACATCCCGTAGGGGATCCCGGAACAGGTGGGCACGCTGTCCAGGTACTCGGGGACGGGGTAGGGGTTCATCTGGATGTGGGGGTACTTCTCCTTGTGCCTCTGGAAGTGGACCTTCAGGTTGCCCTTGGTGGAGAAGCGGTTGCCGCAGATGTTGCACTTGAAGGGCCGCTCGCCCGTGTGGGAGCGCAGGTGGATCTGCAGGGCGCTGTCGCTCCCAAACACCTTGGCACAGAACCTGCACTTGTGCTTGAAGAAGGAGTCCTCGGCGTTGGCCTTGGGCTCGAACACCGACACATTGGGGGGCTTGCCCTTGCGGTGCTTCATGAGGGCCGACAGGGGGTCCAGCGCGCTGGCCGTGGCTGCGATGCTGACCAGCGGGTTGGGGAAGATGACACTGCCGGCGGAGGTCTGAGGTAGAAGTGGGCTTGGCAGGCTGGGCGCCGAGCTGAGGAGGGGCCCGGGCCCCAGGGCAGGGGGCGTGGAAGCGTTCTGCGGCCGGCAGGGGGCGCCGGAGGCGCTGACCGCCGGGGCCGGGGCAGTGGAGGCCGGGGCCGCGCCGGAGGACGCCGGGGCGCCGGGCTCGGGGCCGGAGGGGCCCCCGCCCGGGACGTGCGGAGTGCTGGCTCCGGACGCCGGCTGGGCCAGGTGTTGGGGGCCCTCGTAGGCGGCCGGCTGGGTGGCAGGGCCGGGTGCCGTGGGGACGGGGGCGGCCCCGGCTGAGAGCTGCAGGGCCGAGTGCGCGGCCAGCCCCGGGAGCTGGCCGGAGGTGGGCAACGGGGCGCTCTGGGCCCCCGTGGCCGCTCTGGGGTTCAGCGGTGGCCGCGGCGGCTGGTGGTTCATCATGGCCACCTGGCTGCGGATCTGCTCGATGAGCTGCAGCTGGTGGATCTGCTGTTGCTGCAGGGCCATGAGCTGCTCCAGGATCACGGGGATGGCCACGGCCGCCACCCCGCCGCTGGATCCCACGGCTCCTGCAGCCCTCGTGTTCTGGGAGAACTGTGCCACGGCCACCTTGGTGCTCAGGAGGGTCTCCAGCGTCACGTTGGTGTTTGGCATGCTGTAGGCGGCCACGGGGGCCGGTTCAGGGACCTGAGGTAGAGGCGGCTTCCCTGCGTGCGTGGGGCCCGGGCTCTGGAAGCTCTTGTCCACGGAGGGGCCCACTTCCATGGGCTCGTCCTCCTTCTCGGGGGCCCTCACCGCCCCGCCCTCCCCGCCCTCTGTGGGGGCCGTCTCCTCGGCAGCCTCACTCTCCGTGTGCTCGCTGGGAGAGCTGGCCGGAGAAGGTTCTGGAAACTCTTCAGAGGGCGGGGCCGGCTCATCTTCGCTGACGATCAGCACCAGGGGGTTCTTGGTGCAGGCCTTCTTGTGCTCCAGGAGGTCCGTCCACTTGAAGAACTCGGCGCAGCACTTATCACAGACGTGCGTCTCCTCGCTTCCACTCCGGCTCTCGTTCCCGCTGTCCCCGTCCTCGGCGCCCTCCCCGGGGGCCGCTGGAAAAGCAAGACATTACATCAGCCAGGGCCTTGCGAGACAGCCTGCCCTCCATCTCAAAATTCTGCACATAAGTAAAATCAATATTTTTTATTTTGTACAAATTACCCCACTTCAACATTTCTGACGTCCCGGCACGCGTATCCTATGACTCTTTCTAGCTAGCTAATCATTTTCTTAGCACCATCCATCGAATTATGAGGCTCTATCAATTGTGGATACCGCTTCTTAATGAAATTCCATAGACGCCATTGATTTCCAATATTTTCATACAATCTGCAACCACCCTGTCTGCTGGGTACAAAGCCAGCTTTCGATGGGCTCATTAGGACTCCCCCGACCACTGGGCTTCCTCATTTCCAGCAAAATTAGAGATGCCTTTGCCAGTTCACTTAACATTGCTAAACTAATCTGTAACCTTTCAAACTCACGTCAGCACCTGACAGGAGAGCCGGCCGCTGCCACTCTCCCGGGCTTGGACCACGAAGATTTATTATCTGTATGCCGCGCCGAGACATTAGAGATTTAATGTAATTCTGCAGAAGCTTTCAGATCAATGGGCATTTATTTCATGGAGGAAATTTCAGCTAAATACTTGCATTTGTAAATATAACAAAGAATATATAAGCACTTCTTACATCTCTGCTCAGAAAAACAATCTCTCCAACTTGTAGTTTGATCAACAGATCAATCCTGTATCTTTTCGGCCATCGTACTTTCCTCCAGAGAGGGTACATTTCAGGATTTGCCAAATGAATACCATCAATATAGTCTGGGCCTAAAATTAATCACGTTTAATACAATTAATTGGCTCTGTCAGATGCAATATTTCTTGGCTAAATGAACCAAAATTACATGTTATTGTTACTGGTCAATCGTGTTCTGCAGATTGCTAACAAACTAGAAATTATATATTCAAAGTTCATTTATGCTGACACGTTTAACATGAGAATGTTGTAGTCACACTTTTTGTACCTATTTTCATCTATTCTCATAGAAAGACATAGCAAATTATATACTTGTGCCATAGTGGAAACCCTCTAATTGGTTACACATGTTTAATTACTGTTGTAGGCAGCGACTTCCTGACTCCTATACCCTCTTCTGCCGAATAACAGCCCTGTTTAATCAACAATTCTCATTCACACCTGATCAAATAAATAGCTATACGGGAACAAGAAATCAACATCCGATGACATTCCCAGCTCCTATTTTTTTGGGACGTTGGGGTGACAGGCAGCGTTCAACGATTCCTCAGGCTCCACATGCCGGCCTGGGTAGCACTGCCTTGCGACTGCTTTTTGTCAACTTGTGGATGGAGTGACAGCAACAAATCAGCTTGAACGGAGACAAATGACAGCTGCAAATCGGCCCTTTGTTGTCGTGCATAGTTGAGTGTGAGAGCCACACATCCTCAAGTTTGCGTCCCCGGAAATCGTTTACTATTGAAACATCGACAAATGGATTTGCTAAGAAGGCTCCAGGTTTTCTCTTTTAGAGTTTTAGGAGAAGGATTCGGCACTGATCTCAGTAGTGAAATCTGATTTGTAAAAAAACATCCTGTAAGAATATGTAGTCCCTCTACTGGAAAAGAAGGTCAAACTATTCTTTGAGGCTAGCAGGCTGCTCTCCATGAGGTTGCTATTTCCAGGTAATTTATACTTGCCTTTAAAAAATGATTAGCAGTGTTCAATTAGCATTTTCTTAACTGGCTCAACCATTTGAAGGGGAAAAGAAGTTAGAGCTTGCAGCCCATAAGGACCTGCTAGACTTTTAAACTGAATTCGGTGCTGAAGCTCAGACTGCAGGAAGTCTCATTACCGTATGAGGGAGGAATGTAATAGGTGTCTGTAATGAGGCTGAGTGCAGCTGGAAGCAAAGACAGCTGATTGATACTGCAGATAGGAGCGTTAACAAATAAATACTCGGAGTACTTAACTTTGTTCAATGTATGCAAAAACTCATCTGAAACCTGCAAAGGTTATGGAACAGGGCAGGAAAAACCCCTCAACTCTTCAGGTAAATAATTTCTTAATGACTGATAAGAAAACAGGGGCTATCTCAAATTTTAGTTATGTAGTTTAAACATTATCACACAGTGCAAAGAATCTCTACTTTTAAATTTCTTTACAATAGTGGAATGTTCTCCCGTAGACCCACATATTAAAAACGTAAGTGGCCCTTAAAAAAAAGTTCCTCTGCACCAAGCCATCAAGTTGGAAGCCGTGTTACGGTACATCATGAACTAGTGTAATTATTAATCATAACTGAACACTACCACTTTAAAGCTATGATACAGAAGGCCTGCCGTACTCTTCACAGAGCTTTTTAATTTTAATACTTTTTAAAAAGAAAAACACCAAGAAATTAAATATTGCTAATTTCTTGAAATGTTTTTTACATTTATTCCTTAGAGAAGAAAAATGTATAACTTACATGGTATACAAAAGCATTCACATGGTACATACATTTAGAATTTGACACAAACACAGTGTATGCTGTGTCCAAAGAATTCTTTTTCCTAAAAATTATTATTGAAGTACAGTTGATTTACAATGTTGTGTTAGTTTCAGGTATATAGCAAAATGATTCAGTTAATTTATATATATATATATTTGTTTTATATATATATTCTTTTTCAGATCCTTTTCCATTATAGATTATTACAAGATATTGCATATAGTTCCCTGTGCTATAAAAGAATACTTTTTTTTTCACATGGAATATGTGCTTAGGGACAATTCACTGAGAAAATGCTTAAAAATTAGGCTGATTTCTGGTAAAGTGCGTTGACTGTTGGAAGAATTAACTAATTATAAATAAATTATATCTTTACAGAGGAACATTTCCCAGATTTTCTTTGTAACAACTGTGGCATGTGAAAAAGAGAAACAGCACTTTTATTTTACACTGTACTTTTCTCACAGGTCTTAAGCAGCCCAAAGAAATCTCTATTTACTTTAAAGATAAATTTTTACATTTCTATTGGTTTTTTCCATGTGTTAAGTATTTTGGGTTCACCTCCAAACTCATGGAAGTTGGGAAGGTAATTTTCTTCTTCTCCCATTGGCAGGTTAGCAAAATTACAATTATTTCTCCATTGTAGAAACTGTGCATAGAATAATATTTAAGTACTATTTACCAAATAATAAGCCATTTTGTTTAACGCAAATTGATAGTTACCTAAACACAGTGAAGATATTCTTGTCAAAGTAATATAAGCCTCCACTGTATTCCTCTAAAATTGAAGAAGCAAAGCAAAACCGAAGGGAGAAAATTGGGTGAAAATGGCATTTGGGACCTGTTAGTTCGTTATGTTAGTGAACCTAACAAAACCAATAATTGTTGGATTTTATAACCCAAGTTTCATAATAAATTTGCCTTTTAACGAAAACATATTTTAAAAACTACAATAAGCGAGGGAAAAACATTCTTCAATACAATTCAGATTTTTTATTGGGGGCAAATAATTTAGAATCACCACCTGTAATTTTTCTTACTGGGGTCTGTATGAAGTACCATAACGTGATCACTTCAACTGTTATTTCCACTTGTTTCACGATCAAAATCTCAGTAGGATTAGCATTCCATAAAAGTTACAGAGAAGCACAAATTTCACAAGACAGTCTTGAGTACAATGAATGCAAATGAAAAGCCTCTAATACGTCATGTGTGCAATTGAAATTTTGGGTGCATATTTTAAGAATGTTTTCAAACAACAACAAGCACTTCAACTGAATTGGTTGGTAGGGGAGAACCAAAACGAGCCTGTTTCACTAGGGACACAGCTCTTCAGAAGCAGCAAGACTGCAGTTGAGTCCAGAGTGAAAGCAGCAGCCTTCCGCCACATTCAGGAGAGCGAGATGCAAAGTAAGTTGTTGTAACTTGCTTCGATGGCAGTTCCGTTACAGTGATTACGTGCATCGTGTTACAGTGTAGATGTGCTCATCTGGAAGCAGTTATCTTTAAAAAAATGCTGTCTATATAACTAGAAAACCCATATAGGAGAGATCTGACAGCAGCTCCAAATTTTATCATGCAACTTCCAAAGCCCTTAATCCTGCCATTGTTTTAAGCCAGTATTAGGTCGGATTCGAATGTATCCAACTACCTTTCAATTAAATTTACATGTGTAACTGGCTTTTCATTCTAAAAATAGAAGTTATTATATCCATTTGTTGACATGGCTCAAAAAAGTTTGTTTCAAGGTGAAACCACGTCAAAGCCACTGCAACAACAGTACAAGGTTTGAGAAATTTACTTCCTAATGCAATGGGAAAATTCTTTCTTCCTTTAAGGGGGAACTGAAAAACAAGCACTGTTAACATTATCATTAATGTCGAAATAATTTACTTTTTGCATACTGGCTCCTCAATAACTAAGAGACTTCAAACTGTAAATAGGCAGGGGCCTCACAGTGCACCAGGGTTCTCTTAGAACTAGTGAAGAAAAACGCCAACCAATGCGCCCAGGAACAGAACTTAGCCAAGAGTCTTCCCTTCTTGGTTAACGGGAATATTTGGTTGAGGTTACTTTCTGAAAGTACCACCCAGTTTTGCTGTATCCGTGGGCTACCAATGCGAGGAAGAAGACGTATTGGAAAGAGCTCTCTACTTTGCTAACACCAAGGATGTACCAGCCATGGCTGTGAGCCGGGTGTCTGCACGTAACGCCGAGTCTGTCTTCCTGAACGCAGTCAGGAGGAGCGAAAAGCACGGAGGCGAGAAGAGGAAGCTGTTTCAGGTGGAGAGGAAACGTGCAATTAGTTTCTACAGCTAGCCCCACGCTTGCTATTTATGCCTGAGATTTCCAGCGTTTCTAAGCCTCACCGTTCAAACGTTCTTGAGTAAGCGTGCCGCCTCTGGGGGCTGCAGGAGGGGGAAAGGGTGCCACCGCCTTTCAGAGAGGCCTCCAACCAAAAAACAGCTCCAACAGCAGTCTTAAAATGACATGATTTTTTTCCTTCTCACTGATAAAAAATGCAGAAAACGTTTAGCAAAAATGTCCCTATTCTTAGGACAACTCTGGGTGTGAAAGGATCCCCTTCCCATTGCTCTCTCAGCTCCGATTCCTGGTCTGCTATACAATACACAAGGATCATGTTATACAAGGATCATGTCTTCGCTGCCTGCAAAAGCATATGCGGCCTTCCAAATAAAAACGACGTGGCAGAAGATGGACAGAATGTTTACACTCACGATGATCTTTTAAAGCCACGAGTTAAAAGCGTGCCTGTAACATAGATAAGAATATTTGAGACCAGATGCTTTCTTTAAAAAATTCAAACTGCAGTTCTCAGCAAGGCTTTCTTATTCTCTCCTTCCAGGAGGCTGGGCCTTGCAAATCAGTAACCGAATTACAAAGGGCAGTAAACAGGTGTTCGATAATTTTGCTGATCAGGCCCAAACTCTCACCTTTATTCTGCCACCCTTTTGCTACGCATTTTAAATCCCTTACAATTAACGAAAAGAGAAGCAAACGTTCCTTACCGGGAAAAGGAATGTTAACTTCTCCACTTTAATCAGTGACTTGAAAATGCCACGTGGGTCTCTAGGAAAGGAATCCTTACTTTCTCCTGTGCCTTTTCCATCCCTTAAAAATCTAGGAAGCATTTTTCAAGTTTTCCCAAATTGTTAGGAGACACTATTTTCTTGCAAATTAATTCTTTTTAACTCCTTATGATAGCTTTGAATCCCATAAAGAAAGATGAATTATCACATACTGAGCCCAAGCTGTGAAGCAGGAGGAGACAAATAGAGACCCCTACCGTGTTTAACAATGTAGAAGAAATTCCAGACGCAACAGAAAAATTTTGTCCTTTTCCTAGACCTCCAAGCGTGTGAGCTCGGAGCGGAACAGCGGAGGGCGCTCGTGCCTCGCCCAAGCCGCACTGACCCGCAGGCCGCTTCCGCCGACTCAGCGGCCCACGCCTCAAATTTGTTAAGTAAGGACCACCTGTGGCACAGGCGCCAAACGTCTTCTGTTTAAAACATTTGCGGTTTTTCATCTGTGGGGTGATGCACCAGGGAGGGGAAACACTGTTTCCTTTATGGACACACGCAGATGGAAAGCGGCCACAACGTTCACTTGTGTTAACTATCTGCTGCATCAAATAATAAGATGTTTGTTACACTTTAAGGTTGCACAATAGTTCTTTCACTCACACGTTACGCTGTAATCTTGCTTACGATGAATACACGGGTATCACTCTGCCTCACCGAGAACGCCCAAACCTGGAATACGGCGGCAAATGCAAACAATTTCCATCAAAGCTCGGGGAGGGGGAAAAACAAGGTCTGTGCAGGGTCACCTTCGGTTCAGAGGCGGAGGTTTAACCTCACACATGAAATTAAACGTGCTGCTCCACGACACCCCTCTGCGGAAGCGCCTACGGGCCTCGACACGTTACTTTTCAAATCCACCGCGCATAAAAACACATAAATAAGCAAAGCCACTTAGACGTATAAACACCTGGGTCTAAACAGCCCCAGAGCAGCAGGAACTACACGGTGTCCGGGAACAAGGCGCCGATCAACTGTAACCCTCGGACTGCTTGCACTCGGGGTTAGGTCATTAAATCATTTCCATGATTTGTCATCACCTCACCGCACTGTTCCATTTCTACGGGCGAAGTTTACACACATGCGAAAAATCATCCAGGAAAAGCCCTGCCCTGGGGGGTTGAAGCTAGCGGCTCTGCAGTGCAGAGCCCTAACTCAATTACCAAACGGTGCTGTGAAGAGGGCACTCTGGAAAAGAGGACCGAGAACGCCGGCGAATGAAGACCAAGCGCCATGGCACCTGCAGGGTTAATTAAACAGTTCAAGATGTAACAGCCACACAAAAGAAAACGGTTCTCTCTCCCTCTTTGAGCACTATAAACACTTGTGCTGCACTAGATGGGCATTTGATAAACCGAGCAGCACAGAGCAAACTCGTGGGTCCCCAGTCCGCACTCGGAGCCAGTGTTAACACTTAACAGAACACTGGTGAGTCCTGTTGCCAAGGTCAACAGCACAGATGCACTCATTGTATTATGAGCTTGACATCTAGTGGCCACCCCCGGCAGGGCAAAGCAGGCAAAGGTTAAGTCAGCAGGTCTGTCGCAGCAGCACCCTGAACCACCCACCTTCGCGGAGATGGGTGGGAAGCTGCCAGCCCTCTGCACGCCCTCCTTCCCACAGACCCCAGGCCACCAAGGCTGGACGCTGTGTGGGCCCCAAGGCTTCCCGGGAATTAGGAGGGGAGGGGTCCCCGATGGTTAGCATAACGAATCTGGGATGACCGGAAAAGACAGGCCCACGGAGGGCACCGCGGAGTTGGACGCCACCCTGGCAGCCTCAGGTCTCTTTGGTGGGCAATGGTTCAGCCCAGAGAACTCTTGCCTTCAACAAACAGATCAAATCCTAACCTCTAACATAAATAGAGCCCATTACATTATTTTATTATTTCAATTAATATCTCACTTTCTGTGATATGACTCGCCTTATTTGCTTGGGAATCACACAGTTAACTGCACTTTAGGTCATAAAGGTGTTCAACTTAACAAGAGAAAAAAATCTAAGGACCGGGCTCTTTTTTTCAAATGTAAAAGTTTATGTAAGGTAATAGTAAAACATTCAATTTCTACACAGACTTTACTTATGCCTGATTTTATATGAAGTGTGTGGCAACTTCACATATGCTGTAACTACAAACCTGTCCCACCAGTGGTAGAATTAGCCCTCATCTTCCCCAGACTAAGATATGCTGTTCGTATCCTAGCAACTGGTCAAGAAATCATGAAGGAAAATGAAAACTAACAAAACCTCTTCCTATTATAAGTATTATTTAAAAATTATCCTTCTTGAAACTATATGCAGCATTGAAGGATGGGGCATGACCTCATTGACAGTTAAGAAGGTTTTTATTTCATGTAAATAAAATACTTACATTTAAGAATGCTAAATTCTAACTGGTGGTCAGTACACAGAACGGAAACCTTGGTTGTACCTTTACTGAATTCCCCCCAAAAGAAAACGTTCTTGGAGCTATCTCGGGGTGAATGGCAAAGCCTCTTAGAGATTGTACTTGAAAATGAAATCTGACCCACTTTGGCCTCCTTTTGCCATCATCTTGTACACAAAACATAATCAGCTTGGTAAGTAATTCCTGCTGTTGGTCCATACCTTCTTCATTTTCTGGCTCTAAACAGATCAAAAAATATTGCATTATGAGTAGACTGTAGAAGTTTAAATGGTGCCTAAAAAAAACCAACCCCTTAACTGTAACATAATCAGCTCTTTCTCTGTAAGGTGAGAATTAACTGGCATGCTTTTTATTGGCCACCAAATTATGCATTTTTAAATAGGTTAGGATTTTAAATGTCATTTAAAAAATAAACGTTCGCAAATTCTTCTTTTCCTTTCCCTCCCTGCTTAACTTACTCCTTACCTTTCATGTTTCAGAGAAAACAGTCTGCCTAGGGATGTCAGAAAGTGGCTTCTGTATTGTTTCCTTTTGGAATGCTGAATTGTAAGTGTGTGAGTGAGTGCCCAGAGCTCTGAAGGCAAAGCATGCACAGACAGATAAAAGAGAAAAGATCTCTTCACCCAGGGCTGGGGGCCTTCTTCCCCTTAATTCAAACACGGTCTATGAACACCACTGGTAAAGTCTTAAATCACAGGATCATTTAAAAGGATTTTTAAGATAGCCATGTAACTGTGAGTTGGCAGAAAATAAAAACAAACAAAATACAGGATGGCAAACTGCTCTAAATTATAATATCCTTTTGTTTCTCCTTAAATACATACTTTCCTTCTAAGGGCAGTAAAATGTATCTTTCCTAAGCTGTATTTTATCCAGTGAAGGACAGCAACAAACACCTTTTAAAGCTCTTAGTAGGAGTGTAAGTGCTGTTCCGTCATTAGAAGTTTTAATTAATTTTTCTTAGAACAAAAATATTCGGCTGGCTCAAAAGATTTCATTATTGTGGCATACATTTAATTAACTGAATCCTAAAGCTGCATCCCACTTATTTCTAAATTTTCGGAAACAGGAATGAAACAATTTGCAATTTTAAAAGATAGTACCTAGTGGGAATGTAAGTTTAGTCCCAGTCATCCTTAAAACACATTTTTACAACAGGATAACTTTAGAACTTTAACGTAAATCTTTATCACTTTTTCTCATTCTACATATGTCATCATATTTCATTCCTGCAATAAGGTTTGGAGAGCACTGAAGCATTTTTGGACAGCTATCTTTTCACTGCTTGCCTAAAAACCAAAGCCTGAAAGATAATAGTCAGATTTCTTTTTTTTTAAAGAAATAAAGTCTTCTACTGTAAATTAATGTGACTGCCTCCCCCCACATTATACTAAAATTTTTGCATAGAATATTTGTGTTTCATATCATTATCAAGAACCTTCCATTTTATTGCGGGCATCTACTGCTTTAATTAACATGTAACATCCAAAGGAATACAAAGGAATTATTTACTTCGTTTCTAAAACACTGTAACCTAACTTAGGTCGCTTATAACTTCATGCATAGTCTGTTGATTTCCACTGCATTTAACAGAATATAATTTGGAGAATATCTGATTCACGTTGGAGTAATTTAGTTTTCACAACCATTTAGCTTTAAAAAAAATATTTTACTTAGTTCTCCTCCTGATGACGGTCAGTACAACAGAGCAATCTATACGTGAACGTGCCTTAAGTGAAGAGAGAACAGACTATCTTTTATGCTCCATGAACAATCAGCTTCAGAATAATTAAATCAGAAAGAACTATTTTTTAAACAGTTCGCCCGAACAATCGAGGGAACACACTACTTGACTAAGGCTCAGCCCCAGACAGGCTATTTCTGGCCTGTTGCAAAATACGATCAGGAACTGTGGCAATATCTTGATTACAACCCTGAATGATTGTGAAAAACACAGGCTGACAGAAACTTTAATCCCACGGTGGGTAAAAAAAACCTGAATGTGTTTCACCCCTAAATAAATTCAGTAACAACAAGGGGAATTCAAAAGAGAACTTGTGAATAATTTACTCCATCTTAGGTTTTCAAATAAGGGCTCTGGACCCCTCCACACGCTTACACTAGGAGGTTCACCACGCTCTCATTTCTGAAGTGAAATTAAAAATGAATAGCAGTGCCTCAGCTTGTTAATTGTTAAATACAAGGGGTTTTACTCTATTAATTAAAATATGCTTTAATAAAAGGAGACATTGCACATTTTGATAACGACCCTACAAAGCTCAGAAGTATTTACATTGTTGCGTTTTGGGGCGGCTGTGAAAGCCGATTTTAAGCTATTCAGGAGCCACAATAATAAAGCTTTAAAATTCCTCACTGGGATGCAATGTAGTTCTTTTGAAGGAAAGACTGTCTTTCTCATTCGGCAGAAATAAATCCATTCATTTGATCATGTAGTCATTGAGGGCAATAGAAAACAAACCAAGTGTGAGAAATTCTATGTGATGAAGTAAACAAAACAAAAAAAAACCCATTTCCATGACAAAAAGATTCTTTGTCCTTAATCTACCCACCATATGCAAGCGTTTCTTTTTAGCATATCTCCCGTTCTAATCTTGGGTGACCAGGCGACACAGATAAGACTCCCTTACCTCCGCTGCGACAAAAAGACCCTCACGAGTTCTCAAATTTTAATTCCTGAATTCCCAGCCGCGTAAGAAGTCTTTACTCGCGTTCTCCATTCCGATGCGGACGTATACCGGCTTTTGCAAACTTTACGACACCGCACGCTAAACTCTTCAACTTTTTATTTTCTGCAGGCTAATTCTCAAAGCGAAAAGACGCGTATCTGCTCTAAACCACTTAGAATAGGTTAATCTAAAAAGTTGGCCGGCCTATTTTGTAGGGAACAAACTACTCGATGCCCGGGCTCAGGGGCAGTGGAGGGTCTCCCTTCGTCCCGCGAACGCGCCGCGGCCGCCCCTCCCGCCCCCTGGGGATCCGCGGGCAGCGGGAGGCCGGAGCGGCCGGGGCCCTAACTTCCCGGGCTGGGGCGCGGCCACGGCCAGCCGGCTCCTCGCCGAGCGCTAACTTTCGTGGCTCCTACCTTCCCTCCTGGATGGGCAGGAAGTTCCTACCCGCCAGCTGGCTGCAGAGTTGCCCGCGGCGCCTCCAAAAGAACAGGAAGAGGCCCCAGAAAACCGAGAGGCACCAGAAACGTGCCGGGGTCCTACCGCGTGCAAGGACCACCCCCCCGCGCCGCTGCGCAGCTCACCCCGGGGTTAATTCCCAAGGCGGCCATTAGGAAAGGCCAGGCGACACCGACTTCCTACTGTCCTCGGAATGGGATCACTGGTTTGTCGGCTCGCCCGGAACCGCGAGCTCCGCGGCCCTCGGGCACACAGGGCGGCCTCTGGCCAGCCGGGGTCAGGGCGGCGGACCCGCTCCGAGCGCGCACCGGCCAGGGCGCCGGGCGCCTAACAAAGCTGTCCCGGCAGCGGCCTCCCCGGCCCGCGTCCGGTGGTGGGTGAGCCCCGGACGCGTCCCCGCCGCCGCGACCGCCCTGGGGACGCCGCGATCGCCGAGGCCGGCCCCAGCGTCCGGGCGCGGGGAGCCCGAGGGGCGGCGCGGAGGCGGCGGCGCGGCCCCTCCCGCCAGCGCCCGGCTCGGCCCGCCGGCCTCCGCCGGGCAGCGCGGACTCCGAGCGGTCCCAGAGCCGTGGCGCCTCCGTGCGCAGCTCAACTCCGGGCGGCCGAGCCAAGTTTACTTCTCCCGCACTCCCGCGCCGCGCGCTCCGGTGGAGGACCGGGTCCCCGAGCAGGCCCGCCCGGGCCGAGCGCCGCGCGGCAGACACTGGCTCGCAGGAGCCGGGGAACTTCCCCGGTGCGCGGCGCCCGCCGCCCGCGCTCCCCCCAGGCCCCCGTGCGCCGCCGCGGTCCGCGGGCCCTCACCGTGCTCGGGAGCCCCGTCCGGCGGCGGCAGCTCCTCGTCCGACTTGAGGTGCTGGGGCTTGGCCTGCTTGCGCCGAGACATGCTGCTAGCGGCGCGCGGGCCCCGCGCGGGGAAGCGGCATCAGCGGGGCGGCCAGCGGGGACGGCGCGGGGCGGCCGGGCGGGCGCGGGGCGCGGGGCGCGGGCGGCGGCGGCGGCGGTTGCGCGGGCCGCGCATGGGGCTGAGCAATTAGGCTGGTGAATAATGCATGGCCATTAGCGGAGGGCCGCGCCGATTGGCCGGCCTCCAGCGGACTCGGGCGGCCTATGCAAATGAGGCCGCGCTCGCAATTAGCGGCCGCGCGGCGAGGAGGGGCCGGCGCCTGCGGGACCCGGGCGCGCGGCCGGCGCCGCCTCACATCGCGGGCTCCGCTCTCCTCGGCGCCCGGTGCGGCCCGGCGGGCCGGGAGCGGCGCGGGCCGCGGCGGCCGCCTGGCCCCGGGCACAGGCAGCAAACTTTCGCGGCGTCCGCGCGGCGCCTCTCCGCCGGCGCGCCGGGCTCGCCCCTTTATAGAGTGTCTGCGCCGCCGCCCGCGCCCCGCGCCGCGCCCCCCCCCCGCCACCGCCCGCCGCCCCTCCCGGAGCGGGCGGCCGCGGGCAGGGCTCCGGCCGGCGCCTTTGTCTCGCCGGGCTGCTCGGGCGCCGAGCCTCCTGCGCTCCGGGCGCGGAGGGCCGGCCGGTCGCCTCCACTCGTCCGCGGCGGCTCTCGGCGCGCCGGCCCCGCTCAGGCTCTGGTGTCCCCTCTCTCCGGACCTTCTCTCCGGGCTCGTGTCCCCTCCGCGGGCTCCCCCGGCGGCCGGCCCGGCCCGGAGGCTCGCGGCCGGAGCGGAGCGGAGTGCGCACGCCGGGGTGGCGGGACTTCGGCAAGACCAACTTTCCGGTTCGGAAGCTGCGCGGGCCGAGCGGCTCCTCCCCTCCCCTCCCCTCGTCCTCCCTCCCCTCCGCTCCCACCCCCGTCTCCCCGCCCCCCCACCCCCGGGCCCCTTGACTCCTGAGCGCCCGCCCCGCCCGCCGCCGCCACCGGGGCCGCCTCAGCCCTTCGCCCGCCCGCCGGGCCTCCCCGCCGCCAGCGGCTCCTTAAATCCAGGGGAAGGGAGGGGATGACAGGGCTCCGGTGTCCCCCCCACCAGTTCCCTTGCCCGATGGGTGCAGTCCTGGGGCGCCTGTGGCGTGGGCAGGGGGCGCAGGGTGCCCCGAGACCGCGTTACTGAAAGTTCCAAGTCCACAAAAGTCCTGCGCGCGGCCCCCCGTGTTCTAGGACTGTCGGGGGCGACGTGGGGGGAGGGCAGGTGAGGGGGAGCGCACATTCGGACCGGCCCAGCATCCCTGGGCAGCCGGCGCCGCGCGCTTCCCGCACGCGCACCCAACCTTCGCGGGTTGTCAGGCACGCGCCCTCGCCCCCGCGCGCGCAACCCACCGCAGACGTGCACACGCGCCGTCGCCCACTCCCGCGCGCTCATTCCCGCGCGTGTCCTCCATCGCGAGCGGCTGCTGGGATGTGCTCCAGGCCCCGTCGCCGCAGAGCCTGCGCCTGTGCCCTCGCCCCAGCGTGTCTTTTTTCATTTCCTAAATTTATAATATTTGTCCTCACAAGTGGCCCTGTCTGGTACGAAGCTTTGGCACAGATGGCCTCCCGGCGCTTCCCCCAGGGTCGCGTGCTGGCGGGGAACAGCCGGCGAGCACACAGCCCCGGGCGCCCAGAGGGCTGCGATCTCCCTGCGTGGCTGGGCGCGGGGCTCTGACTAGTGGGGATCCCCCGCCCCGGCTGGACCCCGGCACCGCGCCGCTCGCCCGGCTCTCCAAGGGCTGCTTTTCCGTTCTAGAATCTTCCCGCTACCCAGCCGCGGTTCTCCCGCGCGCCTCTAATTGTGTAAGTTTCACGAAGCAACAGCTTTGGGCTCCAGGAAAAGCGCAGGAAAATCATACAGAGGAAGGAAGTGCACAGGTTGGAATCATCTCCAAAGAGACCCCGCCGCCACTTTTGCCACCCTCCTCCCAACCAATCCCTGAAGGTCGGTTTTGCTTTGCTGTTTGGTGGCAGGCGTATTCATTTAGGAAATTTTGTTTTGAAAAGAAAAAAATGACATCTGAAAGATGTTCGAAATCTAGAGTTACCCCCCCCCACACACACACACCACGGTAGGGCTTTTATAGTTAAGCTGTGGGGAGAAAGGTCTGTATCGCTAGTGCGCTGTCAACTTTGGCAAATGCTGCAAGCATTTTGGGGACGCTCTCGCATCCGGCGCAGAGGCGCTCGGCAGTGAAAAGTTCGCAGCCAGGGTTTTGGGGCGAGCGGGCCAGGAACTCTCCTGGCAAAAGAGTGGCAAAGAGAGGAGGAGGGAAGAGGAAGGGACGTGTGTTGGTGGGGGAGGGCGGTGGTAGAGAGTGGAAGTTTCTTGCAGAATTTACAGGACGGACCAGAGTTTGGGGAAGTTGCAGCGCCGCAGCAGAGAGGTAGATGTCTGCTTCCCGGCAGAGAAAGAACACAAAACGATCGTCGGTGGGTCGGGTTAAAGGTGCACTGCCTGCTTAATTCTCTCTTTTTTCCCTCTTTTTACAAAAATCGACACTTTGGGGAAAAGAAGCAAACGTAGGTTCCCGCGGCGTCCGAAGTCCCTCAGAGGAAGCCCGAGCCCGGCTCCCCGGCAGCCTCCTGGCCCGGTGTCACCGACTCCTCCTCTTTGGGCCGCTTTGCACGCACCGGCCCCACCTTTTTTGTTCCTAAAGCCATTCGTCCGCCCCTCCCAGCCCCCCACTCTCTCTCCGACACACTGGCACGATTTCCTTAGGGCTTTCCCGGACTCCTGAACGACACTGCTTAATTCCGTCGACTTGCTCTGCATTTTCTACGGTGTGCGGCCGTGGGGAGGATCTTAAGTCCCTCCAGCGAAGGCGAAAGTGAGACCCCGGCCCTTTATCTGTAAGAAGCGAGCTGTCAGATTGCAGAGGTGTCGCGCCCGCCCGCGCTGCGCGTTGTAAGTGCGGAGACACAGCAGGCTGGGCTCGGCGCTGCGGTGAACGCAGTGGTTCCCCCAAAGTGAGCGGCCGCGGAGCAGGACACGGAGCTCGCGGTCTGACCGGCCCGGCGTGGGGTGCGATCCCCGCCCAGGGCGCGCGCGGTGGGGTCGCCTGGCCGAAGGTGCGGGCTCCACCTCGGCCCCCGCGCTCTCCACGCTGGGATTTCGTTGAGAAGATGGAGCAAAGACTTGGACGAAAGAGCCGGGGAGGCTGTGAAAGGGGCACCTACACAAATTCCCCGCCACTGCCAGAATGGTGCGGATCAGTAAATTGTGTGGCGCACCTTTTAAAAAATTGATTCGGGTGTTCAAGATCAATAAAATTAAAAAAAAAAGTAGAGGCCGAAAATAAAAGGCGAGTTACCTTCTGCGTTAACCTGTTCTCCCTTCCTCGCCTCCCTCCACCGAGGTCTGAAACTTTTCTTTAATTGTTTTTATTTAGTGCAGCAAGTTTTAATGAAAGCACAGGCGTCTAAAGTTTGAGTTCCAGCAATAGGTTTATCGCCAGGCGACAACGTGTCAAGCAGAATATCTTCACAGATGAGGTACAGGATGTGTCCTCCAGTCACGCCCAGACTGGAGGACCCCCGGAGCTGTGCATCAGAGACGCAGACACCGAGTCGCGCTGGCGACACACAAGTCCCTACCGTCACATGACCACTGCCTATTAGAATATTGTGATACCTAAACACTCTTGCAAAAACAAAAGTTGCTTTTCTTCCCTATAATTAAATCTAATTTGTTAATTGTCTTTCCTCTTGCAATGTTGTTTTCATCTTAGGAGGTGACACGTTATTATTTTGTCTACTTAATAATATTATTTACAAATTAATACTGTACATTTTACATTTGTGGAACGTATAATTAGGTGTTTGATTAATTTGTATCATTTATTCAGATAAAACAGAAAGCCTATGTGCAGGATTGATTTGACAAGGGGATGTTGGAGACTTGCTTCTATTTTAATGTCCCAGTTTACTGAAGCTACTGGCTTTCCATCCACAAAAGACAGTTTTGCATAAGGTGCATTTGTTACTTTATTTACAATGTGCTTACTTCCCCAGCTACTTTATACAAAAAGAGTATTCAAATGTTAGGGCTTTATTTTCTCTTTTCATTCTTTTTTCCCCTCCCAAATCAAAGTTCCTTTCTTCTTCTCCCTGGCCTTCTCTCCCCTGTCTCTGGTTCCTCCCCCACCCCAACTTTTGTTTTAGGTCCTTACCATTAAATCCAGCGTGATTTTGTGTCTTTAATGCTGTGACAAGTGACTGCTAATTGGTTCTCACTTGAGCAAAGATATTACCATACTAATATTATTATTGGTAAGAAGAGGTAATTGATAACACCACCTGCCACTCTGGGGCAATCATGATGATAAATGTTTCCATCAACAGGAAATCTGTGCTTGGTGTACCACAGCCCAACGCAAACAGCATGTCAAGTGCCAATTATAAAGATGTTGCTTTTCTATTACATTTGGGCGGGGGGCTGGGCTAGAAAACGTGTAGCCAAAAATTATACGTATGGTTTTTTTTTTCTGACCGTCTTGCTCACCCATTTGAAAATCACTTTCCCTGTAAAAATAAAATGCTCTCCCTAAGTAACCCAACATATAGCTAACTGCCGTGCCCACATTGCACACCACTCCTGCTGTCGCCCCCTCTGCTTTCAAAGCTGTTGAGATGAATATGTCTAAATATTTTTATAGATGGGTGCCACGTGTGTAATATATAAATCCATCTAGGTCTGTGTGCTCCGAAGCTGTCTTGTATGTTCTTTCCAGGTCGGCTTGCAACCTCACATGTGGGCATCACAGGCAAACATTCCATGTCTTTTTCTGTCACACGCAGGGAAACATCAGCACGCAGCCATTCGTCTTCACACTTAGGGACGCAAAAAGCCATGTGAAAGTACTTCTCCTGTGACCACTGAGCCGCGTATGTGGGCTGCATGTGGGCCCGGCTGGGGCACTCCAGCATGTATGATTCCATAATGGCCAGCTAAAACTTTGACTCCCTTGCCCACAGGGAGGCTCAAACGATTATTATTAGCTTGCACTATTAGATGCAGGCCTCAAAAGGCGAAATCAGCTATTGATAATTGCAAGAAGTATACAGCAGCTACTGTATCGATCGGCTCGTCCCTATTCCCCTGGTGTGGGAGAGATAAGAAGACTCACTCTTTAGTGCAATATAATTTCTTTTGACCTATCTGCTTGCTACAGACTTATGATGAATAGCCGGACTGGTTAAAGTCCTTTATCACGAAAGTTACCCCTTGATATAATATTGATTCTTTATAACTAGCTCCAAACACAAAAATCAAACTGTCCACTTGACCATCATCATCATCAATATCATCACAAAGCCTCCGGAATAGAGATCAGCACGAGCCTGAAAACGCTTTCTATAATCTTCCCGGCTAATCTTTATTTGCTGATGATGAAAAGAAGGGGGGAGGGCGGGGGGCCAGAGGGAGAGTGAGCAGAATGTCATTTGGACGAACACTATATTTATATGTGTACATACATTAGGCCGAGAGCAGGCGGCCTCTGCTCGTGAGAACGCGCGCGGGCACCGTGACCACCCTCCGCAGGGCTCGGCCTGCCCACCCGCCCTGGGGGAATCGGGGAGCCGGGAGGCCCAGGGGATTGGGGGTGGAGGGAGACAAAAAGGGCTCCGTGCGAGCTGCCTGACGGGAGGCACAGGATGAGACCCTCCGCCTCCTGCTCGCTCGAGATCAATGTCGCGCGTCCTTGGCTCTCGGGCCCGCTTCGCTCCCGGGAGCGCGGGCGGCGAGGGGCGCACGCCGGGTGGGCTCGCCGGCTTGGAGAGGCCGCGCCGCCCCGAGGAGCACATCAAAAGCCGTCCGTCCGGGCAATTCGTGTGCATTTCCCCTATTAACAGCATTTCCTGCCCCCCCGCCCGCCCCGCCCCCCGCGCCAGCAGGCTGCCCGGACGCGGGGACGAGCGGCTCGCGAGCGTGCCCGGCGGTGTGCGAGTGCGCGCGTGTCTGCGCGTGGGCGCCCGCGGGGGTCCCCGGGCCAGGGGGCGCCCTTGCACGCCTAGGCCCGGTCTAGGCCGAGTTTCGGGCGCGTGTTGGGAGGAGAGGGCCGTGGGGTGCGGCGGGGGACACAGGGAGGACGCGGGCGGAAGCCTCCTGGCACCTTCTCGGGCCCAGCGGCCGCGCCTACAGGCACTCAGTCTCCAGGGCGGCCGTCTTCGGGGCCTTCGCTTCAGTGGGATCCGAGGGACCCCTGCCCTCGACCCCTCCGCAAATCCTTCCCACCCGCGTTTCGGCAACCCTCAGACGTCGCGGACCAAGTCGGGGCGGGGATGTGAAAAGCGAGACCGGCCCACCGCATCCTCCCCGGCTCCTAATCCGCGCGGCGGCGGGGCCAGGGCACGGAGGGTCCCCCGTCGTCCGGACGCCACTCAGTTTGGAGGACGCGGCCCGCTGTCCCAGTCCGCCGTCGGGCCCACCCGAGGGGCGTCCGGGGCTCCGCGTGGGGTCCCTGCGGTCGCCTGGCACGCCGGGCTGGGGTCTCGCAAGGCGAAGCTGGAGTACTTGGGCGTCAGGCGCCGCCCCACCCCGGCCCCCGCCCTGGGCCCGGGTGAGACCCCGCGAATTCGGCGCGGGCCGGTGGGGGAGGGGCGCGGGTTCCCGCGCGCGAACACGCGTGAGGCGCCTCGCTGGAAAGCACAGCCGCTCTCCATAACGTGTTCAAAGACGTTTTAGGAAGGCGGGCACAACTTTGATGTGACCGTTCCCATCGGTCTTGGCTTCCTCATTATCACAAGTGTCGTTTGCTTTGGCTCCAATCTCTGCAAAAGCGCAGAGCTGAAATTCTGCAGAAGCCGGCCTTGCGGAGGGCTCCTCGAGGTCCCCGAAGCGCTGTGCTGGCGACAAAGACCACTCAGCCCCAGTGCGGGTCCGCTCCCGTTCCGGGTGGACGTCTGCGCTGTGATCGGACGCCCCGGGCCTTTCACTGAACGGACCCATTCAGGCTGTCCCTGAAGGTCAGGCCTGGGGGAGAGGAACAATTAGTCAGTCCACATTCTCCTGAAAACCATCAACAGCAAGAGAAAACCGACCTGGTAGCAGAACAAACAGTCTCCCACTCAAACCGTGCAGTAGGATTGATGAGCTAAATAAATGAGCAGGTTTGTCCGGACACGTGGGCCCCCCCCTCGCTAATGACTGTGCTTGGCCTGTGTGGATGCAGCTAAGGCACAGGGTGTTTCTCTCGGCCTTCCTGACCCGTGCTGGGAAAGGACCGACCTTCTGCTCTTACACGTGCCCGGGGAGCCCTCAGATCTGCACATCTCTGCTTCTCCCTCTGCACTGCTGGCCACTGCTGGCAAGTGTTGCCTAATGATGTATTCTTCATCTTGAGCTGTATATGTCTGATTTACCCAGACTTTTCTGTTTGAAGTCAGACATGGGAGGAGTGATGCAGAGGCCCCGCCATCACAGGGTGTGCTCCCTGCCCTTCCACGGAGGGAGACACTGTACCCCAAACACACTGATTCTCTTGGCATCAGAAAGTTAAGGAAAAAGGAATCTTTTATAAAAATTGGAACCAGTGTGCGGAAAGTGGATTTTCCGAAAGTCTGGGTGTGTTTGCATGCTGTGCGTGTGTGCTCTTTAAGAAAACCTACTGAATTAGAATTCATAAAACAGGAAGTTGGGGCTTCCCTGGTGGCGCAGTGGTTGAGAGTCCGCCTGCCGATGCAGGGGACACGGGTTCGTGCCCCGGTCCGGGAAGATCCCACATGCCGTGGAGCGGCTGGGCCCGTGAGCCATGGCCGCTGAGCCTGCGCATCTGGAGCCTGTGCTCCGCAATGGGAGAGGCCACAACAGTGAGAGGCCCGCGTACTGCAAAAGAAAAAAGAAAGTTGAAGGGGCCATTACTCACTCAACAAAGGGTTCTTCACTTTTCTGGGTGTGTAACTGCAGATTTCTCTAAAGTAGCCAGTGGGGCAGTATATGGTGAAGTAGCCAGTATGCACAGTAACACATCAATTTCATAAAACTAGGCTCACCTACATCCCCGGCAGAAATGGAGTGGCTCTTCGGGACCGAGGACGTTTTCCTTTGATTCCTCCAGGGAGATGCTGCAGCCTGCAGTCTGTCCACTGCAGAAACCCACGAGGACTGGGCAGCTCTGCTCCCCACGCCCTCGGTCCCGGGCCGGCGGCAGGTCTGTCTTGGACCGTGATGACCTTGGGCCTGGTCAGAGCTGTTGAGATAAAAGCATCCTCAGAGGCTGAAAGAGAAAATGACCGGCTGGAAGAGGGGGTCTAGGCATGCGAGGAAAGTCAACAACAGTAAAGGCATTAATGACAGTTATGCCAAAGAAGAAACGCTTGTTTACATGTTGGAGCCACTATGACCGCAAAAGGAGAGTGGGAGAGAAACCCCAGAAACCAGGATGGGAGGGGCCGTGGCCCCGCCAGAGGAGGGTGGGGTAGGAGGGAGGCCGAGAGACCAGCGTGGATGAGGAAGAAGAGAGAGGGGGAGGAGGTGACGGAGCAGTGGCCCCGGGCCCCAGAGCCGTGGCCTCGCCCAGAGAGCCTGAAGGGAGGGCACACATCAGCACCCTGTGCCCTGTACCGTGATGGGAGGACCACCCTTGTCTCCACCACCGACACGTCCACACCACAGAGATGCTCTAGTGAGACCTGGTCTACGTCACCTGAGCTCAGCACCGACACCCCCGGCCCCAGCTTCTGTCTTTAGCCGAGTCCCACATCCTCTGTTAGAAAGAAGGTCCACAGAATTTGTGAAAGTGGCTCTGAAAGTGCTTGGTAAACAGAATGACTATGGGGGCCGTTTATTTGTTTTGGTGAATTTGAGCAAAAGAAATCATACTTGCTCTCATGTCCAGAGCACAGCTCTCACCTCGTTTTCTCCAGTTGTCTCTCTTCTATGAACCCTGAAGATTACAGTCCTTCCCATGCAATTTAACTCTGGTCAGACTTCTTCTTTTTTGATGGGGGCCATTTTTAAGGTCTTTGTTGAATTTGTTACAATCTTGCTTCTGTTTTATGTTTTGGTTTTTTGGCCACGAGGCGTGTGGGATCTTAGCTCCCCAGCCATGGATCAAACCCACACCCCCTGAAGTGGAAGGCTAAGTCTCACCCATGAGACCACCAGGGGAGTCCCCCAGACTTCATTTTAAATTATTCTCAAATTCATTTCACAGCCGGCTTTTGTGCGCCCAGACCAGAAGGCTCTCCATCTTCTCTAGGAGACCTCAGGGCCCTGAGTGCTCCGTTGAGCCCCCATGGCGGGGGTTGCTTGGTGCCAGGGCAGCTGGGAGTGATCTAAGGGGAACAGACACACACACACGCCTTTGGTGAAATTTTACCCTGTCTGCTGTTGGGTTTCCCGGGCTAACTCAAAGGTGGTTCGCAGTCTGTCCTCTGCTCCCTCTAAACTTCTCTGTTCCTGGGGCACTTGCACTGACCACCTGTGCAGCCAGGCATCCTATAGGAGCGCTCACCTTTATTCTTGAATTTCCTCAATTTCTCCAACTGCTCTGCTTATTAACCCATTTTACAGATGCGTTGATGTAATAGATCCAGGGTGTTAATGACATGCCCAAGGTCACTTGTTAATTAGTAAAGGAGCCTGTGGTCACTTTGTCTATAATTGCAGACAGTCCTTAGAGAGCACTGACCATCCTAATTATGGTGCAGAGTTTCTGCTACTGCTAATGCATCCTCTCACTGGGCTGACGTTCAGAATTTCCCACATGGCACCAGAGTCTTCTTTTGCCTCCCTTGCAACAATGTCAGTCTTCCTAAGCGCGCTGTCTCCCGCCTCAGGGACTCGGAGAGTATTGCCCTCATCCTTCTGGTCACGGTTGCTGTTTGGTTGGGTTTCTGGGGCAAAGTATGTCTTCTTCTGCAGATGAATTTGCTCCAATGACCTGAGTTCCAGCCATCCTGCCTTGACCCTCTGCCGCGTAAGCGGATTTTACTGTTGGTTCCCACTCACCTTCCCCTCTTTGAACATCTAATGCCCCTGAGATCAGCTCTGCTTGCTTTTTCTTGACTGATTTTTGAAATTAGACTTCTTTGATTGAGGAAGCATTCCACTTTATGGTTCCTCTTTTCTTCACGTATTTTGTGCAATCATGGACACAGTGACTAACAAAAGAATATTATATTTTTTCATGAGTTATCCCAGACAGTTGTTAAGGAAGATATTAAGGATACCCTGCTCACCCCGCGACACCTGAGCATCACTACTGTCTCACCTGGCCGGGTCCTGCTAGCTTCCTTCCCATCTGCTCAGATGCCGCAGTGGGCGGTGGCTGGCTGGCCGGCGCTCGGTCCCCGCATGGCCCTTCTGCACTGGGCACACGTCTCCGCAGATAAGGTCGCTTACTCTTCGCCCGCCAGGTTCTGTGCCGGAGGCCTCACATCGTCCCCTTTGACCCTCATACCCTACAGGTGCTCATCGCCGTCCTCCTGTCGTGAATGAGGGCCTCGAAGCCACAGGTGTTGGTGTGACTGTCCAGGCCACACGGCTACAGCTCCGGGGCCTCTTCCGGCCACACTCAGGCCTCTCCAGACACGGGGCTCCTTTTCTTGTCCTGGACCCTTTCTGGGGTTGTGTTTTGAGAAAAGCGGCTCCACTTAAACAAATAAGAACTTTCCCCTGGTCATTAGAAGCTTTTATTTCTTTGCACTAAATCAGAGAAGATGAACGTCTCAAAGTAAGGGGTGGTGCAGGAGGCAGGAGTGTGGAGGTGGTGGATGTGGGGGACCCTTGGAAGCCAGTTCAAAGCTCGGGCCCAGGCCCAGGGTCAGGTGCTAAGTACCAGGGGGAGGACCCAGACACGGTCAACCCTCAGCTACCAGGCCCATCAGAGGCCCCCCGACTGCCTGGGTGGTGGGGATGGGCTGGGCTGGGCACACGCCACAGGGTCCAACATTTCCTCATGATCGACGCCTGCTTCGAAGTTATTTTCCTCCCTCCGTTTACAAAGATCTTCATATGCTGCAGGGAGTTTGTGGAAAATGGAAATGCCATCCAGGGCATCAGGTACGTCTGTGTTTAAGAACTTTCCGGTGGGCGCAGCAGGAAGTGGCATCGTGCACCTGGGAAGTGACCACACCTCGCGCTGCTGGGGTGAGTGGACCACTGGTGCCTTGGTTTCCTGTAACGTCTCTCGACGACCCTTTCATTCAGAGTCAGACAAGGTGGCAGCACTCGTGTCGACCTTTGGTTTTGAATATAGAGCGGCTCTCTTTGGACGACGTGGGTAAATCAGTCTTTTGATGGTCAACAGGTACTTAAAGATCCCAAGGTTGTGGTATTTGCCGTTATAACAACGTCTTTGTCACAATCAGGGAAGTGTCTGTTTATAGAGCGGGTTAAATTGTGAGAAAAGATAATGGCTGCCGTGCAGACACAGGGCACAGCTCTGCCCCAGGGCGCTTCCTTTGCAAGTGGTTCACGGTCTGTGTCTGGAACTAGTGCGATTTTATGTCATGCGCTCTGCTTACGGAGTTTTGCAAAGTGGTATCTTCTACTCTTATGAATAATGTATGTATCAATGTGTATATTTAAAACGTCATGATGCACACATACAGATGGTTTAAAATATTCCTATAGAGTCACGTGGTTATTAAGGATGAATTTTGTTCTGATGTGTCACAGAGTTTTGAAGCTATTGAAAACTATAATGCTTCAGGAAAATGGGCACCATTTGAAAAATTAGTTTCAAGAAGTGACTTAAAATGATCACAGAAAACTTAGAACAGCACAACTTTTGTTAAAGGGGATTCTCTTGGTCGCAAAGACTAGATCACACTTGTGTCTGAAACTCGTTTTAATGTTGAGGTAAATGGGGCTCAATCCAGCATTTCCTGGTTCAAAGAACACAAGGTACGACTCACAGGAGAGATTATTAAGGGGGTCATTGTATTTCAGAAGGCAGCTGTTTGATGGAGAGATGGGGCTTCAGTGACAGATGACAAGTTTATTGCCTAGTGAGCAGAGAGGTGTGTATGAGTGTGAGTATGTGAGTGTGCATGTGAGCGTGTGTGTGTGTGCGTGTGTGTGTGCGTGTGTGTGTGTGCGTGTGTGTGTTAAATCTCTCTGGTCTGTTGTGTCATTTCAAGCTTGTGTTTCCTTGTTAATTTTCTGTCTGGATGATCTGTCCATCGGTGTAAGTGAGGTGTTAATGTCCCCACTGTTATTGTGTTACTGTCGATTTCCTCTTTTAAAGCTCTTAGCATTTGCCTTATGTATTGAGGTGCTCCTATGTTGCATGCATAAATATTTACAATTGCTATATCTCTTTCTTGGATTGATCCCTTGATCATTATGTAGTGTCATTCCTTGTCTCTTGTAACAGTCTTTCTTCTAAAGTCTATTTTATCTGATATGAGTATTGCTACTCCAGCTTTCTTTTGATTTCCATTTGCGTGGAATATCTTTTTCCATCTCCTCACCTTCAGTCTGTATGTGTCCCTAGGTCTGAAGTGGGTCTCTTATAGACAGCATATATATGGGTCTTGTTTTTTTTTTTTTTTTTTTGCGCTACACGGGCCTCTCACTGTTGTGGCCTCTCCCACTGTGGAGCACAGGCTCTGGACGCGCAGGCCCAGTGGCCATGTCTTACAGGCCCAGCTGCTCCGCAGCATGTGGGATCCTCCCGGACCAGGGCACGAACCCGTGTCCCCTGCATTGGCAGGCGGACTCTCAACCACTGTGCCACCAGGGAAGCCCATGGGTCTTGTTTTTGTATACATTCAGCAAGCCTGTATCTTTTGGTTGGAGAATTTAATCCATTCACAGTTAAGGTAATTATTGATATGTATGTTCCTATTACCATTTTCTTAATTGTTTTGGGTTTGTTTTTGTAGGTCCTTTTCTTCTCTTGTGTCTCCCACTTAGAGAAGTTCCTTTAGCATTTGTTGTAGAGGTGATTTGGTTGTGCTGAATTCTCTTAGCTTTTGTTTTTCTGTAAAGCTTTTGATTTCTCTGTTGAATCTGAATGAGATCCTTGCCCAGTAGAGTAATCTTGTTTGTAGGTTCTTCCCTTTCATCACTTTAAATATGTCATGCCACTCCCTTCTGGCTTGTAGAGTTTCTGCTGAGAAATCAGTTGTTAACCTTATGGGATTTCCCTTGTATGTTATTTGTCGTTTTTCCCTTGTTGCTTTTAATAATTTTTCTTTGTCTTTAATTTTTGTCAACTTGATCTATGTGTCTTGGTGTGTTTCTCCTTGGGTTTATCCTGCCTGGGACTCTCTGTGCTTCCTGGAATTGGGTGGCTATTTCCTTTCCCATGTTAGGGACGTTTTCCCACGTTAGGGAAGTTTTCGACTATTATCTCTTCAAATATTTTCTCAGTCCCTTTCTTTTTCTCTTCTTCTTCTGGGACTCCTATAATGTGAATGTTGGTGCATTTAATGTTGTCCCAGAGGTCTCTTAGGCTGTCTTCACTTCTTTTCATTCTTGTTTCTTTATTCTGTTCTGTGGAAGTGAACTCTACCATTCTGTCTTCCAGGTCACTTATCTGTTCTTCTGCCTCAGTTATTCTGCTATTGATTCCTTCTAGTGTAGTTTTCATTTCAGTTATTGTATTGTTCATCTCTGTTTGTTTGTTCTTTAATTCTTCTAGGTATTTGTTCTTTAATTCTTCTAGGTTTTTGTTAAACATTTCTTTATCTTCCCGATTTTTGCCTCCATTCTTTTTCTGAGGTCCTGAATCGTCTTCACTACCATTATTCTGAATTCTTTTTCTGGAAGGTTGCCTATCTCCACTTCATTTAGTTGTTTTTCTAGGGTTTTATCTTGTTCCTCTATCTGGTACATGGTCCTCTGCCTTTTCATTTTGTCTATCATTCTGTGAATGTGGTTTTCGTTCCACAGGCTGCAGGATTGTAGTTCTTGCTTCTGCTGTCTGCCATCTGGTTGATGAGGGTATCTAAGAGGCTTGTGCAAGTTTCCTGATGGGAGGGACTGGTGGTGGGTAGAGCTGGGTGTTGCTCTTGTGGGCAGAGCTCAGTAAAACTTTAATCCACTTGTCTGCTGATGGGTGGGGGTGAGTTCCCTTGCTGTTGGCTGTTTGGCCTGAGGTGACCCAGAACCAGAACCCACAGGCTTTTTGGTGGGGCTAATGGCGGACTCCGGGAGGGCTCATACCAAGGAGTACTTCCCAGAACTTCTGCTGCCAGTGTCCTTGTCCCTTGGTGAGCCACAGCTGCCCCCTGCTTCTGCAGGAGACCCTCCAACACTAGCAGGTAGGTCTGGTTCAGTCTCCTATGGGGTCACTGCTCTTTCCCTGGGTCCCGATGCGCACACTACTTTGTGTGTGGCCTCCAAGAGTGGAGTCTCTGTTTCCCCCAGTCCTGTTGAATTTCTGCAATCAAATCCCACTAGCTTTCAAAGTCTGACTCTCTTGGAATTCCTTCTCCCATTGCTGGACCCCCAGGTTGGGAAGCCTGACATGGGGCTCAGAACCTTCACTCCAGTGGGTGGACTTCTGTGGTATAATTGTTCTCCAGTTTGTGAGTCACCCACCCAGAGGTTATGGGATTTGATTTTATTGTGATTGCTCCCCTCCTACTGTCTCATTGTGGCTTCTCCATTGTCTTTGGATGTGGGGTATCTTTTTTGGTGAGTTCCAGTGTCTTCCTGTCAATGATTGTTCAGCAGTTAGTTGTGATTCTGGTGCTCTTGCGAGAGGGAGTGAGCATACGTCCTTCTACTCCACCATCTTGAGCCAACTCTCTGATACATATTTTTTTAAATGAGACCAACTTGCCATGTGATTATGAAAAGCAAATTTCATATACTAATATTTTCTGCCAAGTATAGACTTGTAATTCACTTTTGGGTTGATTTCTTTAGTCTTTAAATTTTTGAAAGGCAAGTGATTAGTCTTTTACACAAGGGAAGATACTGGACAAGGCAGATGAATGAATTGTTAATTGATTTATGCCTCAGTTTACCTTAATCCCAACGCTTCCTTCCATAAGTAACACTATATATTTTTAAGAAATTAGACCATGGCTGCATGTGTAAAGTTAAGAAATACAACTGTTTTTTGTGATTGAGGCACACGTCCCATATTTATTTGAAAGTAAAAAAAAAAAAGCAAAATTTATTTATAAAGTGAATTTTCCACTTTATTAACTTAATTTTTCTTTCATTTTGCTTATGCTGACTGCTTTTTTCTTTACCTTTTTTATCAATCAGATTTCGGCTGAAAATGTCAATATTGAAAGCATATTATAAAATACATTTAATGTAAATTACATAACAGATAAAGATGTCTTTTGGATGGTCTTTGCCTTTTTCGTTTAAGAACTGAGCTATCAGAAAAAAGTGGTATATTTGGGTAATTGCTCTAAAAAGAATTAGAACGTGTACTGTTTGCTAGGGTGGATCTCATTTCACATCGTTACCTGTTAATTGTGCGAACTGTGTGTATGTGGGGTGACCCAAACACACATTTGGAAACTCTCGTTTCTTGCTGAGAACTGTCATTATAATTCATATTGGAATTGGCTGGAATTGTTTTCCTTCTAGTCACTTGGTGCTTGAATTTTACAAAGACTTTATAAACACAAACATATTAACTACTCATATTCCATGTTAGACACACAGTTTAGTCTTATCAAAGCAGAGATAATTTAGCTGCTATTATTTTGTCACAATGCACCAATTTCAAAGAGAATTAAAATAATATCACATTGTGATTTCCAAAAAAATTGACGAAAACTTACGTGTTTGTGCTGACAGTCAGCCAGTGCAGTTCTGAAATCTCTGTTGTTGCTTCTGCACTCGGATCACTGCCAGCTTTTCTCCAACTTCTTCTCTCATCTCAATTCTCCACATGTTACTTTTAGGAAGTCGATGTTGTCAGCTGTCTTTGTATATAATTTTAACGCGATCAGTGAATGGTCTTTGTGGTGCAGGCCGTCGGACGGCCTCACGTGGAACGGGGCTGGAGGCGTGATGATGTCCCAGCGTTCCCCTCACTGAACGACGCCGGACCCACTCCAGGCCATGGCATCTGCGTCTCTCCTGTCCCTGGATGGCAAAGCCGAGGGCTGGGTGGGAAGCGCGTGCCGTGCATTTCACACCACAAACCCCGTCCTGCAGCTGCAGGATCTCAGGCTGGAATTCTTCTACACGCCTCCCAGCCGGCTTTCTTCGGGAAAGAAACCCTTAAAAAATCCTGAAAGAAAGGCATCATTTGTGCGTGGAGGACTTTGCTTTCTGTTAAGTACATGCGGAAAAGTTTGGTTGCCCTGAGTAATATTTAAACGTAATTAGGTGTTTCAGTGATTGCCACAGAGCACCGTCCTTCCACCTGAGAAGTGGCCCGCGGTCTCCCATTCCCTGTGGGAGGTGAGCACAGCCCATGGAGTCACTGCCGCTGGGGACCCACGTGACTCAGGAACAGAATATCCCCTAATTTTTGAAAAATGGCAGCTACATGGTTTTGACCACAAATGATTGGTATATACGTGGATAATTGGAGAAAACTCTTTTATTCTATGCCTTTCCTTAGAGACCAACAGCACATTTGCTCTCGGCTGTCGTGAGGTTAGTGCAAGGGTCAATGTATTACATTTGTGTTATCTGAAAAGGATTAACGTATGAGTGGCCAAATTTGACACAAGATGTTACTCAGTGAGAAAAATTGTGGTCCACCTTTAAAGGGGTTTCCTGCCATCAGACTTGCTGAGTGAACACCAGAAACTTGAGACCGGGCCCCAGGGCTGTCCGGGTCTCTTCCTGCCCGGGAGGCACTCGAGTCCTGTGGCTCTGGTTCCCTTCCCCTCGGTCTGGGCCAGCCGGGTCTCTGGAGAAAGTGAGCAGTGGCTGGGTGGCTTCCCGTCCTCCCAGGAGTAACTTAACTCCGCACCTTCCTCCATGGGTGTCTGCCGTCTGCTCCAGGGCTGCGCGAGCCTGAGTGTGGGCTAGGTGCTGCATCTCCCCTCGGTCCTCCACGCAGTAGGTCACCCCGGAGCTGGATTGGGGGCCGGGCTTTAGCTAGCGATGGGTGGGATCCCCTCGATTTACTCGGGGAGCAGAGGATCAGCGGTGACTGTGCCCGACCACCTGAAGGGAGCACTGACCTGTCTCAGGTCGCCCTGGTCCCAACCGCGCGGCTGCCGTGCCCGTGAGGGTGGACTGCGGCGTCTGGGGTCTGGGGTCCCCTTTTGTGGCACAGGCCCGGGCGGGCGCCATGGGAAGCCCCTGTGGTGGCTCGTTTTTGCGGCCGAGGCCCTCTATGGGCACACACATCCCTCCCGCGACCCCGTTCCAAGGGCGCCTACGTGCGGGCTGCACTTTGTAAGTTGGACTGCGTGTCTAGTCCTGGTGGGGCCTGTGGTTTCGGCGTGGACCTGGGAAGTTCTCAGCAACTGGGAATGAGCTCCAGCTGCCGGCCCGCCCTGTGCCTCCCCACGCCCCAGCCAAGCGGGTGCCGGCCAGGCGAGGCTCAGGGCCGTCCTCTTGGTCTAGCGTCTGGGCTCCGCCACACGGCGCCCATCACGGTCGGAGTCCTCACTGGGCAGACACCGCTCCCCAAGCCCGGCTGCCCTGGTTCCTGGTCGCGCTCTGTCCGGCGCACTACCAGCCTCTGGATTTGGAGGAAAGGGGGTGTTGCCCCCAGCGACGGTGGCCCTCCGAGGGCTGTGCTGCCCCTTCCGTGCCGGGGGCCCCGGGCCCAGGCCTCCACATCCAGGGCTCACCACACACCTGCATTTATTGCTGCTGCTCTTCGGTGCGGACACCAGGTGTGAGCCGGGAACACCTCCCCAGACACAGGCGGCTGACGGGTCGGATGTCCAAACGCCACCATCTTTGCAGTGAGGATGAAATCGCGGCCGCACAAGTGTGCGGTCAGGCGGCTGCGGCCCCGCCCACAGGGGCCGGGCAGCTCGTGTTTCACGGTGACCATCTCAGTAGCTGGTGCTCCCTGCTCCTGAGGAGACCAAAGGGCCTCTGATGGGCGCCCAGCCCCCAGGACCCTGCAGCGCGGCGCCAGGATGTGGGGCACGGCGGGGTCGGGGTCTAAATCTAACGAACGGAGTTGCAGCCAAGGAAGTGAGCTGCTTCTCACGCGCACGTCACATCCTGGGCCGCGCGCCCACTCAGGGCCGCTTTCCCGGTCAGCAAGGTGCCTTCAGTGTCCGGAGAGCTGGGCGCTGGTTTTCTCCTCTTGTCATAGTGCGGCTGGAATGGAGGGAATAATTACAAAATGCAGTTAGAGCGTGTTCTCAGGTCATCAGAGAATTGGCTCACTGAACACATCATAAACGTCTGCTTGGCTTTGAATTAAACAGCTTTTCCGCGAGGTCTGCCGTCGCTGGTTTGGGTGAGTGGGCAGCGCCGGGACTGGTCAGGTGCCCGTGGGGCTGAGAACCTCACGCGCCCACAGCCGAAAGGGAGGCCTAGGGCGTCGGCACCGCGGGGAAGCCACGCCCTCGTCCTGCTTAGCTCGTAGTTACAGCGCCGGACGATGTCATAATTCTGGCGCAAGCGAAGCATCTCTTTCTAGGAGCCCGTAATAAACTTTCTTCTTATGCTTCAAGAAAAATCTCCGTCCTTTGTACAGTCTGACCACGGAGAATCCATGGAGTCAGAAACAGCTACAGCTCTACGATGTTGCACAGTTAGTACCCATTTTAGGAGGAAATCCCCAAAAGGCAATTACGTTGTAAAAAAAACATATTTTCATTTCAAACGTTTCCTTTTCCCTATAAGCTTAAAAAGATGATGTATGTCCTATTATCTCCCTGGGTATACATTCCGGGCTGTGGAGAGACTGACTGATTATAACTGCTAATTATTGCTGCAGTTTAGACATCACTTTTTTGGTCCTATTTTATTTTAGAATGGTAAAGATTTTTTTAAAGTAGAAAACCCACAATGTATGTGTTAGTAATTATTACCTGGTTACAAGAACTTCGACACGCCTTCCTTGCTAGCTGAGCTGCTCCGTGCTTTGAATAGCCAGGATTCCATGGCCGTGTGCTCTGCAGTGGGAAGTTAGGGATGACATGCTTCTGACGAAGGTGCGCAGACCCCGGAAGAGTGTCGGAGGAAGATTTAGATCGATGGGGAGGCCTGGCTCTCCTCACCCGTCCTGTGCCTTCTGCTGCAAGCCCAGAGTGCTGTGACGATTTATCTGGAAACCACAGTTTAGAACAATGAGAACGAGGATCCAGCAGGACTGTGACAGGCTGCGCAGGAAGATACGAGAAAGGGCAGAGATGTGCGTTTCTGCAGATGCGGCCACAACCAGGACCAGCTGGGCAGCGAGAGCTCCGTGGCTGCCCCTCAGTCCTTGCCCCGGGAGGCTGTTCGGGGTTTATGGGTCAGCACATTATAGCTTAGAGCTTTTTCTCACGTTAGCAGTTTTCAGAAATATCCTATGTTTGTCAGTTTGTTCCTTAGTCACAAGGAAGCCATCTTCTTCCAGAAGAACATGATCTTGGTGGACAGACACCTGCTGATAGGGGTGCTCACGTTCTGTGCTCCTCTCGCCCTGTTTTCCTTCCTCGGGGTGGTTTCTCTCTGCAGGCACGAGTCCCCCTGATGGAGCCAGGGCTGGGAGCTGACGCCAGCAGACACGGCCTTCCCGCGGGATGGAGCGGAGCCCTGGCGGCCCCTTTCTGTTCACTGGCCTTTTGGCGCTGTTACTCGTGCCTGCTAGCAGTGGGCACTGGGCTGTGATGCCAGGCGGGGGGCCGAGGCTGGCAGCGGAGGTGTCTGTTGGCTCCTGTCTGGCCAGCGTCACAATAGTCCTGCCAGAGCAGAGCTTCCTTTTTTCAGGCTTGGAATCGGCTGGCCCTTCGGAGGGGAGTAGCATCAGGGTTCTCCAAGTGAATAAGCCCATCTCCGTGGAAGGTCAAGGCTGCTTTTCCGTGACTTCTAATTGTTAGATATCCCAAAGAATACTGCGTTCGGTGACATAGAACTCTGGGAACAGACAGTCTGCAGTGGCAGGGGCTGCTCTGTTAGGGGACTGCCCATGTGTAGCAGGTGCTACGGGTACCAGGAGGATGTCCTCTATCAGCCACGCTCTACCAATATGGAGACGGTGGCATGAGATGGCAACGTTAGGAAACGCTGAGAAAGTTAGGGCTGCTACTTGGCCGCCCACAGTAGCTTTATGATTTTGTATGGAGGTAGTTTACTCTTAGCCATCACATCCACGGGACGTGTGGGTGTCACACGACTCAGGTGTGATGGAAAATCCGTAATGGAATTTGGACGCCCTGTGAAAATGTGTGACGTTTATATTTATTCCAGGTAGTACCTGAATTCTGCATTTGGCTGAGGGTAATTAACAGGAGAGCTCAGGAGATTTCTTAGGATGATGGCTTGGAGGCGTGGGGCTGAAGTCCCCCTGGAACGCTGTGGACTGTGGGTTGATGTGCTGTAGCTATTGATATAAATGGAGAGGACCGGCCGGATAAATCACACTCCTCAACCTCAGAGGAACCAAAGGGAGGGATGAACGCCACGGCGATGAGCCTGTTCTCATTAGAATTCTGCATCTCGCTGACTTTGGGCTGACACTGGCCACCAAGAAGGCTGTGCCTTGGAATTGCGGGTACTCCCTTGGTGTCCCCCTTGGTGAGGGGCAAGAAAGGGGCTCATGTCCCCCTTGGTGAGGGGCAAGAAAGAAACACTGGGAAAGAAGGTGCTGTCTACACACCAGACTCTTTTCTCTGAGTTAGAAACTCGCCCAGTTTCTTCAAAAAGTCAGAGTGATTATGAAGTTTTGTCATATACAGCAGCTGGTATTTAAAATACCGCCAGTGTGGGTATCAGCACTCACAGAGCGTGGCGCCAATCTACTCGAGATACTCACCACTGGGTTCTGCGCCACCTGGGACGCCAGCAGAAGGTGGGTCCAATCCACCCGGCTTCACAGGCCTGCGTCTTTCTTCTCTGAGGCTCTTCCGCTCTGACCACCGGTTGGTCTGTACCTGCGTGGTTTCCACTAGGATCTGACTCACTGGATTTGGACTCCCACACCAAATTCAGAACTGATCACTTATTGGGCAGCTTTTAAGGTCCACAGATAATGAGGACCATCCTGGAGGGCATATAAGGCAGCCTCTTTACGTTGTGGACAAGGACAGTGATATGGAGAGATTAAGTGGCCTGTGTGGAGGCATATGTAGTAACCAATGCTCTCGCTTACATGATGATGATGACAATGGTGATGAAAACGGTGATGGTGTTGGAGATGGAGATGGGGATGGGGATGGTGACGGGAATGGAGATAGAGATGGAGATGGGAATGATGAGGGTGATGGTGGTGATGGTGATGGGGTTGTCATGGTGATGGAGATGGGGATGATGAGGGTGATGGTGATGATGGAGATGGGGATGTCATGGTGATGGGGATGTCATGGTGATGGAGATGGGCATGATGATGGGCATGGCCTTTGAAAGTCTTTGCTCTGAGCTGACTCTTCAGCGGTGGGTGAGTTCCTTGTGGGAATGACGAAGGCCTTCTGTTTCTGGGGGCATCAGATTTAGGTCTCACCCCTGGATCAGCTTCCTGTGGCCGCCACAGCGCCCACACACCTGAAGACTTAACAGAAATCCACTCGCTCGCCCTGTGGAGGCCAGAAGCTCGCCATGCAGGTGTCAGCGGGCCGGGCTCTCCCGAAGGCTCTTGGAGAACCTGCTTTGGGCCCCGTCCCCGCTTCTGCAGGGCCAGCGGTCCTGGCTCGTGGGTGCATTACTCCAATCCTTGCCTCCATCTTCACGTGGGCTTTTCCCTGAGTGTCCGTCTCCTCTTCGTATAAGGATCCCAGTCAGAGTGAGTTAGGGACCTACCCTCCTGACCTCATCTGCAGAGACCCTCTTTCCCAATAAGATCACGTTCATGGGTGCCGGGGGTTAGGACTTTAATATATAGTTCAGGGGGACACAACTCACCCCCAATACCCACCCCCTCCCCCAGGAAAAGAAAGAACATTACGCACATAATTACGTTTGTGAACAAGTGACTCAGTTTCTGATGAACAGAGGCCAGATGCAATGGGTGGAGCTGGGCTGCAGTTTAGAAACTCCGTTCTCACGTGGGGAGAGCACGAGTCAGGTCCTGAGGAAGGTCACTAGGAAGATGGCTGCGTGTCAGCAGGTCGCCTGTGGTCATCAGCGTGTCTGTGGCACCCATCACAAGAGTGACTGCTGTCAGGCTGGGGGTCACATCCAAGCTCCAGGCTCCATGCTTCTTGCAGGACCACCCTCGGCCCTGCTGAGGCTGGTGACAGCAGTCACCTGTGGCCAGTTAGCCAGTGTGCGGTGAGAGTGAAGGTGCCTGGGCCTTGGACCTGCTGGCCCGGGGCTGAGGAAGGACCTTCCTGTCAGTACATCGGGCTTTAGGGAGGGAGCTCCGCCATCACGCTCCAGGCTCAGGCACAAAGCAGAGCACAGATCGGGAACGGGGTGGCGGGAGGGACTCAGGATGGAAGGAGCAGTGGACAGACACCAGCGAGGATGACCAGGTGCTGAGAGCACGGTGCGGGCGCCTGGACGCGCGGGCAGCAGGGCTGAGAGCCGCCTGGGTCTGGGGCCCTGACGGGGCTGCTGCTGCTCCTGGGTGAGATCCGGAGGGTGCTTCTTGTTCCTCCGCATCGCGTTCTGCACTGAACCGGTGTCAGCGGGACGAGGGGGTGTGATCAGGGCCGCGTGGCCCTGGCAGGCGTTACACTGCAGTAAATTCACATTTTTACAGAGTTGATTTTCCCGTAGTGATTTTATGGCAAGGGGGCTGGGTAAGTACAATCTTTTAATGGGCCACATTAGGTAACATTATGAACGTGGTGAATACATCATAAGAGCCGCCTCTACCTCATTCAGCGGGGCCTGTGCCGTCCAAGGCCGGGCCGTCATTCTGAAGAATCAGATGGGATTTCTCTCCCGCCCTCCCGGCTGCAGGCGATGCAGCTTCCCTGGGATCAGCGCTGCTCCCCCCTAGGGCCCCCCGGTGCATATGCAGCACACGTTGGGATATTGGGTGCCTAGGTCCCATGACCCACAGGAGGAGAGCCAAGACCGGGTGTTTCCTCCTGTGACGCTGGACGGGCTGGTTGGACGTGTCCATCTGCATCAGACCGTCGTATTCCTCCTAGTTCCCGTCCTGCCCTCCTGAGTCCCGGGCCTTTGACCTGTCGTCGAGCAAGGTCAGCTCGTGTCCCCCAGTGTGACCCCCTCCTCTGGCGTCTGCATTTGGCTGCAGTGAGCTCTAGCCGGGGGACAGGCCAGAGCCTCTGTCCAGGATTCTCAGTAGCCCTCCTTCCAGAACAGGTGGGAAATCTAGGGCAAAACCAGGGCAGGTTTTTCCAGCGCACGGCTTTAGAGACTTCGATAATAGGCTTCTCACAACTATAAGGAGGAAGGCAAACGCAACTGTTTTCTCCACGTGAGGGACTGGCAACTGCGTTTCTTGTGAAGATGCTGTGCTTGGCTGGAGCGATGCAGCAGTGAGATTAAGCTGCTTTTCGGGTTGTTGTTCAGTACAAAGCAAAGCCCGGTAAAAGGAAGGATGAAGGGTGTCCTCCCTCCCACCCTCCACACTGTGCAAGTCTCTCGTCACGGGGCCTGTGTGCAGCTTGTGAGAATGATGGAGGAACCGTGTAGTATTATTTTCTGTTTCATAATTCAATTCCACACGCCAAGAGTTTTTATAGGTACGACGGAGTTTAGTGTTTTTCCTATAAAATAATTTCTACAAATTTCGCTTCAGGCTCTCTACCCTGCCTGATATAGGAGACTGGATTCAGAATTCATTTTTGTGGATGCCCATAAAACACACACACTTCTCATGACGAGCGAAAGCTCCTGGCTGGTTAGGTCCCGGTGCTGCGTCCAGGACCGCTGCCCTTCCCGGGCCTCCCTGCTGGGCTGGCGGACCCCTCACCTCTGCTCTTCTCTACTCAGTTCAGGAGCTCTTTCCTGATGCACACGCCCAGCTTCTGTGGCTGTTAGATGCCGCCCGTCCACATCCCCACAGCAGGTGTGTGCGACTCGGGTTACCCACAGGGTGACCTTCCCAAGACCGTGGGTGGCTTCAGGGCGGGCGTTTGGTTCATCTCTGTGTCCTCTGACCTGGGCTTAGAGGGGTCCTGAGAGCCAGCCATGCTGAGCGTGCAGTGAGCATGCTCGTGTCCCCCGAAATAAACTTTATTGTGAGCAACAGTTCCCGTCCCTTCCCCCTCCCTCCCTCCCTCCCCCCCCCCTTTCCTTCCCTCCTTCTCATGAAACCACTCTGAGGACAGACCCATAACAAGAGAAAGACACAAACTATAGGCACAACATTAGTGCATTTATATTTTTCCCCCAATGTGGTCTCTTCCCAATGTTACCTTTCATTCTATGTTTTAAATACACTTGCTAAATTTTTGAGAAATTAGAGAAAAAGGCCTCATATTTTAAATTTATTTCAATTTAACGATGATGGGATGGTCTAATTTCTTTTCCACAAAAAGCGTTCCTTTTTTCTTCCCAAACCTCCCCATGGCTCCTTGTCCAGCTCCCTTTGCGAACCTGGAACAAGCCTGCTGTTTGAATTTTTTGAGCGCGTGTGCAGGGCATCCTGATTTTCCTGAGAAGACCAAGACAGCGATGAGGTGCAGGTAGGTTTGTTGGCGACAGTGGTTCCCTTAGAGCCAAGGGAGAGGGAGAGACCGTAAGTAAGTTGAGTGTCGAGGGAGGTTTCATGGCTGAAATTCCATGTAATTTAAGGATCGTTGACTACAGCCGAAAAATCACTACTATGAAGTGCAAGGCAATACCTTTGTTTTCTTTTATTTTTATTCCAAGGTCAGAAAAAAGTGATGAGCGGGAAGAACAATGAGTGGTTCTGGCATTCACTTAATACTAAAGTAATTTTATTCTCCCAAGATGAACACACAAGATAAATGAGAAGAAAATAAGATGCTAGGAATATTTAGACTCAATAATTCAAATGACAGAGTGAATATGTTTCTATGAATACTTTGATCTGGAAGTTGAAGTACAGATGGCTGAGTCTGTGTCACTCCCCTTATGTTTTGGGAAATTCTGTAAATGACTGGCATCTAAGCAGTTGGAAAGGCTTCTTTCCTTAATAGCGCGTGTTGTTTGCGTATAAATTGCGTTTATAGCTGCAGGTGCAGCCCAGCACTGAGCTGTTTTGTGTAGTTGTGTGTCTCTGTTTTTCCTCATGGCTGGATTCTGTTGCTGTGCCGTGGCTTTTGCACCGAGAGAGAAGGTTCATCGGCTGATGGTGACACATCGGGCTGGCTGGCTGTTGTTCTGGGCTTTGCTTTAATTCTCATCGTCAAAGGCAAAAGACATCTTCTGCGACGGTGTTATTAATGCGATAAAAAGAAATACTTGTTAATAACTAGATAATTTTACGAACGTGGGTTCATCCATCTGTTAATCTTAGTTGTGATTAAGGAGGGAATCCTATTACCCATTATTCCTAATGACAAGACCAAGGAGGCTTAACGCCTCAGCCGTGCAGCCGCAGAGAAGAGACGATGAAGGTGTCGGCGATCTCGGCCGCAATTGAGGAGTTGGCCTGACCGCCACACGACAAAAGTGATACAAAAGAATTACACCCTCACTAAAGCCTATTTCTCCGTATAATCACACGAAATGATTTTTCTTAAATATGATAATAAATCACAGCAAAAAATCGATGTGGCAGAGCCCGACTGCTGTGGCCTGATAACACATCAATCAATATTTAGTATTTAGATTTTAATTAATACATAGCCGTGCAGAGACTTTTTAAGGGAGAAATATTATCTCAGATGAAACATCCGGCACGGTTAGCATGCAAAAGTTGTTGCTCGTATCTGTCATTGATCAGTCTGCTGGGGTTGCGATTAAAAAGCCTTGGAAATATCAGACAAGAGGGCAAAACAGACTGAACCGAAGAGAGCGTGGTCGGCGTCTCCGCCCGGGGAGCAGCCAGCGCAGGACGCCATGGGCCAGGGCAGAGTCCCCGCAGCTGCAGGTTCGAGCAGATGGAATTCAGGGTCTTGCGAAAATACAGACCAGAATCAGAGCATTCCAAATGAACGTGCCTAATTGCTGCCATCACTCCCCCTGATTCCATGGATTTTAGTTTTGGGTGAAAGTTTTCTCTTGATGATCAGGTATTTTAAAATAATTTTGATGTTTATTGAACACGCCACATCAATTACAGTCACAGTTTTAATTCCCTCCGTTTCGCTTGCCGCGTGGACGACGTGGGCTCTTAAAGCTCAGGGTCCACGCAGGGGAGCCGGTGAGCGGGACGGGCTACTTCCAGATGCTGTTTACAAACTGCGTCCTCGGTCGCCACCCCCGGCCACCCCTGTCCATCACCTAACTTCCTACTTCCTGCAGCTGTTATTTGAACCATGAGTTTACAAAACCAATCCCCGCGGAAATGACTCTTCTCTAGCAGTTTATGCAAACACACGAAGACAAGCAGGGAAGACGCAGCATTTGTTTTTGAGGTTCCTTAGGTAGAGAATATAAGAGACGGTAACTTGCCCTTTGGGGAGGATCCAGTGGAGCTTTTCACAGTTCTCTTCTTTTTGGCTTTTTTCCCCCCATTTAACTTCTTGTAAAAAAATTGAAGTCTAGTTGATTTACAATGTTGTGTTAGTTTCAAGTGCACAGCAAAGTGATTCAGCTACACATACATATGTATGTATCTATTTTTCTCAGATTCTTTTCCATATAGGTTATTACAAGATATTGATTAGAGCCCCCTGTGCTGTATAGTAGGCCCTTGTTCTTTACCTATTTTATATGCAGCAGTGTATATCTGTTCATCCCAAACTGCTTTCCCCTTTGGTAACCATAAGTTTGTTTTCTATGTCTGTGAGTCTATTTCTGTTTTGCGTATAAGTTCATTTGTATCATTTTTTTTGATTCCACGTATAATTACATTTTTCTTTTACATCATTTCCCTCTCTGGTATCCTTTCTCTGTCTTCCTCTGTTTATTTTCCCCATATGCTTCTCTCCCCCTCAAATAGTGATGTGAATCTTTCTAACTCAATATAAGAATAGCCACATCTTTCTTAATACAGCGTTCTCTGGACAGACCCCTGGCGCACAGCGCCCAGGTCAGGGGCACTTTTGCCCATGTGGGCGGCCTCAGGAGGGCCTTAGAGAAGAGCCAGCCCTCCAGCCTGTCCCTCCCTCACGTGTCAACAAAGGCTGCCCCTGCTGGGGTTCGCTTTCCTCTTTTCTGTATCTCGAGTTACATATGATTTTTCCGTTGAATGTGGTACCAACCAAAGGCGCTGAGAGGCCCTGCGAGAGGCACTTAGAGGGTCTGCAGCGTCCACCTCGCGCTGCTGTGGTGTTAAGGACAGAAGGAGCATAAGGGCAGTGGAGGGGGGACACGAGGCAGCCCTTGGTCGTGTGGTTCCCTAGCACGGAATTCTCGCGTGAGGGTGTCAGCTGAGGATTTTAGAAAAATGAAGGCTCGTGAGATGGAGAAGGGCCTGATCTCCTCAGCTAAGAGCAGCATCTCCAAGCCGCAGGCTAATGTGGAGACAAGAATTAGACCAACAGACGCAAGAACATACGCTCGGGGACAGCTTGCTAGGATCCCAGGTGGTTTCTGATCATTAACCTTCGTTTTGGGAACCAAGAGGCACTACGTCGTCATGGTCAGTAGCCGTGAGGGGTGGCAACACATTAAATTTCAGAGACTAGAAGTTAACGGGATTCTCGTCAGGTGGGGAGTCTCGGGGAAACTGTGGGTTCAGGGGCTGCCAGCAGCTTCACCTCCTCAGGTGTCCTGCCCAAGTTCCACGTGGAATCTTCCAGCCTAGGGGCAGGAGGCCGGGGTGGGCACAGCCAGACCAGGGTCCCGGAGGAAGTAGCTCCGACGTCAGGCTTTACACTCACAGAAAAAACCTGGGTCATCTCGGAATTAGGGAAACGACTGAGTTTTCACTTATCAGAACCATACGGTATCAAAGGCTAAAACATTCCTGCATTTTGACCGAATAATTCTGCTTAAGGAATAATCAGATAAGAGTAGATGTTTACACATCAGGCTCTTCCGCTGCAGTAAAGGGGCAGCAGAACCATCCGTCCCCAGACAATAACAAAAAGTGCTAGGAGACACACTCAGAGGGTGCAAGTCCGTGTGTGACATGCAGTCCCCAGAGGCGGCCTGTGTTTAGGGGAACCTTTAGTGACATCAGGAAAGGTGACACCAATTCTGCTGAAAATGAAAGAATGGGAACACCCTGAAATTCTTCATCTAAACACCCTTTGGATGTGTCCCAACATTTGCCTGGAGGCAGAAGGGGAGAAACCAGTCTCGCAGGATGCGTCCCAAGGCTGAGTCCTGCTGTCTCTGAGCCCACCCCCGCCTCCACAGGAAGCGCCCAAACCAGTTCTCTTACCGGCATCAGGTGGTCGCCATCCAACGTCCCCCTCCACCCCGTAAGATCTTTAGCGTCTGCTCTCCTCCAGTCCTACAAATCATGAGACAATGTTTTTGAAAAGTCCTGTCCTCAGACGAGTGCCATAAACCAGGCAGAGCCCACAGGTTGGAGCTGAACATACTAAACCTAAGAACAGTGTCCTGCAGCCCCGTCTTCAAGTAGTTACAGACTAACTTTCCTTACGCCAGGTGGGCTTTGCCTTTCCTCTAAGTGCCTCAGACGCTGCTAAACAAGGGGGTGATCTGAAGTAAAGGCTTTAGATACCAGAATGTCATATTTGGGATAGAATGACCTTTTATTTGTATTAGAAGCGACCTCTTTTTTCCACGATGATCAGATTAAAATAATACTCTAGGGCTTCCCTGGTGGCGCAGTGGTTGAGAGTCCGCCTGCCGATGCAGGGGACACGGGTTCGTGCCCCGGTCCGGGAAGATTCCACATGCTGCGGAGCGGCTGGGCCCGTGAGCCATGGCCACTGAGCCTGCGCGTCCGGAGCCTGTGCTCCGCAACGGGAGAGGCCACAACAGTGAGAGGCCCTCGTACCGCAAAAAAGAAAAACAAAAACTCTATTACTTAGAATGTATACATGTAAAGCGATGGAAAGATATTATTTGTAAGATAAAAACAGCAATTCCATTTAAGAGATTTACAAAGACACCCCTGAGCTCAAGGTTCCAAATGTCTGCGTTGTGTGGGGTTTGTGAAGTCACCGCCAGGTTAATGAGGGGCCCATTGTGTGTGGGTGTCGCATCAGTACCGCCCTAGACTCCGTGCCAGCTTTGCTGTGGAAACCGCAGGCAGCCTCCACCAGGAGCTCCTTCCTTTCCCGGGAGAGAAAAACCACGCTTTAAACAGAGTGTGCCCTGGAATCATCGGGTCTTAGGTTCAGAACCTGATTCCTGATGCTCAGCCTGGGGTCTCCATCACACGCACTAGAGAAAATACCTGATGATCTGAATTATTTAAATTCCGGTCCCTCTCTGTGGCCAAGCTCGTGACCAAAATCTGCTTGGGAGGGAAGGTCTCTGAACACCACGTGTACAAGGCTTTTCCTGTTTCCTTTCTGCTCCAGGAGAGATAGAGAACTTTGCGGGCCTGGCGGTGGGAGGACCCTGTCCTGCTCTGAGCTGGTCATTTGGGGCTCGGATGGCTCAGCCTCCGTGGTGACCTGTGTGATGTGTCCTGTCCCATCCCTCGGCCCCTCCTGTCTCTTTAGGGGAGAGGAAGGCTCTGGGCCCGAGTAGTCCTGTTGGATTGAGAGTTTTGGGGGAGAGTTGAAGGGACTCCATGTGAATTCGGGAGAACTGGTAAGTGTGCTTTTTCTCATTCCTTGTAGATCAGGACACAACCAGAACCTTCACGCCGGGTGGATGGGAATGCTTTTCCAAGTTTTCTTCTTTTCCTTGCCTCTGTCCAAGCAGATGCTGTGGGATGCAGTCCTAGAAGTCTGCTCGGCAGAGGAGGGAGCCTTCGTAAGTGTCACGATCCAGCAGGAGCCACTAAACGTCATAGTCACATAGTTTATGCCCATCTCTACTAGACACAGGTGCACTTTAAATCACGTCCTTTGTGAAACTCTAAGAGGCTCCCCCAAACTAGATGATAGATGAAAAGATTAGGGTTGTCAGAAGTGTTTATTATTCATCAACTCCTAATAATTGGCTGTAAGAATCTTCCTAAGAAAAGCCTTGGGTCTGGTTCCAAAGCTGGGGAGACAGAGAGCAAGGGGGGTCGTGGCTGGGCAGAGAGGCCGTGACCTCTGAACGTCACGTCCTTGGCCAGTCATGCGAGATTCTGTTACGAGACTCATCTCAACCTCGGCATGAGAACGGGGCCGGCTCAGGCCGACGCTGGGTGTCCAGCTCTAGAAGCTGCCCTTGATGGGCCCCGACTTGTATGTGAAGAGGTGATGTACGTTTACACAGACCAGCTCGTGTGCACCTAGAGCAAACGGGCGGTCTGGGGAGGAGAGCTCGTGGAGAGAGGATGAAGGTGGGCATAACACGTGGTAAAGGGATTAGGGGAGTTGAATCCGGCCCCAAGTGTGTCTAGGGAGAAAATTTTTCCTTTATAAAAAGAGGTAAGAGGGCTTCCCTGGTGGCACGGTGGTTAAGAATCCACCTGCCGATGCAGGGGACACGGGCTCAATCCCTGGTCCGGGAAGATCCCACATACCGCGGAGCAACAAAACCCGTGCGCGACAACTACTGAAGCCCGCGCGCCTAGAGCCCGTGAGCCACAACAAGAGAAGCCACCGCAATGAGAAGCCTGCGCAAAGCAATGAAGAGTAGCCCCCGCTCGCCGCAACTAGAGAAAGCCCGCGCGCAGCAACGAAGACCCAAAGCAGCCAATAAATAAATAAATAAATAAAGAGGCGAGAAAGGAGATTGCAGTGAGGAGAGATGCTTCATGAGACAGAACCGCACCAGTCCAGCTTTTCAGACAGGCACTAAAACGAGAGGGTGCTTCTCATCTGACGGGTCTTCGTCTCGACGGCAAGGGGGAGCCGCTCCCGGTTGAGGTTGTGTGCTGCCGACAGGGTGGCCCTGGGGCTCACTTCTCGGCCATAGCCCAGGACGTGAGATGTGAGATATGGACCTCTGAAGGACTGGAAAGCCCTCGCGTTGCAGACAAGGCTTCTGGAGTTGGTCTCGAATGAAACAGCAATGAAGCAACTACGGTGCAACTCAGAACAGAAACTTGAACGGAGAGAAACCCGGGGGTCCCGGAAGGCCGGGAAGGAGGTGTTGGGGAAAGATGAGAGCTCGTGACAAAGCAGATCACGACACACAGCAAGTGCGTCTCGTGCCCGGAAATCAGGCTGAGCACCTGCTTCTAGCCCAGGAAAGGGTGGCGAAGAGTCAGGCAAACCAACTATAAAAAGACGTTTCTGAGACCGTCAGGGATGTTTGAAAACTGCCTAGATGTTTGATCACATGAGGAAATTGTCTTTAATTATTTAAAGTGTAGTAATGACGACAAGGCTACGTTGGAAAAGGAGGGTGTTTAGGGATGAAACGCTGTCGGGATTTGCTGTGAAACAGCAGGTGTGGTGGAGAGAACCCGCAGGACACAGGTGACCCAGGCGACCCAGGCGCCGCCCATCACGGTGCGGGGGCCGCACGGGCCCACCGCGGTGCTCGGTTTCTATGTGAGTTCCAACATTCCCGTCATAAATGTTTACTTTTTTGAAGGCCAGCTGTCACCCATGGTGACAGGGCTGAGACCAGAGCCGGGCTGTGTGGCCACTTGAGCTCGGACGCAGCGCGCTCCGCGGGAAGAGCCGTGCTGTGTTTCTGTCAGTCTCTAGCCACCGGCCCCGAGAGCGCACGTGGCCAGGTGGCCGTGAACTAGTTCCGATTTTGCAAGAAGGGCGTCTGCCATTCATCGCGGGCAGACTTCACGGCAGGCGCCCTGCACGTGTTCACCTTGTTCTTCCCAGCGAGACCGAATGTGGGTGCCTGTACCCCGATTTTACTCGTGAGAAGCCTTGGGCCGAGCGCGCTCCGTGCTGACCAGGCAGTGGGTTAGAGCCAGGTGTGCGCAGGGCCCCGGCCGCCTGCCCTGGGGTGTGCCCCCAGCCCTGGGACCGATGATCACGTCCGTGGATGCCCGGTTCACCCGGCACCTCCGTGCAGGCCACGTGGCTCCAACCTCAACGGAAAGAGCGCGCCGCTAAGGCAGGCGGTGGACGGAGACTTCCGAGCACCGCTCTGTTATCCCCGCGGCGCGTCGGGGGCCATATCCGGGCGTGGGAACATGCGTGCGCTTCGGCAGGTGCGATTTGCCCCATTAGGTGGTGCCCGGGCTCCTGCGCTGTCCCGTGATGTCTCTAAGGCCGACCCGGCCGTGCCGACTGCTCTCTGATTCCTTCTTCATTTCTCCGATGGTCAGTGGAAGCTATTAGTTCATTTCCAACGTCGGGCAAGTGTCCGTTACTTGACACGGGTCGCAGCTTTGCCGGGGGAATCCGGCTAATGTGGCAGGGCCAGCGCTTCCTCAGCTGTCATTGCCGGGAGCACAGTCGTTCCAGCCCCTCCTGGTGGCAACCCGCTGGATTTTAGTCCAGTTACTATGAATTGTACGAAATAAAATGTTTATTCCTATGCTGGTAAGTTGTATGTAAAGAGCTGCTACCGAATGGATATTTCCTTCATAATTTGATCTACTAGGAATATATACGCTGAGTGTCTGTCTACCTGGAGGGAAAATTGTCTTTTAGTGAAGACGAAAAGCATAACAGTGCCTCAGTTTCCTGTGGCATCCGTATCTGCGCGCGTGCCTGTATGTCTGTGGATACCTGCATGCATGCTTGTGTGTGTCCGTGCATGCGTGTGTGTCTACGTTTGTGTGTGTGTGTGTGTGTAAGTGTGTGGGTGTATGTCTGCCTGCACACCAGGGGGAAGAAAACCAACCTGTGTGAGCACGTGTGACGTCCCTGTCTTTTATACGCGTTGTTCTTTACTCCCCTCAACGCTGTACTTCGGGTGTTACTATTACTGCTGTCGTTGTTGTTCTGCAAGCAGGACCCTCGGGCTTGCTTCAGTCACGTCTCTCCTCTACGGCTGCACGAGGGGGCGGAGCAGGCCCTCCGAGCCCACACTTCCACCTGCGTCTGGACAGCACACCAGGTGACACTTTTCTCTCCCACACTCGGGAGCTTAAACGCGCGCCTGTAGGCGTGTGTCCCGTGGACCCCACCGCCTGCGTCCCGTGTACCACACGTGCATCTCAGATGGAAAACAGGCGCCTGGCCCGGCCTCGGCTCCCACATAACCTCTCCCCCAGGTACACGTCTTCACGCCCCGATACCGAGGCTCCCGGACCCCGGCAGGTATGCGTTCATTCCCCAGATAATCAGAGGCGCAGATGAAATAAAGCTTCTTGTGATGGACACCCGGCCGACAGGCCTGTTAGTTTATGGAGGGTGTGGGCAGAGTGGACTGGAAAATTTTGATCACTTTAATTTACTATATCCAGTGTGTCTGCTGTACTCGGCCAGCACTTTTATCAAGCGCTGTGAGGTGGTATTGATTTTTTTATTTTCTGTGTAGGGTGAGAAGACAGAGAGTCAGGAGCAAGAGTGAATGAAGAACTTTCCTCCGATTGCCGCTTTCCTCCAGCTTATAGCATCCTGTCGTCTGCAGTTTCAGATGACATGCGGTATGTCAGGGCTGCTGGAAGCAATAAGTGGGCTGAACAGCCATGGAAGGGCCTGACGAGAAAGACTGAAAAGGACGAGGAGGCAGCAGAGAGGGTCGGACAGTGCGTGTGAGCCGCGGGAAAAAGCAGGGGTGGAGGAAAACGTGTCTGCCGTGTGGGCAACCCATCAGCACAGTCCTGCAAAGCTGCTGGAACTGTCGGGACAGCAGCCAGCGAACAGCCGGCCGCGGAGCCCGCGAAGCAGGAGCCTCGAAGCCTTTGTCTGCTTACTGTCTTTCTGAAATGAACACGCTCCGCCCCGTGGCAACTGCAACATGGACACCACACAGCCCTGGCACGACGACTGAGGGCCTTTCAGCCCGTCTCTCGTTTCACAGGCTAGCTGGGCGTGTGTGTGGGCAGTGGGCACCTTCCCTCGGCTGCCCTGGGCAGCCCCTGGCAGCCAGCCCGGAGCCCGTTCCAGGGCACGAGAGACCGAATCCCGCCCCTGCACCCGCTGCGGTAGGCTCTGCACCTCTCCCTGTGGTCTGGAAGCCCCTTCCCACAGCCGGGCTTCTTGGCAAGGGTACCGCCATTTGACAAAAGCTAGAGGCTGATGTGGGATATTTTGTGAAGTGACCTCCCCCGTGTTGCGGTGGAGAAAACGGGATGAGAGATGGGCCCCCAGGACTCTAGCCCCCGGGTTTATGTCGCCCTGTGTTTCATGGCTCCGAGTCTCTGATTTGCCCTGTGGAGGTGTGTGCCCTCACCTGGCGTCTGCTTGGGAGTTCGGACCAGGGGTTACTAGTCACGAGCAGCACAGGTGCCCATCCGCTGTCCCCCGCGGGGAAGGATGTGGGTTCGCAATGACCACACGATGCAAAATGCAGGTGCCTTTAGACAAACCCGAGAAAACAGCCTCAGACGTGGAGAAGCAGCAGAACCTGGGCCTTCCGGACGGAGCGGTGAGGCCGGGGGAGGCCGGTGTCGCTCCAAGCTGGGCACAGAGTTCAGGGTGGGCTCACGGCCAGGCCCACGTTTGGCCCCAGGACACACCACCCAGCCCGTGAGACGGCACCAAGACCCCACTCAGGGTGACCGTGGAGGCCAGCGGAGCCGGAGGCAGTGTACTGGGGTCTTGGAGGCATCTTAAGGTAAGAAAACAGTAATGCAGGAGGTCTTAGCTCCGCCAGGGTCTGGTTGACCTAGAAGAGACAAGGTCTCAGAACACTGAAGGGTCGTGGCCAGTGGGTAACAAGGGAAGTCCCGGAATAGGTCAGAGATGGCCTTTTGAACAACCCGCACACGTCCCACACGGCTCTCTCGCTTTAAAATATCCTTCATTGATTGGCAAGTGATTCGAATCCCGGTCACAAAGCTGAAGGTGTCTGTGTGCTAATAGGTCCTCCTTCTGGAAGCACCGATCCTGTCTTCACGTTGAACGCCATTCCGGAAGACGATGCTTATATCCGTAGGCCACTCAGAGCTCGCTTTAATTCCAGGGCATGAAATGCAGCGGGTGTCAGGAGGGAACAGGGCTTGAACGGCGTATGTGCACCAAAGCCCCCAAAGAACGATTTGGAGCCTACGATTCAGGACTTGTGCATTTTCCAGCTCCACCTTTGCGTGGCTCAGCCTCTGCCTGTATGAAACTGGCCTCACGCACTGGCTGCCCCCATTCGCTCCCTTAGTCCCCCGAGGTGCTGCCGTGTGACTGTCCCCAAGCAGGTGTCTGGGAGATATTTGCTGCACGAATGAATGGAGGGGAGTGGTGTGAACACGATTTATAAAACCACAACAGAAAACTCCCTCAAAAATGGTTTTGGTAAAGTGTGAAGTTAAATTAGAAGTGGTATAATTTAAACTTTAAATTAAGACTTATGTTAAAGTCTTCAGGGTCAACATTTGACTAACAGACAAAGATAGTTGTTAATCAAAGGCGTCATACAAATAAATGCCTGAAACTTTAAATCTGATAAAGTAGCTTTTGATGCTTCCCTCTTTTTACAAAAACACCTTTACCTTTAAAGCTCTGTTTCCTCTGTTAAAGTCACTTAAAGGGATCTGTTATTGACCAAGTAACTCCTGGTGAAAACTCACGTGTCTCTCTCTCTCTAGGTATATATATACACACATATATGTATGCATGTATAAAACTAATTTGATTGGAGTCAAGTTTCAGTAAAATAAAGTTAATGCATGTCTTTAAAAAACACGGTTTCAGGACTTCCCTGGTGGTGCAGTGGTTAAGAATCCGCCTGCCAGCGTAGGGGACACGGGTTCAGCCCTGGTCCGGGAAGATCCCACACGCCACGGAGCAACTAAGCCCGTGTGCCACAACTACTGACCCTGTGCTCTTGAGCCTGCGAGCCACAGCTGCTGAGCCCGTGCACTTAGAGCCCGTGCTCCGCAACAAGAGAAGCCACCACAGTAAGTCCACGCACACAACGAAGTGTGGCCCCTGCTTCCCGCAGCTAGAGAAAGCCCGTGTGCAGCGACGAAGACCTAAGGCAGCCAAAAATAAATAAATGAATTTTTAAAAAGTGGTTTGCTGAAGTTGTCTATTTATTTTGCGGAGACTGATGCCTTATCATTAAATGCAGTCAAGGCCAGTCGCCTCCACCCCCAATTCTACTGAGTCGTTATCACCACGGGCAGAGTCTGGGATGACTCTGTCAATGGCTTAGATATTTACACATTTTCCGAATGCTTTCAACTTAGTTTTAGGGCCCCAGGCAGCCCAGGTGAAATGCCTTATTTAACTCCGAAACACATTACGAGGGCGCTCATGGACTCTGCCCCTGGAGCCGCCTATCTGTCCGGATGGTTTGGGCTGAAGTGCGTGGGGCTGCGGGCGGACCCACCGGCCTCCCGAGGCCCCTCCATCCCCGGCGCCATTGTTCTGCTCTCTTTCTGTCCATCTGTCCCTCCAGCTTTTGTAGGGAGGCGGGGCTCAGAGCCCGCCCTTGCAGAGGCACGGAGAACGCGTGTTGATCTCTAGCAACTGGGTTTGTTCTGTTTTTAGTCCCTAAGAGCAGTGCTTTAAAAATTAAGGGCCATGGATGAAAAAAAAAGAGAGTGATGATGCAATAGAAAAGAAAAGCAAACTAACTTTCCATGTTGCTTGTGGTAAAAATGGCTGTGTGCTACCTAGTCTCAGATACAGGTGGCATTTGTCTCAGAGGAGATAAAAAAATTGTGTTTTTAAGGTGATGTGATGCACGATCGTGATTCTGTTTCACGTGTGAATACAAATGTAAGGTATGTGCAAGAATTGCTGAAATAAGTTACCAAGGTCGAGAAGGTTTCTTCTACTTTTGGAGTTCTGGTGAGCTTGGTGTATTCTTTATAATACTGCGATTTGTCCTCATTATTTTAAAAGCTATTGCTACAGTTAAAGTAAATTGCTTTATTTACAATAGATAGGTTGCTATATAAAAGAAGGCAGGTCAAGTTGGAGTGAGAAGTGTCACTATTTGGGCAAGTAATCATCACTCAGCCTTAACGATATCGAAGACTCAGAGCTGTTTTGAGGCCAGCACACTTCCTGGGGCACTGATTTAGAAATCAATTTCATTTCCAACTAGAAAAGCCTCGTTCAGTGAATATATTAACTTTCCCCTTTGCCTCCTGTTCCCACCACAGCAGGTGATACTAACTAAAGACCCTGCGTGAAAAAAATTGAGTCTGTGGGCTTCCCTGGTGGCGCAGTGGTTGAGAGTCCATCTGCCGATGCAGGGGACTCGGGTTCGTGCCCTGGTCCGGGAAGATCCCACATGCCGCGGAGCGGCTGGGCCCGTGAGCCATGGCCGCTGAGCCTGTGCGTCCGGAGCCTGTGCTCCGCAACGGGAGAGGCCACAGCAGCGAGAGGCCCGCGTACCGCAAAAGAAATAAAATAAAATAAAATAAAATGCTCCTTGAAATTCTGACCCATCATAACAGACAGATGCTCTCAGAAAACACTAACAATGAAAATAACAATAATGACAACCATAAATGTTAAAAGTGGAAACGGGCGCCTTGCGATGACAGCTTAGCATTAACTGTTGGTGAAGAAAGGAAGACTTTCTTCAAAAGGCGCCTCTTTCCACTGAAACTATAGACCTGAGCATTGAACCAGGGTGAGCAAAAGGGAACAACAATGGAAAATGGGCAAATGGCCCCTGTTTACCCAGGTTGTTTCTGAACAGTAATGCAAGGATGTAATAGAAATAATTTAGACATATGGATAAGAACCTTCAAAATCAATAGTGCTGGAAGAAATGCAGCATATGCTGACGCAATCAAACAGAATTGAGTTTCATACAAATGTTAGCAAATCTGTATCGGATTATCACAGCAAAAACTCCATTTTCATTGATTTATAATGTATTATTATTGTTTCCACCAAACTGCATAGACAGCCATACAGCAGCTGTCAAGTGCCTTAAGGGTAAATAAGAGACGTCACTGCGGGGGTGGGGTGCAGGCATTCGGGGGCCAATAACTCACCAGGGCGGCAGGTGCCGGGTTCCAACGGTCCTTCTCTTGTTTTAATCGCATTGCATCATTCTTGAGACTGTTGGTGAGCGTGGGGCTGTTAGTTTGGAATTCACAGACCGATGAAGGAAAAAGGAAGGGAATGTTTTGTAACACGTAAACATTTAGCAAAAATGGAGCTTAAAAGGACCGTCAAACACACGTGCATCTCTGTAGCCATATCTGTCTCTGCCTAAATAAGGCGAAGAAATGATTCTAACCAGGATCGTTCTCAGGGGCCCACTCTCTGCGCAGGCCCACGGCTGCTGCCTCACACCCAGCTCTCCTTCCGAGGCACAGGTCAGTGTTTAGTTCCCCTGGAACCAGGGGGCTTTTCTCTTTCCAGCAGTTTCCTCACATATCCGTGATAACAGGGGACCATTCTCCAGCAGCCTGAGCAGTTAAGATTCTGCTCTTTTGAGAAGGGATTATCTGAACAGTTACTATAACAAAATCCATGAGCTTTTTAAGAAAACCAAAATGGAATTAATAATAATTGAGTTTTTAGCTTACCGCTGTAAGAAAAACAAATAGAAATTTGGGTATTAATTGTATTCCTTCATTGAAAGTAAGTTTTTAGTGAAAAGTGAAATAAGGTTACTGTGCTTGTGTCTTAGAATGATTTCACCATCTTTTACATGATCTGACTTATCCATACTTATCCCCTAAAACAAAACTCCAAGTCATTGCATCCTTTTCACCGATGACTCAATGGATGGCAGCAGGTTTGTTTTGCTAAAATGCTATTCATTAAATAGTCTTAATAATTTGCTTATTATTTCTCATGCACTTTGGCGAAGGTAGTTAAGACAAATTGGGTAACAGGTGAGTTCCAGCTTTCAGCAGGTGTGCAGTGCACAATCCCCTGCCCCCTTCCCTGCCTCCCATCCTTCCTGAGGACATGGCGGAAGGAGGTGGTGCCCACTGGATCCCCAGGGTCCCTCCTGCCACCGGGACAGGGGTGGTGCTGAGATGAAATCGCCGTTCACGGGTGGATCTCAAAGCGGATTCTAGTTGGTTCCCCCAGGATCCAGTCCAGGTGTCACCGAGTAAACGTGTCCCAGCTGGACGTGAGGGTGTGTGTGTGGGGGATTCAGCTGCACCATCCTCGGACCCGTCCTGGGGCCAGCACGTTGCTGACCATCTGGCGTCCGTCCAGGTGAGGCTCAGGACAGGTCACTCCTGGTTTCCCACGCCTCCTGGGAGTGTGAGCCCAGGACCATGACACTGGCCAGGCCTGAAGCCAAGGAGAGCTGTAGGAGCTGGGCTGGGACAGACCTCCGGCCCCTCGCAGGAGATGCTGTCTCAGGAGGATCCGCTCGCCCTCTGTCTCAGCTGGATGCTTCTTGCAGCTGGGGACACCTGACCCACCTGGGCCGTGCGCCAAGGGTCCAGACTCCAGCCCACAAAACTCAGGTGCTCTGTGCACTCAACTTACTTTTCCTGCAATTCAACTAGTACCTATTCTGAGCACGGGTTCTGCCCAGTGGGAGAGGGCGGTCCTGGCCAGTTCCCGGAGGGTCAGTCATTGGGATCCGCCTCCTCCTTCCCCTGAGTCTGCAGGCCCTTGGGTAGCCCCTGTCCAGATGCTATCCCTCTGTCCCTCCTGGTGGACTTGCTGAGCTGCCCACTCGCCCATTGTGTCGGGTGGTCCACACGGTCCTGGGCCCGGCTGCCCTCACCTGCGCACCCTGCGGACTCACAGGTGGCGGATGTCTGTCCTTGTGTCCTTGGCGGGACAATGTGATCATCTCTCCTCGGCCACTCAGTGCCCATCCAGCCCCCGCCTCTGGGGGACACCCCCCGGCATCTAATCCAGGTTCCCCTCGCGTCACCAGCGTCCCTTGACCCTGAGAGAGTTTTATCTTCTCTCTGGTGATGGAGGAAAAAAATGTCACCAGATGTGTCCCCCCAAATCAGATGTTTATGCCAGTACCTTGGCTTCTGGAGGCCAAAAGTCAAGAATTAGCTTATTCTATTTGGTTTCTATTTTGCAAACCGTATATCTGATAGGGGACTTATACCCAGCATATATAAAGAAATCTTACAACTCAATAAAAAGAACCAAAACCAAAAACCAAATAACCCAATTTAAATATAGGCAAAGGAATTGAATAAACATTTCTCTAAAGGTTTACAAATGGCCAATAAGCAAACAAAAGACCATTAGTCATCAGGGAATTGCAGACCAAAACCACAACTTCTCACCTACCAGGATGGCTGTTCTCACAAAGACAGACAATACGTTCCAGTGAGGACATGAAGAAACTGGGACCCTCACAACACTGCTGGTGAAAATACAAAATCTTACAGCTACTGTGGAAAAACAGTTTGGTGGGCTCTCAAAAAGTTAAACATGGAGTTATCACATGACTCTGCAATCCCACTCTAGGTATGCACCCAAGAGAGATGAAAACACATGTCAGCACAAAAACTTGTACACGCATGTTCATAGCAGCATTATTCATAATAGCCAAAAAGTGGAGACAACCCAAGTGTCCATCCACTGATGAATGGATACACACACTGTGGTACGTCCATACAAGGGAATATTACGTGGCAATAAAAGGAATGAGGTATTAACACAGGCTACAACAAGAATGAATCTTCAAAACATTATTTGGAGTGAAAGACGCCAGTCACAAAAGGACCTGTATGATTCTGTGCATAAGAAATATCCAGAAATGGACATCTGTAGGGACGGAAAAGGGATTCGTGGTTGCCTAGAGCGAGGGTGCAGGGGCACAGTGAGCAGTTTTTAATGGGGGGGCGGGGCTTCTTTTCAGTATAATGAATATACGAGACAGCATTGGACTGTACAATTTAAACGGGGGGATTTTAGGGCTTATCAACTGTATCTCAGTGATGCTGTTAAGAAGGAACCGTAAGGAATCTTGACTGTCGAGGCATCTTGGTCTGCATTTCCCAGTATGTGTGATGTTAATAAATGTTAAAGGGAAACATCTGTGTTCCTGTGATCCAACAGGTTTAGGAAATGCTTGACCACATAAAGCGAAACAGATTTCACCACTCCTGTCTCCTTGGCTCTTAAACTCTGTGCATGCCCAGGTGACCTGAGAGGGGCAGGTGTGCGTGCTCCATGGCTCACGGGATGGGGAGCCTCTCGCTCAGGGCATCACAGTGGTTGGAGCCCCCTGAGAGCTTCTTGGCAACAGGAACAGCTCCTACTTTATACGTGGGTAGACGAAGCCCTGAGAGGTCGCCGTTTCTTTCTACCTCTGCTGGATATTTGCCACTTTCTGAAGCTGTATATTCTCTGCCATTCACAGATCTTTCCCCGGCCACGGGCCTCTGTCTTCTGCTAACCCTTTCATAACCATTGCACCCTGCATTGGGGTCAGCACCGTTGTCTAAAGCAGGATCAATGTAAGCAAATGATAGATTTTCTCGAGAATATCTTATGAGATGAATTATCTAAACCTCTCCCTTTCCACCGTCTAGTAGGAAGGATGGGCACCTTCTTCTGGATACAGTGGTCCTGCTTTGGCGTCACTTTCGATCCCATATGTTTATTAAGAAGCATCGTAGTGTCCAGTGGGAGTCGTGACTAAGTCTCATGTGACCCACATGGTAGCAAAACTGTGATGTGGCAAAACCAGCTTCTGGAAACTTACGGCACAGCCTTGATTTTTGCTCATAGTTAAGTGGCAGAAACCTGCCGCCTGCACTGCGGGTTCTCAGCGTGAAGACACCTGTGCCTGGGGCAGCCTCTCCTGACGTGGCACCAGGGTCGGGGCACTGCTGGGCATCCCGGCCGCTCCCTGAAGGATGAGCTTGTTCATCTGACTTGGTTCCTGGGCACTCAACTCGCTTAAAAACATGGCAACACTCAAATAAATCCCTAACTCTCCACTAGGATTCCTGCAGGAATTGCTCTCAGGGAAAGTGCTTTTTCCATTCCTGGAACAACACCTCCAAACCTGGCAGCGAGCTGATCAGCAGGGGCGTGCAGCCTCCCCAAGTTTCTGCAAACAGAGGCGTGAGATGTACAGAGATATTTTCGGACTGTTGTTTCAGCAGTTAATGAAACGGCATCCCTTGATTTCTCTTGTTTTGTTTTTGCATAGTTTTGCTTCTACAGGGGCGTGAGTAAGATTATGTAAATCTTCCAAGAAATTCTTGCGGCAGGAACATCCTTTGGGTATTTGACATGGCCGGCAGTGTCAGGTGTCAGTGGAAGCTGAATGCTCTCATGCCATTGGCCCTACTATCCTAATTAGATCCCAGTTTTACCTGTGAAGATAGAATAGATGAAAGAAGCCTGTTCACCCTTCCTTTCCTGCAACCACACGGGCCTTTGCACCTTCAGTCTTCGCTAATCGCTCTTAGGAGCTGCGTTCGTCTGAGTGATGGGAGCCTTGCCCAGCACGGAGGGAGAGCCCAGCCCATCTCCCTAACCACTTCCATTCCTTCACATGCCCCATCTCAGTGATGGGCAACCACCACGACTGTCTCACTCCAGACTACGTTTATCACCCAGGATGAAGCTCTGCATACATCAGCAGGCAGCACCCTGCACACCCCCAGCCCCTGGCGACCACTGAGGTGCTTTCTGTGTCTATAGATTTGCCCATTCTGCACATTTCCTATAAATGGACTCATATAAGATGGGACCTTTTGTGATTGGCTTCTTTCACTGAGCATAATGTTTTCAAGGTTCATCCACATTGTAGCTCGAATCAGTATTTCATTGCTTTTTCTGGCTGAATGATATTCCCGGATACGGATACTGCCGCACTTGTCATCAGTGGATGGGCAAAGTTGTTTCCACGTTTTGACTATTGTGAATAACGCTGCTGTGAAAATTCGTGTATGGGTTTCTGTGTGGACACGTGTTTTCCTTTCTCTTGGGTGCATACCTAGGAGTGGAATTGCTGAGTCATATGGTAGTTCTCTTTTTAAGTTATTTTTCATTTATTATAACTTGAAGGGAAGGTGGTATTTCACATATAGAAATATGACAATACAGTCATATAGTAATTCTGTGTTTAACTTTTTGAGGAGCTGCCAGACTGTTTTCCGAAGCGGCTGTACCGTTTCACATTCCCCCTGATTTTCACAGGCACGAGGCCTGCTCCGTGGGGTGAGCAGACAGGCCGAGCCACTTCCTGGGACCGGTGGCCGCTACTCGGCAGGTAGTGACGCCCCTCACGGTCCTGTCGGCTTGGATTCCAGGAGGTCCTCAGGTGTGGATGGGTGAGAAAAAGCATGGTCCATTCTTCCACTCCCAATTCTACATTTTTCCATGAAAAATGAAAATTTTATTTAAATAATTGTTCAAACTATTTAGCTGAACCCTGAACTTGGTAGAGACGTATCATGGAGCTTTGTCCATAGTTGGGGAAATGACCCCATCGGTACGCAATTTGTTTCTGCTTTCCAGGTACACGGAGTGCCCGCTCTCCCCTCTTTCCTCACTGTGCACGGCAAGAAGGGCGTGAGCTCCAGTGGTGCGGCTGTCACCCTGTGTCTCTGACCACCGCACACCACAGTCCAGCTTTGTCGCCTTCTGGGCATCCTCACCGATGCCCCCAGAGCATCTCAGCTCAGTGCGTTAGAAACGGACTCATTCTCACGTCCACAAAACCAGCTCTTTCTCCAGGCTTTCCTGGGGCTGATGGCTGGCTGTCCTCCTGAATTGATTCTCTATTTCTTGCTTAGAATAAGACCATCTGGCCAGAGATGAAGGGTCCTCGCCTCCCTGTGGCTAAGGTGAGGCTGTGGGACAGGTTCTCAGCAGCGGGACGTGAGCGGAAGTGCTGGGTGGAAATTCCCCTTCCTGGAGTAAAAGGGGCCCTTGCCCTGGATTCACACCCCTCCCTGCAGGCGGGAAAGGAAGGACCAAGCAAATGAGGACATGGCCCAGGGACAGCAGAGCAGCAAGACGAGGGGACCACACTTCCTGAATGGAGTCCCCGTGGGGAGAGCGACACCCATGGCCATCCTGTGGCTTCTCGAAGCCATGCCACGAGGGCCTCTGTGTGGTTGAAGCTGAGTCTTTATCTTCACTCTAACCGCACCCCAGAGCTTGCAGTTCCCGAGGTGAAAAATCTGGGGTTCATCCTAGATCCTTCCAAATGCTTCTCCCCCCACAACACTTTTCATACAAATTTCCTGTTTGACCGAGAGAAGCGAGTCAAGGACTGAGGTCTGTAAGAGGCCAGCTTGCAGATGCGTTTCGTTTGGCACTTGGGTTTTGTCCAAGTAATGTTTTACAAGGCGCGTTGTATTTGGACAACAAGCCGGGCCCGCTGCCCCGGGCGGCCTCAGGACGCAGCTGGCCACACGCAGCCTCTCTGAGCAGCTGTCCCACCATCCTGGACGCTTCCTCCTCTTCTTTGTGCCTCGATTCTCATCTGTCAAAGGCAGTTAACAAAGAGCCCTCCCTCCCCTGTGGGACTGCGGTGAGGATTAAAAGAGTTAATCCAGGTGTGCTGGGCACTGGGACGTACGCGGTAAACCAGGGCTGTTTCACCCCCGGGTCCGGGACACGCTCGACTGTTCTATCCCCTCTCCCACCCCCAGCTCCGCCGCACTGTCCCATCACCACCCGCGCCCCCCAAGCCCCGTTCCTTCTGATCCTCGCCCTTTCCCGGCTCCTCGAGAAGGGTGGGGGTTGCACTTCCTTCTGCTTCCCTGGTCCACGTTCCCATCTCCCCTGCACAGTGTGGCGTTTCCCAGCTGGGCTCCCCGCCGCCCGGCTTCCCACCACGGCCAGAGAGGCGCTCCTAGTGTCCAAACCCGATGCCGATGCCCTGCTCTGTGAAGACCCCAGGGGTACCCCTCGCCTGTTGCCCACGGCCCAGCCTCTCCAACCCAGCTCTGGACACTGCCTCTGCCTCTGTTCCACCTGCAGCCCTGAGGCCGATACACCCCAGGCCTCCCATCTCTGGCATTTTGTTCAACCTCCTCCCTGCGTGGAGACCTTCCTGGACTCACTTCACAGCCCAGGACTCGAGATCTCTTTTGGATGGAGCCTTCCCTGCAAGACCCTCAGGCCCCCTTGATCTCCCACTGTTCCCATGTTAATTGTTCACTTCTCTAAGCTCCCATCCTGCAGGGTGGGAGTGTCTCCCCAGCGCCCAGAGGGACCCCTGGGACACACAGTTTGCCGAAGGCACAGAATAACCAACCCTCAAGCTTCTTCTCTTGGGTCCCTAAAGAGCATCACAAAACGATGTACCCCTTTGTACCTTTTAAGCTGACATCTGCGTTTTCTCATCAGAAGTTTAAATAGTTACACAGATGTAATTTCCACTATATTAATATCTACTGCTCTTTAAAAATTAAACTTCTATAATACCCTTAAAATGAATCACATGGAGTCTAAGTACTATAGCAATTTGGTACATTTTACTATTCTCTGGTGGCACAGTGGTTAAGAATCTGCCTGCCAATGCACGGGACACGGGTTTGAGCCCTGGTCGGGGAAGATGCCACATGCCGCGGAGCAACGAAGCCTGTGCCCCACAACTACTGAGCCTGCACTCTAGAGCCCACAAGCCACAATTACTGAAGCCCGCATGCCTAGAGCCCACGCTCTGCAAGAGAAGCCACCGCAATGAGAGGGCCACGCCCACAATGAAGAGGTCCCTGCTCACTGCAACTAGAGAAAGCAACAAAGATCCAAGCAGCCAAAAATCAATAAATAAAATAAATAAATTTATTAAAAAAGTAAATAAAAAATAAAAAGACAAGGAACAGACTCTTCTTTAACAACCAGAAGTTAAATATTATTTTTTCCCTTAAATTTATATTTCTGTTTCTCTTCCCAATAGGAGTTTACCCTCATGTTATATAATATCATGTTTCAGTTGTTTTGGTCCTTTATCTTATCATGAATCTCTGTAAAAAACACATCCATAGGCTTAAAATTAAAATAATCGGAAAAATTTTGTGTTCATGAAGCTCTGATTTCTTCTGGATTTTTTAGTATAATTATTGTAAGGACATAGTCTATCAAAACAAAATAAATAAATGATAAAATTTAGTAAGTATTAATCATTTAAAATAAATGTTAATAACTATTAAACACAGTAGTCAGAAGTGTATTTATAGATGCAATGCAGACAGCTTGTTTTCCTATTTAGCTATATCTTTGTAGATGAATATTTCTCATTGCTAGAATGGGATGGCGTTCCTCCTCAAATCTATTCCTGCTTTCTGATTTTATAGATATATTTGCTAAGAAACTTGTTAATGTAAATTCACCGTAGAAATGGAAGAAACTTTGTTGTAGCAGTGACATGCAATATTTCCAACTCTTTCTGAGCTGCATGCCAATAGTCACATGGTGATCGATCAAAAAATGTTTTCAGTGATCTATCACCTCAAGACTCAGGTAAGGGCCTCCTTCAACTTGCTGAAGGCAAAGATTTGGAAACCATCAGACTTGCAAAAGGGTTTGTTGTGTAGTCATTGGCGTCACTCACGTTTCCAGAGCTGACGACGATGTTGCAACTGTTCCTTTGTTGGCCAGAGATGCTTTTCCACCCAGGCATGTGCCACAGTCCATTTGGAGGAGTGAGTGACAAGCCTTTGCTACGGAAGGAAAGTGGGGACAGGAACTCACGACACAGGCTCATTCTCAAGCAGATCGATTTTAGGAGAGAGTAAGACTGTAAGTTGAGGATCTGGAAGTTGATTCCTTAAGACCGTCTTGCAATCCTTTGAAAGCTACAGATTTACCCTCATTGTTTTAGCATCAAAGCGCCCGGTTAATCTCACTCAGGGCAGATTTTGTGTTCAGGGCAGCCCTTTGTGAGAGATCCCCTTTGTGGGGTCTCTGCCTAACTGCTTGCTTTTAATCAAAACAAAGCCATCAGCTAAGCACCGCATTCGGCCCATTGTCTCTGGTGCACAGGCATCTCCTGGTTAAAGATGAGTCAACTCTAAGTGAGAAACGCATAGAATAGGGGGTCCTGTGAGTCTCTGCCAGTCAAAACAAGTGGCTGCAGTAACCTCTACACCCCCTTCCCACCAGCCCACATCCATACAAGAGACATTCACTGAACAACTATCGTGCGCCAGGCGTGAAGCCTCGGGCTAGAAACACAAGAATCCAGGGTTCAAGGTTCAGAGTCTGGTGAAGGAGGCAGGTAAATCTAGAGCAGGGTTCCACACACCAGGTGCAATGCCGGTGATGGACTGGAGTCCCCAACTCCTGGCCAGGGTCCCCAACTCAGCCGGAGGGCAGAGGCCGAGCCTGCTTCCTGGAAGGCATGCGACCCCAGCTGAGGTTTAAGGACCACTGAAAGGCATGCAGACCAAGTAGGGAGGGTAGAAATCAGAAAGGGGATTCCAAGCTGAGGAACCCGGGGGCACTGGCCCAAAGGCTGCAGGGTTCCTTCGATGGGACCTGGTTCAAGGCTGGGAGCCGCAGGCCCGTGGATCAGTTTGCCCTGACGGCCCGGAGGGATCTTAGAAGGAGAGATGTGATCGGATGGTGTTTGATCTTTTGTCAGAGATTAGATTGGGACAAGAATAGTGCATAGAATTTCGTTAGGAGGCTACCTGCTAATGTACCTGAGAGATGAAAGAGGCCGCGTGATGGAGAGAAGGGCAGAAATGAAAGAGAATTAAGGGGTGAGAACTGACATGACGTCATCATTGCATGATTTGGGGAGCGGGTCAGGGACAGGGAATTCGCACGAGTGACTCCAGACTTTTAGCTCGAGTACCACTTTGCAAGGAGAGATTTATAGGAAAGGGGTTGACATGTCTGTTAGGGACGTGTTAAGATTCATGTGTCTGCATGGCATCGGGGTGGCCAGTGTTTGAGACAGCGGAAGCAGATTAGAAAATCGTCAATCAGTGGGCAGTGGCTGAAGCCTCGGAGTCAATGAGTCCCCGGAGGAGGGGAAAGCCACAGGGCGGCGGGGCTGAGGCTGGCGGCAGGGGTCCCCGCGTTGGGACGAGGGAAGAGAAGTCAGCACTGGGAGGGCAACCCGGACGGAGCCCATGGAGCCCAAGGACGATAGACGGATGGCAGGGTCCACAGAACAGCGGCTCAGGGTGGCCAGGGACGTGAGGACGGAGCAGGCTTTCTTGGAGGCAGAATCCAGAGAACCTGGTGGAGAAATTGGTGTGTGAGTTGGGGCGTAAGCTGCAGGGCTGCCCCCAGGGCGGACGGTGAAGGGGTGTGAGGAGGGTGGGCCCCGGGGCGAGGCTTTGACGTTTGTGGGTTTTATTCTTTGAAGAGGAGGATGCCCGAAGCACGTGTACGTGGTCCACACAGACAAGCTGGGCGTGGTCTCCGGAAGGGGCGTGGTCTCGGGAAGGGGCGTGGCCTCTGCCGGATGTGACTCAGCAGGAATGCAGCCAGGAATCTCCGACTTGGAGGTGAACCCTGAGGATTCCAGGCCTGCGACGCGGAAGGGACAGGAACATTCTAACTCAGGTGAGTCTGACGGCACCTGTGCTGCTCCCAAGGTAAAAGAAATCCGGGGGCGGGCGGCAGAGTCTGGGCCTCGTCCACGCGTCTACGGTATTTGCTGTGGGGAGAGTGGTCCAAATTCATCAACAAGGAGGGGGTGAAATCCTCCACCCCCCCCCACCCTAACCAGTGCCCCGCAGTTGCTTCCCCGTGAGCGCGTGTGAGCAGAGTTCATGATTCGGGTGCGGACGCGGGTTGTGACTCAGCAGGTTTTTGGAGAAGCTTGCAGTGAAGAAGGCGACTGGTGAGAGAGCTACAATTTAACGAGAAGCATTCATTAACCAGGAGCGTCTGTTGACAGGGCAGAACCTGTAGTAGTTTTCAACTCTCATAATTAAACTAAATTAACTTGAGAATCCCTTGGCCTAGCTTTGATGTGGCTCCTGTGGGCCCCCTCTTCCTGAGGCAGACGGGGAACAGCGACTTAGTAACGTGTCGTACTGAAAACGAATCTTTGTAATGGGCGTCAGAATCGCCCCTCGGAAGGGTGTCAGGTTTTCCCGAGCAAGCGCCGTTCGGGCTGTATGGCGTCATCGGAGCGGTTTTGGAAGGCATAGGTCTCTCGTCTCTGGATTGGGGAGGATTAGATGCCAATAGAACCAGGTGTATCTCAGTTTAGAGATTACCTAATAGGTGTCTGACCAGGTGAATGCATTTATAGTTCTCTCCATTGACGGGAAATCTAACTGGGGGGAGGGTTTGGAGGGAAGTGTGGAGAAATAAAATGTACCCCCTATTCTCCTTTAATTTCTCCGCCAATCCGGGGGGATGGGAGGTATCTGACTTAAGGACTACGTCGAGGTTCCATGGGATTCGTTTAGGTGGTTGGCTTGATGCACTTGAGGCGTAATTGCTCTGAGATAAAAGAAATATAAGCTGTTCATTTATAGTTCAGTTTCCCTCTCATCACCTGCAATGCAAGCCGAAACGTTATTTTGTTAGAGAAAATGTCAGCTACTTGTCAGGGATCCGATGAAACACCCATTGTACAGTTTATATTTTAAGTCGGTTCTGACACTGTCTACCCGGAGTCAGAGCCACAGGTTAAGGGCTCAGTCCCACAAGGCTGCCCACCCCTCGCCCCCGCCTGGCCCCTGCTTGGGTGCAGGTGCCGAGGACTGGGGGTGTCTTGGACACCGGGTTGGGGTGCAGGTCGGTACTGCAGGTACCGCTGCGGGTCGGGGCAGCATGAACGCTAGCCCTCCATGCAGGTGTGCCTGGACTTCTGGTTCCCTTTCCGTGTGCCCCACTTCCTCACTGCGTAAGAGTGAGGGACCTGCGTTCATAGCTCTCAGGTTCAGGGAAGACAGAGGAGAACAGAAACACGCGTCAGTTTGGAGGGAAGGGGCTCAGGGGCCCTGGTCTCTGGGGCCGATGCTGTACGGAGCTGTGTCCTGCTGGGTGCCCACGTGCATTGGACCCTGCAGGGCTCTCTCCCAGCCTTGCAACACCTCTGCTAGGCTGGGGATGAAACCAGGCAACAGAGGTCAGAGTTGGGACAGGGGCCCAGGTTCGAATTCGTCTGGAGCAGCCCTGACGCTGGGGCTCGCACGCCCAGGGTGAATGAAGTTCAGGCCCGCGTGCACCTCGAGCGGGAGGCCGGCCGCCCCGCGATGAGCTCTGTGTGTTCACAGCCGATTCTTGCTGCTGTGTGGACGCCACACAGACGGACAGGCGTCGGGGGCCCTGCCTGAGCCACGGGGGTCAAGTCCGTTTGGTCGTGACAGGCCAGCGGTAGAGACACAGGAGGGGAGGTTCGAGAGGCCTCCGCGATGACTGGAGGATGCACTCTCTATCTCAGCTGATGCCTTTTGGCTCCAGCACGTGTGGAAATCCCGACGTTGCGGTGTGACGGGGCTGCCATCGCACAGCTCTGCTAACTACCCGCCTCCTTCTGCAAGGCCTCACCTAGTTTCCACACAGTCGGAACGGGCATCGGGTCCATCACAGCCCGCGCTCAGTGGTGGGCGTGGAGGCTGGGGAGGGGCTGGTGCTCCCTGAGAGGTTCTGCGCCTTCGCTCTGAACTGGAGGGGCTGGGTCTGTGCAGCAGTCCTGCAGAGATGACCAAGTTCGCAGGCTCGTTTGGAGATCTCCATGAACGAGCACGGGCGCTGATTGTCGAACGGCGGGATCGAGCCTGCGGTGGGCTGCTCTCTGCTGTGTGGTGTCGACACTCAGGAAGGACGCGCACATGGGCTGTCGGGTGCGTGGGCACCACACGGATGTACGGATGAGCTGCTTACCTGGGGCGCCGTCCTGATGCGTGGGCCCGGCCCACCAGGCGCCGCGGGCGCTTCGCACAGCAGGTGCGGGGCAGAGGCAGGTGAGCGAGCCCGGGCAAAGGAAGATGAGGCGAGGCCCGGGGTGGGTGGAGGGGACGTGGCGGGGCGGTGCCCTTGGCACGCCCGCTGCAGCCCGGAGAGCACGGGGGCCTGCTGGGAGCGGCTTGGAAGCTGCCGCCTCTGTGGGTGGCTCCGTCCGGAGCCCAGGACGTGCTCAGAGCCGCTGGGCAAGCCCTCAGGAGGGGGAGCCGGGGGAACTGGGGGCGCTGCTGCTCCCGGGGCCAGCGTGGGCACCCTGAAGCAGGAAAGCAGGTCCTGGGGTTGAACAGGGATGCCCTTCGGGGACGTGGCGGTTTGGTCGCCCCAGAGAGGCCCCGAGGGCGGGTGGACGGGCGGGTGCGCGAGGGGCCCCGCGAGTGCGGGCCGCACCTGGTGGGGGCCCGGGGGCCCGCGGATGTCAGGCGAGGTGGTGCAGCGCCTGGGGGGCTCCTGTAGCTCCCCGTCCAGCTCAGAGAATGGGCCTTGGCGGGAGCTCTGTGCTGCCTTTGCGCTTGGGGCCGACTTGGGAGGAATCGGGAGCATAAGCTCCCTCGCCTTCCTGCAGACGCTGTCCTGTGCAGCCGTCCTGAGCATCTCTTCCCCCCTCCCCATCCTTTGGGCGGCAGGGAGGTGAACGTGGCGGCTTCAGGGCAGAGTCTGAGACCACCACCTGTGCCTTTACGTACGAGTTCAAGGGAAGCAAATTATACTGAAGTCCAAGTTATTAAGATGTGAGAATCAAGGTGTTACATACAGTGTATAAGAGTACTATATATGCGTTTCTAACCAGTAATCGCACAGCAAGACCTACAGCCAGGGTCGCGGTCACCACAGCTTCCCATACCGACCAGCATCAGGATTCCAGTTACAGGTTATCGAGGGCATAGGAACCAGTGACAGGAAGGGGCCGTGCTTTCCAGCTCGGATGCAGACATGGGCCCTGCTGGTGCCACTGCATTTCCTCGCCATCTGCTCCCCAAACCGAGGGTCCTTTGGAATCTCCGTGGAGGTTAGTGAATGTGAAGAGGGCCTTCCCCTATCTGTGTCTTCCGGGTCACCTGGGAAAAAGACACCAAAAGCTTGGGGGGACACCTGTGACAGGGAGAGGAGACAGGTGGGGCTGTGAGGTCTGCTTGCAGAAGGGGGCCCTGTGGGAGGCTCTTGCGCTGGGCCGTAGGTTCCAGAACCCTCTGTGCCCGCCCACTGGCCAGGAGCAGAGCCGGCAGAGGTGCCGCGGGGTGGCCCAGGCTGCCGGCGGGAGGGCTGCGCTGTACAGCCCTCACCCTGGGCCGGGCTCGGAGCTCCTGGCTCTGGGAAAGGCTGAAGTCACTCCCGGAGGCACCTGACAGCTGTGACCCCGAGCCTGGGGCTGCCTGGCGGCAGGAGGGAAAGGGCCACGGGCGGGCTGTGCAGGGGCCGCAGATTCCCTGGGGGGCCGTCTCCCGGGCCCTGCGTGCTTCTCCTCATCTTCTGGTATCAAACCCCTCCCCGATCCGCGTTTGTCCTTTAGGGGTGGGCTGTCCTCTTGGGCTCCCCGTCGGAAGGTGGTGTGGACATTTTGCTGAGATGTCAACAGCAGATTTCGGTCCAACTGTCCCGCAGGTTTTCAAATTTTAACATGAAATGAAAACACAAGTTTGGGATCTTGGATGGAAGAGCTTTGGCCACCGTTAGTCTCAGTCAGTTCAGGCTGCGGTGACGCAACAGTGCAGATGGGGGCTTAGCAACGGCAGACGTGTCCTGCTCCCAGCTCTGGAGGCCGGAGTCTGAGATAAGGACGCCCACCCAGTCCGCGAGGACCCTCTTCCGGGGCTCAGACTCCCCGTCCTTCCCTCACATGGAGGGGGGTGAGTGAGGGTCTCTCTGGTAAGAGCACTGATCCCACTGTGAGGTTCCATCCTCTCCGAGGCCCCCCCTCCCATCAGCACCACCGCTGGGGGTTAGGGCTTCAGCAGCTGAATTCTGGGGGGACACAGCATTGAGACCACAGGAGCCTTCATGGGAAACCACACACTAAGTTAGGGAATCAGCGTGTCCCTGGGAGCAGTTCTTGGTGTGAGCTGCTGGCCGACCACTTCTCTGTGGTGTGTACAGGGCTGACCTGCTATATTCCCATGAGGGCAGAGGTGTGGGGTGGCAGGAGGGGGCTTTGTTACCCACCTGGGTCCTTGGACTCTTTAATCAATAGAAATTGATAAGAGGCCAGATGAGGGATTCAGGCAAGGCTTTACTGGGGCTCCTGCTGCAGCAGGGAGCAGCGAGACCACGTAACAGGTGCCCTTGCTGCCCCCCGAGGGGGGGCGGGCTGCTCCCTTAAATGGCGTGAGGGTGGGGCTGGAGGGCTGGCTTAGGGGGGTCTGCCCACCCCCCTGGTGGCGCCGTGTGCAGGGATCGTGCGCAGTGCCCTGCGTTTGCCCCCAGCACCACAGGAGCGGCGGTTGGGTTTTGGCCCTTTTGTGTCTTATTGTTCATGCGGTTATTTGTAGTGCCTCGTGTTTGCGCAGGTGCCAGCACTGCAGCAAAGGGTCCCTGGTCCCAGGTCCCAGCCTGTCTCACAGTCCGTGTCTGCAGTCTTGCTTTGTACCTGGAAATGTCCCCTTCACAGCTCTTTACTTCTGTTCTCTTCACATGGAGCGGGTAGAAAGGATGAATGCTTCTGGAGATGAAGAGTAGTTTCAGCAGTTTCCATTGCTGGATGAAAAAAAAACCCCAAACTCTGAAGATTTGAATGTATCAGAAAACATTTTTCCAGCCAGTTTTTGTTGTTATCTATTATGGTTGCAGGATTTTTTTGGAAGCATATTTTTACTGGCTTTTGTTTTAAGAAAGTTTGGGGCAAATATGTCTTGTTGCAGCAGAAAAGAATTGTTCAAAATGAGGTTTTCCTTTGCCACCAATTCCTAAGCCTCGGTTCCCTATCATGCAGACCCGGGGCAGAACAGGAGTCCTGGGTTAGTACCAGGATGACCTGGGGCGGCAGGGGAGACTCAGGAGGAACTGTCCAGAGGGTTATTGCATGGCCACTGGGAGGCATGTGAATATTTTATGCCCTGATTTGCCGATTTCATGGGTGTTATATCTCAGTGAACCATGGCTTTTTTTTTTCCAGTGTCATGTTCTGATGCCCAGAAACAATGATGTTTTAATTTGTAAATATGTAAGGGCCAATCACTTTTCAAAATGGTTAAATGATAATTGGCCCGGTTTCTTGGCAATGCTGGTGCATATTCAGGAATTTTGGGAGGTGAGGATATCCAACCAATGTATAAATTGTTCTCAGAAGCAATGAAGTTTTATGAATACCCAGTTGAACAGTTAATGAAGTGAGTTGATATGATGTTTTATAGACTTCTAATAAAATATTTATTAATTTAGATTTTGCAAATTTTGAAGGATGGAAGTGAAGATATGACTCCTCTAGTTAATCAAAAAATTCAGCAGCTTTTATGTTCCTGGTAGGGATGAAACGAGCGTTTAAGGTTTTATTTAGCTAATTTTACACGTATTTATATCATGACTTGTTCCAGGTTTTCGCTAAAAGAAAAAAATGTTAGAGAAAGACAGTGTCAGTCTGAGGGGAAGAGAAGGCGGGGCGGGAGGGTGTGGGGAGGCGGGGAGGGGCATCCCTGCAGGGAGGCCAGGGAGTGCCCACGTGCCCAGGGCCCTGGGCAGCCGGCTGTGACTTCCCGGTGCTCAACACAGGTGATAGGTGGTCACTTTCAAGACTCACATCTATCTTGTGAATTTTCTGTATGATTAGATGATTATCTAATTCTCTTTCTTATTTATATGAGCAACATTGGATCTGTATGTATAAATATATGAATGTGAATCACATCCCACTGTTATATGATTGACAAAATAACAATCGTTCTGTGAAAGCACAGTCCCGATGTTGGAGGGAAAAGTACATCATTCCTGGCAGAGAGGATGTTGTGTTTCTTGTGGAATATGTGGTTCTTACCCACAAGTCTTTGAAAGAGCGATACATGGGCTCCTTGTTTCCTACACCCTGTTTCTGGGGGCCCAAGGCAGGGGTGCCACCTGGCAACCCGAGGGGCTGCCCAGTCAGTTCCGGTTGGGGAGGGTTTGTTTCAGGGTGCAGCTTGGAGCCGGGTGATTCCTGCCGTCTGTGTCCTGGAGTAGCTGGGAACTGTCGTCACTGGGTATTTTCTCCAGATCGTGATGGAATGAAATGGTCTGTGTAACTATGCTCAGGCCACAGATGCTATCATTTGTCTGTTTCTGCTTGAATGTGTGTTGTTTAGGAAGGTGGAATACACAGTGATACAAATCTTGTCTATATCATTAGGATCCTGTGTCTGAACTAAATTAAACAATATATTCCATTTTTAGCTTCTCAGCTTAAAGCTAGTAATCATGACATCAGAGTATCCAATGCATGAGAAGTGGGTTCGGAAATTGTGCACATTTTCCACTATCTCTATAGCACCCCACGTTTCATTTTCTGAAGATGCTGAATTTATTTAAGATATGCTTTTAAAGTTTTTAATATTTGCATATGAAGATTAGAAAATACCTTATTTTATTTGAAAGCAGAATTTCTTAAATATAACTGTTGACATCTAGTTGGAAGCGTGACGATTGTAAGCACATATTTCAGGAAATCTTGCACTTTTGAGACAATCATTTTCTCAAGTTGTACATGTTATATTGGAATTATAAGTATGTCTAAATTAAAATATAAATCTCCAGCACAGGAGCTATCTCTTCATTGTATCTCCTGTAAGTGTGCACGTTGTCGATACTCAATTAACTAATAATGACAATAATAATGTAGCAATATTCACCTTCCATTTGGTCACACATTCTGCATGTACAGTGATTGTAAACGCATATCATTTCTTAGATGATGTGTTGTGTGCTGGGTAAAATGTGTCATAATCATGAAATTAGAGTTAATGGCAGGAAGGGGACCTCTTTGATCAGCCCTTCCAAACCCCTATATACACCTCTTAAATGCACCTCATTATGAATTCATTTTAAGCTTCATTGAGTCCCAGAAATTAATTTGACATAAATTTCATTGTAAGGCTCTGGAAGCTTTAATTTCAAAGGTGATGGTAACGTAGAATTTTGTTTCCATTGGAAACACATACTCTGGGCAGATGCTGAAATACGGCTGATACACCAGCGGTGAACATTTTTCCGAAATGGCTGTGATTTAGCAAACACTTTGTTTTGCATTTGCCTCTCATTTTATCTCCAAAACTCCAAGCACTTTCCGACACAGGGTCTCTTGGTCCCGAGGCCAGTCCTGCCTGCCTGCAGGGTCGTCAGACAGACGGTCACCGGCTGCGGGACTGGGGTGGGAAGGGGGCTCGGCCTCCCCGCCTGTGGTCCTGGGGTCTCTCCGCAAACGGTCCTGGTTCACGGTGGAGGTGAGGGCAGGTTTCCCCTCATCTTTCCCATTTGTGCTTCACACACCCTTTTAGTTGGAGGACTTGTATCCCGACTCTGGGCTGTCTTGGTCATTGCCTCTCCCCTCCGCCCCCCGAGGCTGGGCCCCTTGGATGCCTCTGCTGGGAGGTGCACGGCCGGGGCCCCCGGGGACGCCCCTTGGTCGCCCCTTCAGTGAGCTCTCTCCTTTGACAGGGACGTGCCACCTGCCCGCTCTCTCTGGGGTCGCGGTCTTGATGTTGACTCTGTCTCTCCTCCTAACCTCTCCCTTGGTTCTTCGAAGGGAACGACTGTGCTTCTTCTGAGCTCTTCTTGCCGGTTTCACTCCTTCTATTGCTCGTGTATTTTTCCTTTTTGTTCTTCGTTGTCTGTCTTCCTTAGTCCTGGAGCACCTCCGACGTCTGGTTAACTCACCTTCTGGTCTCTTGGGAGTGGACACGCTCTGGGTGGGAAACAAGGCAGACCTTCCCCCGGTGACTTGAGGTGAGGGGATCCCGGGGTGGGGGGACACCAGGTCTTCCTAGACCCTCTGCCCACACGCTCCTACCCAGGGACAGTCACTCTCTGATGTGACTGCCCAGTGCACGTGGGAGGAGGGGGTCCTCGGGGAGGGGTGTTCCTGCCCCCCCCGCAGCTGTGCGCACCGCAGCGCAGCATCCCGGCCACTGACGGTCCGGGCTTGGAGTCGGGGAAGGAAGGGCCGGGTGGGAGCCGCCTGTGGGCCACTCTGGGGTTGCGGGTCCCGCCCTGTCCTGCTCCAAGCCACCATCCCTCACGGGGCTTCCTGTCGCCTCACATCATCACAGATTTGCACTCCCTACTGAGTCTCATTGCCCCCTGCGCCCCCGTTGTGTGTCTGGGTGGAGCGAGGGGTGGCCGGCAGCCCATGGTGGGCGCTGGTTGCCCTCCCGTCCAGATACTCCACGGGTTTTCCAACACGAGGGGTGCTTCAGTACACTCACTCGATCCATCAGGCGCCTGCACGTGATGAAGCTCTGCGGGGTGAGGGTGGAGGGTTAAAAGAAGGAGTGAGAACGCGAGGTGGCGGCAGACACAGGCTGGGACCCGTGCTGTCCTTCCAGCCGTTGTCCGACCAACCGGGATGCAGCTGCCACGCCTGTGCCTGGGGCCCTGATGACCCCCGGCACCTTCTCCTGTGGTCTCAGGTGAGCAGAGCCTTAGGAAGGACGGGCTTTTTTTTATAGGGGCAAAAGCACAGAGCTGCTATTTTTGCTGCCCCCTAGATTCTCCCATGAGGTCTGGGATTTTCTGCAGGAAGGTGAATGGCTGATAGGCGCTTCTAAGAGGGAAAGAGCTCCGTGGAGGATTCCAGGGGGACAAGGGTAGGTGAGACGCTGCAAAGGAGGGCTTTATCCAGGGCCTCGCATGTGAACCTAAAGGTTTCAGACTTCCTAGTTGTAAAGCTATAAAGACACACAGATAAATACTACAATCTAAAGATAACACTGCTAACATTTTGATGTGTTTCCTTCTGGACTTTTTACCCTATGCATTCAACATTCACACTTTAAAAAAATAGGGTTATGTCATATAATACTATTTGTTTGTTTCCTTAAAATTTTTTTTTAACCAAAGACATCTTTTTGTTTCAGTACATGCAAATTTTTAATATGACCCTCAACTAAATCCAACTGCTTAGTTATCTACTCATATTTTTTTAAACGGATTTAAAATCCAGCGTAAGGATGTGGGCACACAAAGAGCTGGTGCGAAGCATCAGCGTCTCAGAAGCCTGTCCATCCAGGGGGTTGTAGCTTCAGCTGGATTTCCTGACGAGTAACTTCTGCTGAAGTGGAAAAGATTCAAATTCCTGGAAAGCAGTCTAACAACGATTAAAAAAAAAACACCAAAACTTTAAAAACCAGATTTATTATGTATGTTCTAGATCTATTTTCATATGTGTTTTACATTATATCTGAAACATCAATACACTTTCAGCTTTATCACGTGCAGCTGAGTGATGCTGAGACTATGAAATGTTTGTGCACGTTACCAAAATATATTTCTTGTACTTTTTAGTAAGGAAGCTATCTTTTAAACTCAGTCACATTATAAAAGCCCAGTAGTCTGTGGAAAAGGTTCAAAATTGTTGCAGGAATTAAGGGAAATTTAAATTTTAGAAAATGATTAGAATTTGTATTTGTTTGGGAATTCCATGTTATCTGCATGTCTAATTGTAGACCAACTACAGATACACTCATCAAATATTTTATTACCATCTCAGATAGAAGCACCTTGAAAGCACACATCAGGTACAAAAAACGAAGAGATGGAAGAAAAAAATCTCTCCTTTAAGTAGGATACCCTCCCAGATCCACTGTGTTGTATCCTTAAGCACAATTTTCCATCCTTGGTACCTAAGCGTGGGCACCCTGAAGCTGCAGGAGCAGAGCCGGCAACAGTGGGAATGGACTGTAGATCGTGGGCTCCGTCCCTCAGGCTCCCATGCTGGACTCTTCCAGAGCCTATTCCGGGGTTTTATTTGACCCACTTTGAAAACTCCTGCAGATTATGGGACTTCTTTCTTTTCCTGCCGAAGACAATTAAACAGACTAATAGTCTTTCTCGAGGAAACGTTTCTGCTATTTGGTGCCGACTTTGGGGTTCCATTTCATCCTAGCCGTGCTGTTAACCTCTGGTGACAGCCTCTGAGCCTCTTTATTTGGTTGGGGTTTTTGCTTTAGAGATTCATTGATATTGTGATAATACAACTTTTCTAGTTATTACTTACTAAGCCATTCCTGTTCTCTCTTGTTTTTTTAAAACCAAATTGACATCAATATGTCAAACCTGCTAAAGTTTAGTTTTCCTTCCTTTGATTTGTTCCCAAATTGAACGATGATATCCAGACGTCGGTGAGACAGGTTGCAACAGACAGGACATCTCTCCCCTCCTCATGGCGACTGACGCCGAGCGACGTCTGGGCTGCACGGCCTCCCAACGCCTGTGTTCCCTTAGCAGCATTCATCCCGTTTTCTTAGCTGTATTCATTCCGTTTATATATTTTATTTTATTTTTAAAATTTATTTATTTATTTTTGGCTGCGTTGGGTCTTCGTTGCTGTGTGCCGGCTTTCTCTAGCTGCGGCGAGCAGGGTCTACTCTTCGTTGTGGTGCGCGGGCTTCTCATTGCGGTGGCTTCTCTTGTTGCGGAGCACGGGCTGTAGGTGCCCGGGCTTCAGTAGTTGTGGCTTGCGGGCTTTAGAGCGCAGGCTCCATAGTTGTGGCGCACGGGCTTAGTTGCTCTGCGGCATGTGGGATCTTCCCGGACCAGGGCTCGAACCCGTGTCCCCTGCATCGGCAGGCGGACTCTCAACCACTGCGCCGCCAGGGAAGCCCGCCCCTGTTTTTATACTTTAAATCGTTTCTGCCCAGTGTATTGGTTCGCACTATGCTTTCCCGACTTCCGGCTAAACCTTCCGAATCTGTTTTACGACTCACTCGTGTGTCATCCTGAAATTTCACGGCATCTGCTGTTCACCCCCACGCTTGCCCTTTCTTTCCAGAACACACGGCTCACGGTGACATGGGTGAGCCTGCCCCCAGCTCGGGACGTGGGTCAGTGAAGGGGTTTGTTCCGAGTTTGCTGTGTCGTCCTCACCCTTAGGAACCCTTTTCATGTCCCTTTATTTTTCCCAGGGTTTAAATTGTAGAGTCTCGAGAATTTAAAAGGATCCTTTTAATTTTTACCCCCCGTCTGTAAGTGCAGAACATGAGGTGAAATGGTGTTCCAGTGGACAGGGCACTCGGGGCCCCCACTGGGCTGCTGGAGCTACGATCCCTCATGACTCTCAGTCCCTTTCGCAGGCCACAGCTGCTTCTTACTGAGCCGTTGGAAATGACGTTGGGGCATCTGGGAAGGCTCTCGAAGGGTCCTTCTGTGCGTGTCCTTCCGGCTCAGTCCTGGGGCTGAGTTTGTGGCTTCTGGTTTGAGTTTGAATTTGCTGCTGAGAATCTCAGAAGATTCGTTGTCTCTTTGTTCCTTCCTTCTTATACCATATTATATATTTGCAAGTTCAGGAACGAAGTACAGGATTCTCAAGCTCTGGTTACCACCTGGCCTCGAACTTCCCTCTGGCACAGATGCAAACCTAGTGTTTGGACCTGGATTTAAATCTCGTAAGCTATTGTGGGAATTCAGCATCTGGTAGATGCAGGAGGGCAACAAGTCACTGCCGTTTTGGAGAAGTTTCTCTTTGTTGCTCTCTCTCTCTCAAAAACAAAAAAGAGAAACAAAGACGAAGAGAAAGGACACGACCTCACACGCACGCGCAGAAGCCCTCACAGCCCAGCGATGCCCGCGGGCGGCTTCTCCAGGGCTGTCCCTCTCCAATGTCTGCCCTGCTGGGGCTCAGGCAGGTGTGAGGGGAGGGGCAGCAGGGCTGGGGTTCAGGTCTTGGGGCTTGGTAGGCTACAGGTCCTGGGATAATGGGGCATTTGGGTTTGAAGTGGTCCAGTTTCTTGGGTGCGTTAGGCCCCAGGTGCCCTATGCCGGATGCCCACCGTGCTTACCCTCCTGTGGGAACCATAGCTCTACCTGCTCCCTCCCTCAGGGTTGCTGGGTTTGACAGCCACACACGGACATTACCTTATGCATCAGTGATGGTCACACGCATCGATTGTTGCCCAGTTGGTCCAGGATGGAGGTGCCCAGGCACTCGAGGCCGTGTGCCTGTCCACGGTCACTCACTAGCCAGGCTGGAGCCTGTGAACACAGGCAGTCTGAGTTTGGAGCTGCTCTCTGACCAACACACCTGGACGTGCTCACCTCTAATAACAGAGCAGTGGGGCGACAGGGACCAGGGAGACCCTGGGCGAGAGTCACTTTACGTGGGCGTGAGACGCACTTGCCAGGTGAGTCAGGAGCCAGAGAGGCAGGTGTGCCTTCCGTTTGGAGTCATCTTGAGCCACTGGAAGGTTTTGAGCGGGGAGGGTGACGGGATATTCGTGTTCTAGAATAGTCCATATGGCTGGAAGGTAGATCAGAGGGCAAGAATGGTGGGGAAAGGGCAGCTTCAGACCGAGACAGCTGTCCAGGCGACGGTGCTCAGACGGGGAGAGCGTGCAGGTGGAGGCTATCCTGGGAGAGGACGGAGGGGTGAGGCTGATTGGAGGTGGAACCCAGAGGAAGGACAGAAACCAGGTTGCCCGTCAGGGTCCTGGATTGGGCACCGGGGTGGAACAAAGCAGGCAGGACCCAGTATTTGCTGAAAGGGTCCTTTCTCAGCCGGATCTCCCAGGGCGCCAGACCCTCTGTGAGCAGACGAGCGAGTTTTCCGAGAGCCAACACCGCGGCCTGTCCCAGCTCTGCCCACGTGGTGTGCGCGCTTGCTGACCCGTCTGCGCCCTCCGATGCTTCCCTCCACTCTTTGCCCACAGGGGACTCAGCACACTTGCTCTTTGGGTTGACGTCACTCATCCTCACTAGAAGATACGTTTCCCGAGACCAGAGGCTACGTCTGTCTTTCTTATGTTCTTGTCCCAAACGCAGAGCACTCAGGAGGTGCCAGGTGACTTGCTTCCTGATCTGACGGTAAAGGAATTGGGAACATAGTTCTAAGATCTGAAATCACCTGCTTCCTAGAGTTGGAAAGTGGTGAAATGTACCTGGCCTGGTGCGTAGATGCTGGAAGAGGTGTGTATACCTAATGGATCATGGAAATCAGGGGCTGGGGGCGGGGAATACCTGGGTTCTCTACAGTGGACCCGGCCCTGGGGAGTGCAAACCCATGCTGCAGAAAGTCAAGAACAAACTATAGAGGACTGTTGAGCCGGTAGTAAAAGTGATGATAGAATTGATGACTCAGCCTTCAGTGCCTGGTGTCCTGAGAGCCTCAGGATTCTGCTGGAAACAGGGCTTTTGTGTAACACTTTGCTGCAGGTTTCATTGCGGTGGTATTTCAATGCCCAGGAGAGTAATTTGCAGCACGAATATGGCATTGGATTTGCAATCCCCTACACTGTAAAACCCCTGTGTAACAGTGAACGTTTGGTACTGGTATGAACAGAATTGTCATTTCCTGCTCAACTTTCAAAGAAATGGAAGTTGTGTCTATATTAATGTTTATAGAATTTTGAGTGATTCCCTTGTTACATAATTAGCCTCATCTCTCTGCTGTGCATTTGAGTCCAGAACAGCTGCACCCCAGACAGAGTGCGGGTGACGCGGCCCTGGGAGGGGGGACATGCGTGCCGGTGAGACAGACGAAACTCTTCAGGGCAGACAGTTATTACAACTCAATGTTGTTCATTTTAGTAAAAAAAAGGCGTTTTCTTGTTATTGAAAAAAATTCTGGGCAAACTCTGAATACCTAAAGAGGTTGATGATATTTGGCACATTAGAGAAAGTTATATTTATGAAGATGGGTTAGTTTTTAAATGGCAACTAGCATTACCTAATATAATGAGTAAAAAAAACCAAACAAACTTTTTAAGAAGAAACCAGGAGAGGGAATTCCCTGGTGGTCCACTGGTTAGGACTCTGTGCTTCCACTGCAGGTTTGATCCCTGGTTGGGGAACTAAGATCCCGTAAGCCATGCAGCATGGCCAAAAAAAAGCCAGGAGAGCAGCTGGAACCTCAAATTCCATTGCTGCTGACATCAGTGGTGTAAGAAGTGCAGAACTGCCCAAATTTCAGGGCATCTGCCTGTGAACAGAGACCCCAGACAGAGACACCAGGCTTGACCGCGTCCTGGGGGCTCCGCCAGCCCTGAGATGGGTATCGTTGTCACCACCATCCTGACCACAGATGCCACCGGCTGCCACCTCACGTGTGTTCTGTTCTTTGCCAGTATTGTCTCATTTTATGTACTCCCGTGTTTAAAAATGTGTAATTTATTGGAAATGAATTGTTTCTCATTAACTGTTCCCTATGTTGAGCATGAAAAAAATCACTCCATTGCTTTTTGAAGCTTAGAAAGGAGAATTTTGGTTGCTCTGTTCAGTGTGTGATGAAAGTGGCCGATAGTGGCAGAGCCCTGCTTGTTTGGTCTGAAACGGGGACACAGATCCTGAGGCTCTGAGCTGTCTGTCTGCAGAGAACCTGCCCATTACAACAGAGATGCTGGCCTTGGAAAACATTATTCAGTTAAAGGCTTTATTCTCCTGGACTTCAGCTATTAATACCACCTCTCTCTCCTAACTTTCAGATGATGGTCTATGTATCTGAAAACTGTTCCATGTTATATCTTGCTACTGAGAACGATGGCCATGATGTGAATTTAATAAATACGAGAGTGGCAGCTTCTAAATTCTGGTGGCTTCCTAGGTTCCATTCCCCAGCCCCTCCCACCAAGGCTGTTCATTGAAATGTAAGGGGGGGACACTTGTGCACCTGTGTTTTATGGAAGAAACTTGACAAAGAAGAAATGACAAGTCTGTGCAGAATTGATGTCTATGGGACGTCACGATAGATTTTGCTCTCATTCCTAGACTGTTCTGTTTGATTTCTGTACTTCACACTGTCTCTGGGTAATGTCTTTGCTGCTTAGAGCCATATCAGTCTAATTCATGCGTGGAAAGCACTGCATACTTCTGGCTTTTACTTTCTGACCTTATTTTATTTACATTGTACACTTTTATGCAATATGTGAACTTTCCAGTCAGTTTGTCCTTTAGAGGAAATAAGACTTAGAGTCCTTGCTGCTGCTGGCTCTATGATGCCGCAGGTGCAACACAGGCTGGCTGTCAGGAAGGGTGGTGGAAGGTTCTAAACGTTCTCCGTTATCCATTGCAGCTTCTGCATGGAAGGCCTTTCTCTTGGTGGAAATGGGCTCCGTTAGAGAGTAAGCGTGGACCCTGCTCCATCCTCTTGATGTGCCAGCTCTCGCTGTAACTTTAATGGTGTCAGTGGAATATAGGAACTGCACAAGCTGGAATTTTTTTTAAGTTCCATATTGAACTATGTTTTCATTGAATACAATTACAAAAGAACATAATATCTCAAAATTTTGAGTCACAATCTTAGGCTTATTACTGTCAAAAAGCAATTATAAGCTATTTTTATGCCGAGCTCAAACATAAAATTAAAGACTCAGAAATGAAAGAGAAACATTTTTACCCACCCAGTGCCCACAGCAGCGTCTATCAGCCAAATGTGGAGCGCAGAAAATATGCACATTCTGCAACCCACAGAAAGTGCTCCCGGAGAGGCTGGAAGAATTTAGGCCAGCTGCCTGTAGTAACTTTATTTCTATGCTTGCTGATATATTAGGGTACAAAAGAGTAGGGGAAAGACTGTATGAAACGTTTGAAATCCTGAAATAAACCAGCTTCTTTAGAATGAGGTTTTCAGGACCAGAGAGGTGACTGCTTCATAGCCAGTCTAAGCAACGTGAGTAGACGGACAGCAGCTCCTGCGATGCTGACGTCTGTGGGGCTGAGTCCTCAGAGGTGAGCGGAGGGGCATTTGGGCATCAGGGAGAGCACCTGACTTGGGAGAGTGCTGAGAAGCCTCAACACCTGCAGCTGTCCTTGCGCAGGTGCTGCCCCGACGGTCACCCGTCCCGGGTGGTCAGCATCCTGGGTGGTCAGCCAGCCCCGACGGTCACCGTCCTGGGTGGTCGGCCAGCAGGGACTGTTCTCCCTGCAGAGCGGGTGCCCCCTTTCCAGGTGGTTGGGGGGTTGGAGAAGCTGCCGGACGAGCGGATCGGAGCAGGGGGCGGTTTGGCGCCAGCGTCTGGGTTGTGACCATTTCGGTGGCTCTTTTGTGGTGCTGCCTCTGCTGAGCTCTGAGTTCCCGAGGGTCCGCCGACTTTGCCTCTCACACCAGGGCCTCCCACGTCTCTGGACCGACGTTTGCTGGTTGACCCTTGTATCGGGGCGGCCGTGTCTCCCAGCACCGCCCTTGGTGCCGTGTATCCTCTCCCCACGTCCTGTGACTCCTTCACACGTCGCCTCTGCTCCAGGCATCGAATTGCTGCTGCTGTAGACGGAGGGAGGGTGAGGACCAGAGCCTCCTGCCAGCCGCACGGGGACGGGCAGCCCGTCAGGCCACACAGGACCAGGAGCGCGGCCTCCCCTCCACTCGCCCGCCATTGCCTGGGGTAGAAGCGGTGGCTCTGGGGTCCTTTCTAGAAGTCGTTCTCTCCCAGGGAAGGACAGAACCGTCGTGTGTGCTGCCCTCGCTTAGGTCCTCGAGGCTGCGCTTTTATTCTTCACATTCCTGGTTACAGAGAAGAAGCCTGAGGACTCGACCCAACAGTTAGCATCGTGCCCACAATGATGGCCGAGCTGGGATCCAGACGCGCGTCCAGGAGGCCAAGGCCTCTGCCTCTTCGCTCTCCTCTCCCTCCAGTGGCGAGGAGCCTGGACCAGGCCCCCGGGCCTGCAGGCCAAGAAGCCAGCCGGGCGCCCCCTTGGGCCTGGGGCTTGGACCTCTGCTTGGCTCTCTGCTCCCGCCTGGGGGTGGCCGCCTGGGGGAGGTCAGACCACTGTTTGCAGAAGATGATGGTGGGTCCATTGCTTTGAAACCTCACGTTGCTAATTGTATCCTTCTTTGTATGGACCAAAGGTGCACGAGCTAAAGTGAGTTCTCCAAATGCAAGGGGTGGCTGATGGCGGATGGTTGGCACGTGTGACAAAGGAGAGCGGGGGGGGGTGGGGTGCAGGCTTGCCTCCTGAGTTTTAGAGCCCGTACAGCCCACAGACCTGAGTGCTGTTGGGAAGTGGCTGGAACCCTAATGGACGCACAGCTGCAGAGGGGGCTTGTTTGTCTTAACGAGGCCTGAAGGCTGGGGGTCTGGGCCAGCTCGCTGCGCTTCGAGTTTGTCACGGGTCCCTTTTGGTTTACAGGTGGGGATTTGGTTTCTCAAGAGCTCTGGGCTCACTTGGGGTCAGACCAGAGCCCGGGAATCATGGAAGGAGAGAGAGAAAGCCTGGGTTTGGGATGGCCCAGGGCACCTGTCCTGGCAGCCTGTGTTGGTGGCAGCAAAGCCGACGGCCAACAGTGGCCACAATCCTGAGTCCAAGTTATTTCAGAAGCTCGCGGGCAGGTCCTTCTGTCCCATCTCCAGAGGTGCTGGCACGTTTCCTCTACGAGTGCAGGGAACTCCCAGCCCTGAGAGGCCTGGTCTGCTGTCTGCCGGGGAGGGGCTGCTGCCAGAAACCCCCCGAGGAGCTCTTCCAAGAAAATATTCCTGCATGGAAGGTCCTGAGAGGCCCGCACCAACTTCTGGCCAAGGTTGGGGCCATGGAAACAAACCCACGAACCGTCAGGCCCCGTAGACCGTGTGCACCTGCTTAAATGCTGTGGTCGGAGAAGGTAGACCGCGGGAGGGGACAGAGGATGTCCTGACCGCTCGCCGCCCCCCACCCTAGACAGCGCGTACACTGTGCTCACAGCTGGGCACGCCGGGCGCACGTGGAGGCCACGGCCACGGAGGTTCGCGGCGCGTGCGGTGGAGACGTGTGTGGCAGCGGAGCCTCCGTGTCCAGTGCGGAGCCTTGCCTTCCGGTTCTCAGGGCACCTACACCACTGCTCCTGGCAGCTGTAATGAACCAGCCCATATGGGTAACCACACGTGCTCCCCAGAGGTTCTGGTGCTGTAGACGGCCCATTACCTGCTTCACTGAACCGTCCTGTGGTTAATTTGCAGAGCTCTCACCCCTGGTGACGGAGGGGCCTGCGTGCTTTCCAGGTGCCCGTGAGTACTGTGTTAAGTTATATGTATAATGTATGAGAAAAATCTGTTTGTCAAACATTCCAGACGCTGTAGATCAATTGATAACAGTCACCCCACAGAGGCCGGAATCAAAGAGTCAGGTTTGTCTTTATTTCAGTAACAGCTTTATTGAGATGTAATCCACACGGCGTGGGGTTCGACCCCTGAGAGTGTACACTTCCGGGGTTTTAGCACTCTCCTCAGATTTGTGCAGCTGTCACCGCAATTGAATTTAGAACATTCTCGTCACTCCAAAAGAGACCTCGTGCCCTTTCACGGTCACTTCCCATTACCCCCGGCCTTCCAGCCCCTGGTGACGAACAACTGTGTCTGTAGACTGGCTTATTGCAGGCAGTTCACATAAACGGAATCGTATCCTATGGGACCTTTTGTGGCCGATTTCTGCTCAGCACCATGTTTTCAAAGTTCATCCACTTGGTAGCATTTATCAGCACTTCGTTCCTTTTTGTTATTTGCTGAGGAACACTCCATTGTAGGGATGCACCGTCACCCGTTCGTGAGCTGGTGGACATTCGGGTTGTTTCCACATTTAGGCTATTATGAATGATGCTACTATTGGGTTTTTATTCTAGTTGTTTTTAAGTATAAAAAGGTGACTATGGATCAAGACGACATTATAAAATCTTGCAGTTGGAGTAACTGTCTGTGTTAATGACATTGCAGTGATTTGCCAGCTCCCTGTTCCAGCAGCCCCTGATCTTCCTGTCTCTGTTATCTTTCTTTCTTGTGACTTTTTGATTTTCCTAAAATAACGACACCTTTTGAGAAGGGCCAGAGCCCCAGGTCAAAACTGCACCTGAGAAGTCGTGTGTATACGGGAAGTTTGATCAGAAGCACATGTGGGGCGTGGGGGGGGATAGGGAGGGTGGGAGGGAGGGAGACGCAAGAGGTAAGGCATATGGGGACGTATGTATATGTATAGCTGATTCACTTTGTTATACAGCAGATACTAACACACCATTGTAAAGCAATTATACTCCAATAAAGATGTTTAAAAAAAAAAAAAGCACACGGGGAATTAGGTCACAGCTGGACAGGGCCGGGGGAAACCCGTCCTTTTCCCCGCTTAGCTGGGAGCCGGTGGGTTACGGGCTGGGGGCTGAGTTTTACCAACAATGACCCCTTGCGTTCGGAAGGCACTTTCTAAGGCGCTTGTGCTGTCATTCCCCTGCTCAGTCCTCAGTAGCGCTTTCTGCAGTCACCACGCATCTACCCTCGTGACGAAGCTAGACTCCAAAAGTGCTTCCCTAGTAGAACGTCCTCCGGGTTCATCCCTGTGGTCGAAAATGGCAGGATTGCCTTCTGCGTTTAGGATGAATGATATTCTGTTCCATCTGTCCATCTGTCCATCTGTCCATCTGTCTATCTGTGCGTCTATCTATCTATCACAGTTTCTTTACCCATTCATCCATTGATGGACATTTAGGTTGTTTCCATATCTTGGCTATTGTGAACATGCTCAGTGAAGTAAGCCAGACACAGAAGAAGAATACTGGGTGATCTCACTTAAAGTGGAGCCTGAGAAAGTCAGACTCATAGAAGCAGAGAACAGCGGTTACCAGGGGTCGGGGGAGGGCAAGTGGGGAGATGCTGGTGAAAGGGCACAGTGTTTCAGTTATACGGGATGGATGCGTTCTAGAGTCTAACGTATAGCATGGTGGCACAATACCGTATTTGAAATTTGCTAAGAGCGTAGATCTTAAGTGTTTTCACCACACACACGCGCGCACACGTGCGTACACAATGGTAATTATGTGAGATGATGCGTGTTAATTAGCTTGACTGTAGTAGTCATTTCACAATGTATATATATATAAAAACATCACGTGGTATACCTTAAGTACATACCATTTTTATTAAAAAAGCATGATGTTGGCATTTGGGTTAGGATATATTTAATTATGTTGGGGAGATACCCACCTATGTGTATTTCATTGAGTGTTTCCATTAAGAATGATGGTTGAATTTTGTCAAAGGCCTTGAGCACTTCTGGACATGTTTATATGATGTTTCTCCTTAGCTATATTAGTATAATTAGCGATAGAATACATTGGAAAGAAAGCGAGCCTTGGGGGGAGGTGTCCTAGCGCACAGGCCACTGTCTGTCTGTCCCCCAGAGCAGGCTCACTGGGCGCCGTCCACCACCAGAGCTCTGATACCGCAGCTGTGTTCACACACGCTTCCTGAGTGCTCTGTGTAGGGTCTGTTACACAGTTTTCTAACACTCCAAGAGATGGTAATTCAGGCAGCATGAATCTGAACGAAGCCGGAAGCTCCATTCCAAATATGAGAAATACTGGTATTTATTCTCTCGCTCCTCGTGTATTTCATTTGGATTATATAAAATATATTTTATATAATATATAAAACTGCTATCTGGATTATATAAAACAGTAAGATGAATGCTTGTTTTGACAAATTCATAGTGTATCCGACGCTGAAGAAAACTGAGAAGGAGGATGACAGAGCAGGATTAAGTTCAGGGAAGATAACCCAGATCACACCCGGACGGGGACAGTGGGAAGGAGTCTCCTCTCCCTTCCCTCCACACCTCTACTCTGCAGGGGGCAGAGCTCCTGTCCGTATGGGGTCCACCACCTCACAGGCTTTTGTTTTTGTTCAGTAAATTGTCCAAAAGTTAAGATCCGTTTAACGACGGCCGAGACAGGAGGGGACCACAGAGCCCTCAGCAGAGCTGGGTCCTTGTCTTTACCTTGAAGGGTAAGCTCTGTCCCAGCCTCTGATGGTCTGCCTCAGTTTTGTGGTTTGGGGACTAAACGTGGTGACTCACGGAGTGTGCATTTTTTTGGTCTGGCTTCTTGGGTCAACGTTGTGATGACACAGTTCACCCCATTGTGGTGATTTGCTGCAGTTCGTGTCCTCTCGAGGTTCTGTGCTCTTCCTAACGTAGATACAGCAGGAAGTACTCAGCCCTTCTCCTAGCTGAAGGACATTTGGTTCACTCCCAGGTTTTGCCCCTCAGCAATACGTGTGTCAGGGTCCAAGCAGAGAGTGAGAACCGCTGCGAGGGATCTGTAATAAGGGGCTGTTTTATGGGGCTTGGCCGTCAGCACTTGTGGAGCTGGTAAGACGCCTTAAAAAAGGGCCGTTCCTCCTGCACCTGGTGTCAGGGCCTGAAGTCGGCCAGACCAGGCAGTTGGGAAGGACAGACAGATGGAACATGTGGACAAGGAACCTGGATGAATCATCTGGGCTGAACTCAGACCCAAGAGCTTTCTTGTGATCCCCATGCCTCAGACTTTGACATTCGGTGGCCGTGGGAGAAGTGGGCCCCCTTGTCCCGGGCCCACATCTCCCTGGCTGTGGGCACAGAGGGCAAAGGAGGAGCTCCAACCTGAGCTGGCGGTGCTGCTGCCATGGCAACCAGGTGAGCCGCAGTACCGACCCGACCCTTCGTGGTGTGGTCCTGTTGGGGCCGCTCCAGGGAAGCTTTAAACAAGGTCCGTCTTCTCAGAGAACTCGTGAAAGCTTGAGGCTGAATGTAACCCAGCAGAAGGTAAAAGTGACAGAGGGCAGGCTGGGCCCGTGCCTTGAGGACCTGCACTCGGGGCGAGGTAACGCCCAGAATTGGACGCTGTTGGTATTTCATCGCGTTGGGGGATACATTTGCACTGATTCACAGCCTCTGCGAAGAAGGAAACCCTAACGATTCCTCTCATTTGTGGAATGTCCTGGGTTAGGTAATTGCTTGGCTTTTAATAAAACTGGAATCTTTAAGGGATGCAGTGCATATTGAATAGACCTGATTGAGATAGCTTCTGTTAGAGAATTACAGAATGTTATTCCCTCGTTTGGAAGGGCAAGAGGCGCTCATCAAACCAGTTTACACGCACGCATTTGCTTTTTCCACCAGTTTACGGAGTGCCCGTGGACGTGCTGAAGGACAGATCCATTCAAATGAATACCTGATGCAGGGCTCGGCATGTCTGGTTACGTGGAGCGTTTCAGCCACGCATTTCTGAAATTTCCTTTGAAATCCCAGGGACATCATTTAGCTTAGAAATGCATTATTAATGTTCCAATTAATATCAAATTCTCCATTGTAGTTCTGGTGACCTGAATGAGAACTGATAAATCTTATAAACTACAATGCAAATTGCAGCGAAAATACTTTAGAACCTTTTCCACTCTAGAGGAACAAGCTCCCCTATCATTTTGCATGCTTGCCATTCGTTTTCTTTGCTTGCCTTTGTAACTCCATGTAGGTGCGTGTTTCCGAGTTAAGCTGAATTCTAAACCAGACACCTCTATGACAAAGCTCCACCATTCCTGTTGCAAACGGTGGCATCGCTCCTGGGATCGTCCTGATCAGGGCCTGGGGATTAATGGAGCACCTTTCAGGATTGCTCACAGTGAGGCCAAATATCTGCACAATTCCCAGACGTTTGCAAAGTGTGTACCACTCAGCTTTCACAGGTGCAGCGTGAATAACTTCTTATGTTCTGCTGAGGTGGACGTACAGTAGAGAACCGAGGATTTCACTGCAGGTAATGAGTTCCTGGGGTGGCGCCCTGGAGCCCCTGCCCTTCTGCGTGAAATAACTAAGAAAGTGGAACGAAATCAGGGGCTTCCTTGGAACTTCTTTGAGAAGACTGGTCGTATGGAAGCACGTCAGTTTCTAAGTCAGTGCTTTGGGGGGGCCTGTTTGATGAGGAGAGCATCTTAACAAAGTTTTGCTGTCTGCACTTTTCATTCACCTTTGATTTCAGAGGCTTCTTGCCTTTGCTGCCGTCACCTGTTTTCCTACCTGAGTTGCCGTCGCTAGGAGCATTCCTGGCATGACCCGCGTGGCCAGCAGGGTGGGTGGAGCTGGGGAGCCTCCTCTCGCCTGCCTGCGGGGGCCTTGGTCTCCTTCCTCCTCTACTTAGGAAGCGTCTCCCGCTTTCGGGCCCCTCAGCATGTGCGGACCCCTGTCCACACTTGCTGCGTTTTCTGGCTGGAGGCGACTCGTGAGCCTCCGAATTCTCCGCGTGTCCTCTTTCTCCTCCTTTCAGGGCGTTTATCTCCCTCTGCCTCTCGCCTGTGTGTTATCTTGGCTTCCCCACCCCCTACTGCTTTTCCCTAAATCGCAAACTCACTGCAGGCAGAAAGCGTTGCCCTTTCTTATCGTGTCCTGAAATATGTACATCCCTGTATAGACAGCGCTCCTTGAAATTTGTTAAATTGAACCGAAAGTATGCCCTGCTTATTATTGGAATCATTTCTTCAGGTATTAGTTTATTTGAAAGCTAAAGGCTTTGTAGCCTTAAAAACAAAAACAAGAGCCTCTGGTAAAAGTGTGTAAACTCTGGGAAGAAAAGCTTTGGGTGTGTTCTCAGCTGCAGCTAAGTGAGAATTGACCTCTGACTGAAAGCAAGGCCGCAGGAAGTGTCCTGGGACAGAGGCCCAGGAAGGAGCCCAGCAGGGTCTGGGCAGCCCCGGACCCGCTGGCCACGAGGGCCTAGGTCTGCCTTGGGCTTTCCACTTCACGTGGTTATTTTCATTTCACAGATAAGGTAACTGCCACCTGGTAGGTGGACGTGCCACGGGTGGGGGGATCGCTTCTGGTAGAGGACCCGGAGCCCGGTCTTCTGAATGAGAGCCTGGAGCCCTTTCTCCCACGAGCGAGAAGCGGGCTGCTTTTGCTTATCACTTGGCACTAAATAAAGGGGGGCCTGACTCACGTTTGTGAGTCTCTTCGGAGCAGCCTCTCCCCGAGCCCCCCCACCCCCGGCAGAGCTCAGGCAGGGACCTCCGCCCCCCCCGAGGTCCCGGCTCGGCCCAAACACACGTGCTCTGGGGGTGGCAGCCACCCTTGGGCTGCCTCGCCGTTTATATCACCAGTTAATAGACCTGTTAATGGAGCTGATGCCGTTACTGTGGGTCCACAGGTTTCTCTAGTTTCTCTCTTAGGCTCTTGATTTCCCAAGCCTTATGTAGGTTAAGATCTTTCAAAAACCAAACAAATAACCGTCACCCCCTGGCAAAACCCCAAGGGCTCGGCGTCCTGGGTGCCTGTGAAACGTAGCCGCACCGAGTCCTGTTCGAAGTCAGCGCGGCCTCTGCTGGGAATAGGTTACCCTTTTCTTCTGTAGAGCGGTCCTGCGTAGGGTTCGTTTTAAAGGGATCTGGCTGAGTTGCCTGAAGACTGAAGTGTTTCATTGTGAGAAGTCGGGTCTCCTGGGGCCGAGCATCTGAATCTCTGTGAGGAGAGTGCTGATTCGGGGACTATTCCGGTGTCAAACGCACTTTTTGTATTACGGTTGTTTGTTGAATGAATAAAAGTCGCGCTCTCCTACCCCATAACTGTCCGAGTTCAGCGTAGCGTGATCCGGACAACCGCTAAAGGACTGCGGTCTGGGGCCGGCCGTCTTCGGAGGACCCGCAAAGCGACAGGCTCCGTGGGCTCCCCTACGTGCATCACTTCTCCCCTGATCCGGCAGCGCCGGGAGGTGGGCGGTCCTCGTCAACCTCATCCAATCGCTAGGACTCTGGGGCTCGGGGTGTTGCTGCCTGGACCTCACACAGCTGGTGAGGGGGTGGGACAGGAACCGGCTCTCTGGCTCTAAGGCCGGTCGTCAGCGCACAGGTGCCGGGAGGCCCTGAGCCCTGTGTCTTGGCTGCTGTGGCCATGATGCTGCTTCACAGACTAGCACAGAGTCCCAGGGCATCTGGTCTCCCACGGGCACCCGGGGGTCCTTGGGGGCTGGCTGGCTCCATCGGCTGAGCTGAGCTTGCAGAACTTGGGTGTAGACAGAGGCTTCGGCCCCTGCACCCCCCGAGTGTCTCATTCCCTGGGGACCAGAGGCTTCCTGCAGCTCGGCCGGGGTCCAGGAGAGCCCACCACCACCTGTTCCGTCTGCTGGCCCGCGAGGCCATGGCCGGGAGCTGGTGTGGCCCTGGAGGGCCTGCCCACCGCGGGCTGCTCCACCACCTG